>NC_136996.1:29510657-29578157 GCF_032717465.1 Coenobita brevimanus
CACGAACAACAACAATCTACCCTCCTCCTCCCTGCCTGACTTACCACATGCCCCTCACTCCCCCATGCTCTCTCTCATATATATGTATCTATCTCTCTCTCTATCTATCAATATATATATATCTTAATTAATCTATTTATCTATCTATCTATCTATCTATCTATCTATCTATATATATATATATATATATATATATATATATATATATATCTCCTGTCTGACTGTCTCTATCCCCGCACTCCGACACGTCAGCTAAAAATGACACACCACCTGAGTAGCGGCTGTGTGTGTGTGTGTGTGTGTGTGTGTGTGTGTGTGTGTGTGTGTGTGTGTGTGTGTGTGTGTGTGTGTGTGTGTGTGTGTGTGTGTGTGTGTGTGCGCGTGCGCGCGCGCGCGCGCGCGAGCATCATTGTGTCCATGTATCTATGCGCTCGTATCTGAGTGTGCGTGTATCAGCGCCTGTGTGTATCAGTGCCTGTGTGCATCAGTGCCTGTGTGTATCAGTGCCTGTGTGTATCAGTGCCTGTGTGTATCAGCGCCTGTGTGTATCAGCGCCTGTGTGTATCAGTGCATGTGTATCAGTGTCTGTGTGTTTCAGTGTCTGTGTGTATCAATGTGTGTGTGTGTATTAGTGCGCGTGCGTGCTCTGATCAGTGCTTGTATCAGTGTCTGCGTGAATGAATACGTGCGTGCATTAGTGTGTGCCTGTTACGTGTGCGCGTATATAGTGCGTACATACCCCAGCGAGTGCATGCATCATTGTGTACGTGCTGTGTACGTGGTAAAATTGTGCGTGTTGAGTGCGTGCGTGTTGAGTGTGTGCGTGTTTAGTGCGTGCGTGTTCAGTGTGTGCGTATTCAATGTGTGCGTATTCAATGTGTGCGTATTTATTGTGTGCGTTCTCAGTGTGTGCGTACTTGTGTGCGTTCTCAGTGTGTGCGTACTTGTGTGCGTTCTCAGTGTGTGCGTACTTGTGTGCGTTCTCAGTGTGTGCGTACTTGTGTGCGTGCTCTGTGTGCGTATTTATTCAGTACGCATATCAGTGTGTAACTTAAACTGTACTGTATGTTTGTAAGAGTGAAGGTATGCAAAAATTTAATGATGATGATGATGATGATGATGACTGAGGCGTCTGGCAGGAGGTAGTAGTAGTAGATAGGTGATGGTGGTGATGATGATGATGTCTATTATGTTGGTTGTGGTGGTGGTGGTGGTGTGGTGATTTTGATGATGATGACTTTTTTCTAGTTCTTTTTAATCGGGAAACTTTTATGTTATCTAAGAGGATACTGTACTCTACTTCTTTCACCTTAACTTGGCCCAAATTTTAGTCCATTTGCAGCTTATTTCAAGTGTCTCAGTAGCGTCTGATACAGCACCTCTTTGTGACTAGCATAATATTCTATTGTTACAAATCAGCATTCGAGATGAAGAGACTGCAGTTTTAGGCCAAGTTAGTGTAAAATGTGCATAATGAAGGGGATGGGATGGAGAGATGAAGTAGAGAGGTATACGAGAGAGAGGGTGTAAGTTGGGGGGGTGGGCAGCGAAATAGCAGGGTACAGGGCGACATGGAGGCGATTTCTTTGTGGCCACCCCTTACAGGATTAAGGTGTCTGGCTATAGATGACTAGATAATTTGGGCTATAGTTCTAGGTGACACATACACGACTATTAAAATTACATCCATTTCCCTTACTTTCTACAATTTCTTTGGCCTACAACGCTTCCTGGCTGACAGTAAGATAATCCCGCGTCCTAATTTAGTCACCTTAATAGCAAAACAGCAAAACCCAACACTTGCAGCAAGAGGAGAAGCCTACACACCATCGACGACGTCTATTGCTCTCATCTGTTGAATCTATTTGACCTATGACACTTCCTGGTTGGTAGCAAGATACCTATGTGTCCTATATGAATCATCTTAATGGCAAAAAAGAGCGAAATTTAACACCAAAACAGTAAAATTTAACACTTACATCAGGAGACGGAGCCGACGCAGCCTTCACCCTCTTATCGTCCGACGGCAACTGACTGACCAATGGAATGCCATGCTTGTTCAGCCCAGAAACTCGTGTGAAACTTTACCCAACTACTTTTACAACCACTAGAGGGCACGGAGGCCCTCTCATCTTCGGGGTAATTATAATATTTTATTCCAGCTATTACAAGAGGCTATTATTCACCTGGGAGTTATTTAAAAGTGTCTGAGAGCGTTCATGCTGTAAATATTAACCCTCCAATGATCATGACAACTCTAGTACTTTTTTTTTATTAGACTCCAGACGATTTTATTCAGCTGGGAATTGGTCTTCAGAGCCTGAGTGCATAAGAGAAAACCATCGCTGAGGAAGCATCAGGGACTATAGCAATCAAAGACAAAAAATTATACTTACATGTTTACCATATTCTGTTCACTTTCACTTTGTCTAATATTACCATCATCTCACCTTAAATGCTGAGCTGTAAGGATACATTAACACTAGAATATAGAACAATACTCTCTTTTCCCTAAATGGACCTAAAATTACCATCACTCCATTTTGAATGCTGAGTTGTAACAATAGATGAACACCAAAACATGATGCTAGTCACGAAGATGTGCTATGTAAAGGATGTAGAGCCATACCATTGTCATTTCCTGGCACTGGACTACGTGAAATGAGTACAATGACCTACACAGGGATGGAAAACCGGCCTGTGTTAGAGGAAGACCGGTATAGTCACGAAAAGGTGATATGGAATGGATACAGAATTTCACTTTAACTTGGCCTAAAATTGCCATCTCTCCATCTTGAATGCTGAGCTGTAACAAGAGCCTGACGATACAATATGATGCTAGTCACGAAAATGTTGCTGTGAGAGGGATGAAGAGCCGTGGTATTGTCTTTCTCTACCTGTAATAAACGATGAGAAATAAGCATCAAAATGAAGATCTCAGCCACGTTAAGTCTGATAAGCTATACATACAGCTTAATGGAACGCTCTGATAAAAATTGCAGCTATAAACTCATTCTACAACTCGCTAGCACCGTCCCTTGGCGATTTATTTTGCTTATTACACCTTGCTCTCCATTTTGCCTGTATAAATCCTTCAAACTTTGCCATACTCAGCATAAATAACGTACAAAAAGATGTTAACCAGCCCTATCCAAAAGTATATCGTTCAGGAAGAGTTTGCCTGACGGGTGGGAGGTGCCTGTGTGTTACCATGGCAACCTCCCACACCAGCACAGTTACATACACACATTTCCCCACCAGCAAGTTCCATTAGAGAGTATTGTGTGTGTGTGTGTGTGTGTGTGTGTGTGTGTGTGTGTGTGTGTGTGTGTGTGTGTGTGTGTGTGTGTGTGTGTGTGTATGTAATCTTATCAGTGTGACGTGTGCGTGTGTCGTCATGTGTGTATATTTGACGTACATGTGTAGGTAAGTGTAAACAGTCTTATCAATATGACGTGTGTGCGTGTGTGTTTGAGGTACATGTGTAGGTATGTAGGTGCGTGTGTTTTGACGTACATGTGTAGTGTAGGTGTCTATGCGTGTGTATGTACGTGTATGCTTCGTGATGTGTGTGAGTGTATGTATGTACATATGTAAGTAGTGTGTGCACATTTGTGATATATGTATGTACATATGTAAGTAGTGTGTGCACATTTGTGATATATGTATGTACATATGTAAGTAGTGTGTGCACATTTGTGATATATGTATGTACATATGTAAGTAGTGTGTGCACATTTGTGATATATGTATGTACTGTAGGTGTGTTTGTGTGTGTGTGTGTGTGTGTGTGTGTGTGTGTGTGTGTGTGTGTGTGTGTGTGTGTGTGTGTGTGTGTGTGTGTGTGTGTGCGTGTATGATGTGTGTGAGTGTATGAATGAAGCGTGCGTGTATGTATGAAGTGCGTGCGAGTGTGTATGTAGTGTGTGTATGTGTATGAATGTATGTACTTATGTAGGTGTATACACTTTATCTTCAAGCTCTATGTTTTCACACAATTCGGAACTTGAGAGAGAGAGAGAGAGAGAGAGAGAGAGAGAGAGAGAGAGAGAGAGAGAGAGAGAGAGAGAGAGAGAGAGAGAGGCCATTGACTGTGTGTGTGTGTGTGCGTGTGCGTTTTTGAATAGTCACCCATCCAGAGAGAGAGAGAGAGAGAGAGAGAGGAAGGCCGTTGACTGTGTGTGTGTGTGTGTGTGTGTGTGTGTGTGTGTGTGTGTGTGTGTGTGTGTGTGCGTTTTTGAATAGTCACCCATCCAGGGAGAGAGAGAGAGAGAGAGAGAGAGAGAGAGAGAGAGAGAGAGAGAGAGAGAGAGAGAGGGAGAGAGAGAGAGAGTGAGAGAGAGGAAGGCTGTTGACTGTGTGTGTGTGTGTGTGTGTGTGTGTGTGTGTGTGTGTGTGTGTGTGTGTGTGTGTGTGTGTGTGTGTGTTTTTGAATGTCACCCATCCAGGGAGAGAGAGAGTGAGAGAGAGAGAGAGAGAGAGGCCATTGACTGTGTGTGTGTGTGTGTGTGTGTGTGTGTGTGTGTTCGTGTGCGTTTTTGAATAGTCACTCATCCAGAGAGAGAGAGAGAGAGAGAGAGAGAGAGAGAGAGAGAGAGAGAGAGAGAGAGAGAGAGAGAGAGAGAGAGAGAGAGAGAGAGAGAGAGAGAGAGAGAGGAAGGCCGTTGATTGTGTGTGTGTGTGTGTGTGTGTGTGTGTGTGTGTGTGTGTGTGTGTGCTTTTTTGAATAGTCACCCATCCAGGGAGGAAGAGAGAGAGAGAGAGAGAGAGAGAGAGAGAGAGAGAGAGAGAGAGAGAGAGAGAGAGAGAGAGAGAGAGAGAGAGAGAGAGTGGTAGTTCTTTTTGGTGTGTTTTTAGGGGATTGTGTGGGTTTTGGTTAGGGTGTGTTTGGGGGTTGTGTGGGTTCTGTTTGGGATGTGTTTAGGACGTTGTGTGGGTTCTGTTTGGGGTGTGTTTTGTGTGTTGTGTGGGTTCTGTTTTGGGGGTTGTGTGGGTTCTGTTTGGGATGTGTTTAGGACGTTGTGTGGGTTCTGTTTGGGGTGTGTTTTGTGTGTTGTGTGGGTTCTGTTTTGGGGGTTGTGTGGGTTCTGTTTGGGATGCTTTTGGGCTGTGTTTGGGGGGGTTGCGTGGGTTCTCTTCGGGCTGTGCTTGGTGGGGTTGTGTGGGTTGTGTTTGGGGTGTGTTTGGGGATTGTGTGGGTTCTGTTTGGAGTGTGTTTGGGGGAGTTGTGTGGGTTCTGTTTAGTGTGTGTTTCGGGGATTGTGTGGGTTCTGTTTTGTGTGTTTTGTGTATGTGTGTGTGTGTGTGTGTGTGTGTGTGTGTGTGTGTGTGTGTGTGTGTGTGTGTGTGTGTGTGTGTCCAGGCATGCGTGTGCCAGCACATCTCACAACAATGATCCACCAACACCAAACACACTTTTCCTCCTTCATTTCTTATCACTGAGAACTCTGATATTCCTGGATCTTTTCATAAACTTTTGGTTCGACTTCGTTCTTACGTATTGTGAAGGGAGAAAAAACGGTAACTATTGATAAAAATATTAGTACAAGGACATTCTTTACAAACTGCGGGAGATATACTCTTTTAACTTTAACCTGGCCCACTTTTTGTCATCTTATTTCACGTAGTTCAGTGGCAGACAACACTGTTATGGCTATGGCTCTACAACCTTTCCACAGCACTTCTTCGAGACCAGTATCATATTTCAGTGTTCATCTATTGCTACAACACAGCACTCAGGATGGAAAGAGGGGAGGTTTTTGGCCAAGTTAGAGTAAAAGGAGTATATCCCATTGGATCCCAGGGGTGCTGGGCGAGGCATTGCACTGGCAGGGTGCTAAGCGTACTGCCCTCCGCCCATCGGCTCATAGTCGCGAAGCTCATGGGTCCCTACCCCGAGGTTCCCTACTTTATAAAGACTTGAAAAATCCCAATTCTGTCCAATACTCGGGGCACTGGGCTGCAGTGGGTTAAAGAGACTGATAGGTTTGCCAGTCATTAACCCATTGGATCCCAGAGGTGCTTGGCGAGGCATTGCACTGGCAGGGTGCTAAGCGTACCGCCCTCTGCCCATCGGCTCATAGTCGCGAAGCTTATTGGTCCCTACCCGGGGGTTCCCTACTTTACAGAGGCTTGAAAAATCCCAGTTCTGTCCAATACTTGGGACACTGGGCTCCAATGGGATATTGGAGAATACTCATAGTCTTGCCTTGGTTAGAGTGAGGCGTTTGTGTGTTTCCATGGCAACCTCTCCACACTTCATTACACCACTTCAGTTACACAAACACACTCCCTTCCTCACTCTCAAGTCCCATCTTAGAATACTTGTGTGTGTGTGTGTGTGTGTGTGTGTGTGTGTGTGTGTGTGTGTGTGTGTGTGTGTGTGTGTGTGTGTGTGTGTGTGTGTGTAAATATGTGCATGTGAGTGCATGTGTCTCACCACAATTCACCACAAGACACCCACTCCACTCCGCCACCAAACACCTTTTTCACTTCATTTCTTGCCACAGAAAACTTTAATATTCATACTGTAGGTGTTTAACAAAATTAGGTCCAAGAACATTATAAAAACCTCTGATGGAAAAGCAGTAATATTGGCATTAAATATAGAACAAATATGTTTTATATGAAGTGTGAGACCCAGTGGGCAATTCGTGGACTTAGCTTGGCAGGTGCAGGGATTCTATGTTACCATGGCAACCTTCCCATCTCACCACATCAGCTCGGACCTACACACATTTCCTTGCACTCCGCCCCATAACAAAATTAGTGAGTGTTTATGTGTGTGTGTGTGGGGGGGGGCAGGAGGATGAAGGTGTTGTGTGTGTGGGGGGGGGTAGGAGGGTGGCTGTGTTGTGTGTGTGTGGGGGGGTAGGTGGGTGGATGTGTTGCATGTGGGGGGGAGGGGGTGGGGATGTATGGTTTGATGTGGTTGGAGTGTGTGTGTGTGTGTGTGTGTGTGTGTGTGTGTGTGTGTGTGTGTGTGTGTGTGTGTGTGTTAGTTCACTACTCGTCAAACGACTTTGGCTATACATAAGAAGACATGCTATTAAAGTTTGGACACAAATATAATGCAATGTGCTATGTAGTCATCTACACTAATAATAACGCCACGCTTCGTCTCCCCTTTCTGTCTCCTTGCCTTGTGTCTCTCCTTCTTTTATCTGTCTGTCTCCCTGTCTTCTTGTGCCTCTATTGCAAACCACAAACTTCTCAACTGTCCACAAAGTCCTAGATTATCAATGTATCACGCAATATAATACTTTTTCATTGTAAAGTGGTCCAAATTTTCGTCCTTTTGCAGCTTACTTCATATTGATCATTGGCAGAAACAGACAACGCAACGGCTCTCTTTCCATACCACTTTTTTGTGACTTACATTTTCTAGCATTAATCTATTGCTACAACTCAGCATTCAGGTTGGAGGGATGGAAAATTTGGGCCAAATTAGAGTAAAACGAGTACAGAATTAGTAAAAGCCAAATAACATACTTTTGGAGGGTGCAGCGGGAACAAGGCGAGATCGCAGGAAGGAGGACAATGGAGGGAAATCCAGCAAAATCTAACCACCAGCTTTTTAGTAACGCTATTAACACTCGTGTCTCACATTCGGTTCAAACGCCCGTCCACTTTATCAATAAACACCTGTGGTTCTGAAGTATGATACGAGAAAATAAAATAATCGTGTAGACGTGATGTACTGATGTACTCACTTCACGGAGTCTACCTCTGACCTACTGTTTATTGCTTGTTCATCACAGTGCTTCGAAATTGATGAGTCTCTCGCTCGGACACGACAGCTGACTGAACCTTTATCCTTGTCTTGGACCCCTGACCTTTTACTGCATGCTGCAAATATCGAATTACTTCATCCTAACCTAATTCATATTCTAATGACAGAGATGATCTGGTCACATGACTTCCCCGCGCACCTTTGCTAACGCCACAGACTAAGTCGGGGTGGGTTTTCACTTCAGAGAAAAGCAGTAAAATGGATGGGTAACTGCGAAAAATTGATCACTATCCGCTGACTCTTCCTGCTCTGCTTCCAACGACAACGTTTCTCTGATTGTAAGGGCTTGTAGGGAATAGTCTATTCAAAATTAAATTAAAAAATAGGATAATCTGCTGATTTTTTCCGATAATCTTGCCAACAGATAGGCAGGCAAACAAAGGCAGACAGACAGGCAGGCAGGTAGGCAGACAGGGAGACAGACTGATAGACAGATATATAAACCGGGCCAAACACATAGCTTCATCGGGCTTTCTCGGTTGGGTGTAATAACACCCCCTAGTAGCAGAAAAAACGATACTTTTACTGGTCGCTTTTCTCATTACACATTTTGTTTTCAGCCATACTCGTACCAGATCAAGTCAGTTAACAATGATATACGTATTTGGGGATTAATAAAGCTTTAGTTTCATTTTGTATATGAGAGAAAAAGGCAGTGAAAACATTAATAGTATCCCCTAACAGTCTGATACCAAAGCCTTCTCCCGTTCGACTCTGCCTGGGTTTTTTCCTTTAATAATTTTTTTCCCCGAATGGAGCGTTGTGGCAGACTCCTGTATTCCATAAACTAACCTTTTATTCATTCAATGTACAGTGTTCTTAAACGTGAACTGATTTTGTCCTATTGTGCGAAAATATTGCACGGTGAATCCACCGTGGTGCACAAGAGAGGATCTAACTTGTGCATTTCTTGTGCACCACGGTGGATTCGCTGCCCTTGTGTTCACAACATCAGGTGGGATGGGTCCAGAGGCGAGCAGATTCTCTCGAGACTGGCAGAGATTCTTTCTAAGAAGCGTCAACGTAAAGAGTTCTGTTATGGCCTGGATGAGGTGTCAACTGTCCTACTCCCTGGTGAGGTGTGCACAGCTGTGCCTCAGGGGCACCAGATCATCAGCCCTCAGGCCTGTCTCTCTGGCAGGTATGGACTGCGAAGCTACTGTGACTGAGTCACACTGACAAGCAACTCCAATAGATTAAAGTTTTTGATGACACTGTAATACTAAAAAATCTAGTAGTAATAAAGTCTTTTGTGGTTGGTGGGGGCACTCCCCATCCACGCACTCGATGTAGTGCTGCTCTCTGGTGCCTGCCCTTTCCTCTCTTCCTTCCTTCTTTCCATCCTTCCTCATGTCTTTTTCTCCTTCATTCTTTCCTCTTCCTTCAGTCTACGGGTGACTATACACTGAGTGACAAGCCACATGATTTCCTGTACACCAGGAAACCATTTACTACGCTGGGTGGTAACCATATAACCAAATTATGGCGCCTAGTGGTTTAGTGAGCAATTAAGGCACTCCAATCGGACTCAGCCGGTGCAGTTTTATATCCAAGGGGTGGTTGATTTATTGCTCAAGTAATGCCACTCAGGGATGAGTGAGGCTGGTCATTCTCATCTTAAATGTCAGGATCAACTTGCTTAGCCCCGGGCTCCTATGCTCCTCATAGGGAAACACTGGATTAGATGATGAATGAATGAATGAATGAATGATGATAAAGACTTAGCATGTGGTTGGTAAGGACAGTAGTTGGTGTGTCTGGGGCCGACATACTGTATTATGGTTAGTGTTAACTCCAAATGATGAACTATTTTATGAGGGTTGGTGCTGAGCTTCACAATATAATTCCAAATGGATGGCGGTGATTTGTTTATTGCATTATTCTTAAAAAGTGGTAGCAGTAGCAGCAGTAGTAGTAGTTGTAGTAGCAGTAGTAGCAGTTGTAGCAGCAGTAGTAGTAGCTGTAGTAGCAGTAGTATTAGTTGTAGTAGCAGTAGTAGCAACAGCAGCAGTAGCCCTATCATAATCAGTAGTAGTACCGTAATATATAAACAAACTACATATACCCCACAGAAATCCATACCCAGTGTAGGTGAAAAAAAAAAAAAAACACATCTTTAAGTTGTGTATATTAAGTTGTTGGAATCAAGATGTTTAACTATGTGCTTGTTAATTACGGTTTCAAATACTTTACCAAGAGAAGATGTGACAACATTTGGTCTGTAATCAGAGGGGTCAGATGAACTTCCTTTCTTTGGAATTGGGTGGTGAATGCTAACTCTGGCTGTGTGGGCAGGTAGCATGTATGGGAGGTAGTATGTATGGTGATGGGCAGGCAGCATGTATGGGCAGGTAGCATGTATGGTGATGGGTAGGTAGCATGTATGGTGATGGATAGCTAGTATCTATGGTGATGGGCAGGCAGCATGTATGGGCAGGTAGCATGCATGGTGATGGGCATGTAGCATGTATATGATGATGGGCAGGTAGCATGTATGGTGATGGGCAGGTAGCATGTATATGATGATGGGTAGGTAGCATGTATGGTAATGGGCAGGTAGCATGTATGGTGATGGGCAGGTAGCATGTATGGTGATGGGCAGGTAGCATGTACAGTATATGGTGATGGGCAGGTAGCATGTATGGTGATGGGCAGGTAGCATGTACACTATATGGTGATGGGCAGGTAGCATGTATGGTGATCTTGCTGTGAGGGTGGTGTCTGAAGGACAACCCAGAGTGTAAGAAATAAAGGATGCAGAACCCATCCATCTATAATCACATGCCTTAAGCCCAGAAAGGGTGGACACAAACCCACTACATGTCACTCTTCTACCCCATCCCTCATTATTATCCTTAGTCTTCCCTTCCCCCTCACTCACATCTCTATCTATCTCTCTATCTATTGCCATAATAATTATGTCACACACGTGTGTTGGTTATATGGTTACCACCTAGCGTTGTAAACGGTTTCCTGGCTTGCGGGGAGGCTGGTACGTAGACAAGCAGATAGGCAGGCAGGCAAGTCGGCTAGACAACACGCTAGACAGCAGGCTGGATAGCAGGCTGACATTTCCTGTTTTTACTACTACTGCTACAACTGCTTCTACTACTGCTACTACCACTACTACCACCACCATTGCTACTACTACTACCACCACCACCACCACCACCACCACACCACCACCACTACTACTACTACTACTCGCCGCCAGGGGGCCACCTCCTTGCCACAGCTTAGAAAGAGCTCTTGTTTTCCTTCAATTTTTTGCCAGATATAAGTGATCTGCGATTTTATGGACTATCACTCCCTAACTGTGAAGTGTTCGGGAACATGCTGATAAAGAGACGTAAGTGATAACTCTATGATTATGCATTTAATGACTGTGTTCTTGATCGGGTCTAAGCCAGGGACCCTGTGACAGAAAATGGTGGGCAATTTCACCTGAAATTTGCTTTTCTCCAGTTGATCAGTGTTTTATTATTGACTGCATGATATTAAAAAGACCGAGTGTTGTGTTGATGTGTATAGCTTACCGTATCTTGATGGATGGGGACATTATTGTCGCTGATGTGATAACAGTCTATATAATTGTGATGATTAACTCTGTTGTAAACCAAGAGTTGCCAGTAAGCACAAATTATGGCGGTAAACGACTATGTTGTGAACAGCCTATTGTGTTTCCTTAGTTCAGGAAGGATTGACTATTCTTATGAGACCCTTTTTGACATTATTAACTCCTTCTGTTGTTATGAAGAAGTTAAGAAGGGGAAGGAATTATTATGTGGAATTTTGTGTGAAGATGTGAGCTGGAGACGAGACCCTGACAAAAAACGAAAAGAAGTGAAAGATCTCATTGATCTGTATGAACGAGTTAAGCAAGCTAAGAAGCCTGTGAACTTTGTGACGGACTCGCACAGAAGGATGCCGCCTATCGGACTGAAAAAGCTTGGTCCTCTTCTAGTTAGTCTTACTGAAGATACAGCCAATATTAAAGAAATGCTTCCAAAGAAACTTGATATGAAAAGAGAGGTGATAAATACTGCTGATACTCTACGCCAACTGAAAGCTGATGTTATTGACTTAAAAACAAAATTTATGAGTGCTGTTTTGGGTTTGGATGAAGCAGTTAGAGACGTCACAACAGGTGAGGTTAATACTGTTGAAGACCTGACTTCCCTTCGTTGCCGAACTGTTCAACCAGCTACACCAGCTTCGCAGCTAGATGCCACGAGAGGAAATACCAGTATGCCAAAAAGAAGTTATTCATCAAGGGTGGTGTCAACTCCGGGTGTCAGTGAGAGTGGTCGTGCGAATGAAGCACACGGACGGAGAGAAGGGTGCGGGGATGCTGAGTCAAGAATGATGAGGAATGGAGATGAACGACGTGAGAGAATGTTTGGCCAACGGGTATCTTCGGGACGTGGTCGTGGTGGTGTGATGGCTGGTGGTGGCGATGACGGTGTTGCTGTTTCTGCGACTGCTACTGCATTCAGTGAGAAGGGACGAGTTGAGGGTGCGGCTGCAGCGGGTGGGAATGAGCCAGTGGGTGGGGGCAAGGTTAGAGTGGGTCGCAGCCCACCACCGCATGGGTTGACCGCTAAGGATACAGGTGCTATACCTATGGATGGTTGCCTCGTCCCTGCCAGTAGGAACTCCAGGGCCCCTCCTGACACTACATCGGAGAATGAAGGGTGGACACTTGTCAATCGGAGGAGAGTAAGAAAGGACAGTCATAAGGTAACTACGAGAGTGACAGGCGTGTTTAGGACTGGTAGCTCTTCAGTTAAAGCAGCCACAAGATTAATTGATATTTTTATAGGAAGAGTAGATAATAACGTGTCCTGTGATGATTTGAAGAATTTTATTTTTGATGTTTTTGGGGTGCAAGTTGTATCAGTGTCTAAATTAGTGATTAGAACTGATGAGCATCAAGCTTTTAAGGTGACACTAAAACTTTCTGAGAGGGAGAGACTGTTTAACCCAGAACTTTGGCCTGAGGACATTATTGTAGATAAGTTTTTTGACAGATCCAAGAGACAGGTACAGTAAATGTAGTTCTTAGCTGATTTTTTTTTTTAATAAATATCTTTCTTTTTATTATCGGTTAATACAATTAAGAAATTTTTTTATTTTTATTCCCTTTTTAGACTTTCTTTTTCCATTTTATTATGGCTTCTGGTTTTATAAAATTTTGTACGTATAACTGCTGTTCTCTGAGGAAAAGTATTGATCCAGTTAGAAAGTTAACATCATCAGGTTATGATTTTATATTTTTACAAGAAACTTTTATAACTAACGACAAACTTGGTATTTTAGATTTTGTTGATGAAGACTATGACTGTGTTGGTGTGGGTGCCACATTCTCCGATAAGGCCTTAACCAGCACGGGGGGCAGGCCAGAAGGAGGTATGGCCATCTTATGGAAAATAGATGTACATTTAAAAATTAATGAAATAATATTAGAGAAGAATTTTATGGTTTTTAGTGTTAATATTTTTGGTTTTACAATTGTTTTTATTAATGTTTACTTGAAGAGTGATGTATGGGAAGTTTCAACTTTAAATAACTATCTTGAATCATTCTCCAGGCTGGATCATTTCCTTGATGCTTTGCATTATTACTGTGTTTTTAATTGGTGATTTTAATGCTGACCCTTTTTATGGAAGAGCTTGGAGAAATCTTTTTGATTTTATGAACAGAAATTCCTTACGATGCTTTGATGTGGACAACCTTGACAGTAATTCTTACATGTTCATAGGCTACGGCAACTCTGTCTAAATGGCTAGATCATGTTTTGGGGAATGAGCATAACTGTATAAAGATAGAGAATATGGGCATACGGCAAAGCATTATTGGCTCTGATCATTTACCACTGGAAGCCACAGTTAGTTTGACCGGAGGTTTGTCGGCAATTCATTCTCACATATACTCCAGTAATAAAACACAGTTATCTATAAAGTGGGATAAACTTAAAGATCATGAAATTTGTGACATTAGTCAGTCAGTTGATGCCTATCTACATGATTATTACTCTCTACCCATACATGACTGCTGTGGAACAGGTTGCCGTGACCCAGGGCATCTTAAAATGATTGATGAACTGTATGAAATCATCACGAATAGCATCCAGATCTCTAGCCAAAAATATATGAGACGATGTATTAAGAAAAACAAATTTAATGTAATCCCAGGGTGGAATCGTTGTGTCAAGGACAAACACGGTGTTGCCAGAATAAAATACCTTAACTGGGTAATGCATGGCAGATTAAGAGGTACAGTTGCGAGCAGATGACATGAGGCCACCTAGTCCACCACCATGCTGGTGTTTTATCTGGTAACAGTGGTAGGTATGAACTTGATCGAGATTCAGTGGGTTGTTCGGACAAATCAAACCCATTGATAATTTTTCAGTGTGCTGTTCTAACTGGTCTCCAATCAATATCATGCAAGTAAACGTATTATATGTCATACACATGGTAGTTATATTTATAACCATGGTATTACAACATAGGCATTCAAATAGTGGTGCGTTCATTCATGTTTGACACACAGGTATCGGTAGTGATTTATTTGGTTCGACTGTTGCCGTGAACCAAACAACCTTTACCAGTTTTCTGGAGATATACCGTAGGGTTATCAGCTTCCCCGCAACCTAGCATTATTATCACAAAAATGCCGTCATGCCAATCATCCCTCACAGTGAACCTCACTTTCCTCGAAGTCTAAATCCGAAGCAGGTGAGAGAGTTAAGGTTCACACCACAGTAGGCGGAACAGGGTGAGGGGTGTGTGGGAGTTATAAGGAGGGTGGTGGGTGAGGAAGCTAGGGACGAGGTGGGACGTCAGATGGGAGGAGGAGGGGGGAGGGGGCAGGCGGTTGGCTGCTGTATTAAACCTAAATGAGATTAAAGGTTGTAATAAGTTTATTTTGACATACGCAACCAATGTTTGTTTAATATTCGAGTGGTAAAGTCGAACGATTACTCTCTATATACTTATCGTGAACGGGCCAATTGGTTCCACCTTCATGCCTCTCCCCATACGTGGCGTCACGTGGTGCCTACGTCACAAACCGAGGTTGTGATGGAGCTGCACACTCGGGATACCCGTGTGTCTCACATGAATGAACACACCACTATTTAGATGCCTATGTTGTAATACTATGGTTATAAATATACCTACCATGTGTACGACACGTTAATCGTTATCAATATAATACGTTTACTTGCATGATATTGATTGGAGACCAGTTAGAACTGCAATTTGGCTGATTATCTCAGGGTTTGTTTCGCCCGAACAGCCGACTGAATCTCGGTCAAGTTCATAGCTACCACTGTTACCAGATAAAACACCAGCATGTTGGTGGACTAGGTGGCCTCGAGTCATCTGCTCGCAACTGTACAACTCTACATGAAGAGATGCTAAGTCCAGAAAAGAGTTTAAGCGAGTCCTCAATGAATGTAAAAAGAATGAACATAGAGAAATCTGCCGGTCTATTGTGGACAAATTCTATAACAAAAATAAAATTCACTTTTGGAGTGAAGTTAAGAAAAAGAAATGTATTAACAAACTCTCAAATGTTATCGATGGTCACAATGGTGACTTGGAAATAAATCAAGTTTTTTATGAGAAATTCTTACGTAATCAGCCTCATAGTGCTGCGGATGCGGAGGTGGATATTTGTAACGAGATAAGAAGAGCCTGGCCTCACGAGAGAAAGATGTGTTTGACAATCTAAGAAAGCTAATAAACCGCCTCAACGCTGGACAAGGTCATGACCAGGTTAATTCACTATTTTTAAGGAATGCCTCAGAGTATTTTTTATGTTATCTTGCCCGTTTTTATAATACGTGCTTTGCTCATTGTTACCTCCCTGGGAATTTACTGAAGGGTATCATCACCCCTGTATTAAAAGATACTAAAAAGAATGTAACAGATTCATCTAACTATCGACCAGTAATGCAGTCATCATGCCTTTTAAAGATTTTTGAATTATTTATTTTAGATATCTTATCCGAGAAGCTCGATTTAAATTTTAGACAGTTTGGTTTTAAATCTGGCTCATCAACCACTGATGCTTGTTTTATTTTAAAAGAAATTATGAAGCGATACTCTAGGTACAAGAGATCAGGCCTAGCCACATTCATTGATTTAAGTAAAGCTTTTGATGGGGTAAACCACTTTATTTTAGGTAAGAAGTTGCTACGGTGTTCTCTGCCAGTTGACGTGGTACTAATGATGCTGCATTACCTAAGAAACCAGCAAGCTAATATTAAATGGCGAGATTCTTTTAGTAATTACTGTTTTATAGAGAAAGGTGTGAGACAAGGAGGAGTTTTGTCACCTTTCTTATTTAATTTTTATATAGACAGCATTATTAATGAGATAACAGACACTGATGTTGGATGCTGCTATGGAGAACTCAGATGCAATATATTAGATTATGCAGACGACTTAGTACTACTGGCAGAGACACCTGCAGAAATGGACACTTTATATAGTAAACTTTGTGTCTGTATAGATGAACACTTGCTTACGGTTAACAGGACAAAATCTAAGTGTGTTATTTTTAGTAACAAAGTGGATGAGACAACAGAGAGCATTGAGCTGAACGGTGATACGCTGCAAGTAGTAAAGGTTTTTAATTATCTTGGACATAATGTCTGTTTTAATTTTAAAGACAATGACGATATTATTTTTAGACTTAATAATTTTCATGCCTCATTTAATAGTATTTTTAGGGATTTTAAAGCCGTTGACAGGGACACATTTTTATTTCTTTTTAAATCTTATTGTTTACCAGACTACGGACTTCCATTATGGAACCATGATTCTTCTTTTAACTCAAAAAATTTTGAAGCTTTTGAGATTGCTTTTAGCAAAGCATTAAAGCGTATATGTGAAGTACCGATGATTGCCAGCAGTCACATCACGGCAGCTCGGTGTAATCAACTGCTGCTCAGGCATGACACTGCACTAGTCCAAGCCAGGTACTGTAAGAGAGTGTTCAGGTTGCTAAACCCATTCTTTAGGATTAATATCCCACTTATCAGGGAGGGATTTTTTATGCAATACCTTTTCAAATACTTCATAGATGTATATAATGTTAATATTTTTCATGAAGAGCTGGATATTCTGAGATCTCGGATTGACTGGATACAAAGGCACGAGGACAGACGCAATCCTTGTATGTTTTATGGCTATTAGCTTAATTCTATCATGATTTTTATCCCACATTATATATATGTATGTGTGTGTGTGTGTGTGTGTGTGTACATGTATGTATATATGAATGTGTGTATACATGTATGCATATGTGTGTGTGTGTGTGTGTGTGTGTGTGTTTGTGTATACTGTATATGTATAGTTGTTTTATATAATTTTTTTTAGTTTCACTTTTAGTATTGCTTATATTTTAGATTTTTTAGTTTTTGATAACTTTTATGTACAGTCATATGTGGCCTTTTATTATTATTTTATTAGATTTTAACTTTTTTTTCTTATTTCTTAGTACATGCTTATATAATATTTTATTTAGTTCTGTAGATTTTCTGTTTTTATAATTTGCAGATATTTCTAATGATTTTTTTTTATCTTTATATTTTTTGTCTTAGCATTATGGTTTACTTATTTTTATTCTTTCCTGTGTTTTAAAGCTTAATTTGTAATCTTTTTATATCATTAATTATAGTTTTTATTGCCCTAAGAGAGCAGCAGTGATTTGTTATTTTTATGTACAGTATGTGCATGTGAGTGTACTGTATATGTATATGTATTTATACGTATGTATGTGAGTATATTGTGTACAGTCTATAACTTTTTCAGTGACTACCAAATTCCATCTTTCAGAAGGATATGTTATTGTTAAGTATGTTCTGTACTGTACACAGGCCTCTGGAATTTCTGGGTTATGTAATATTATGTAATCTGTATATGTATACTGTATTACGAAATAAAGAAATAATGATTACTACCACCACCACCACCACACCACCTCTACTACTACTACCACCACCACCACACCAATACCACCATCACCACCACACCACCACACCAACACCACCACCACACCACCACCACCATTGCTACTACCACCACCACCACACCACACCACCACCACCACCACTACCACCACCACCATGGTCGGGGTTGGGATGCATGCCAGTAAAAAGGATTAATAAAAGTGTGGTATTTCAGGTGAATATCATCAGCCCAGACGACTAAATTAGCGTTGGGAGAATGGGGGGTGAGAGACTAACTAGGAGAGTGTATGTGAGGGAGGTGGAGGGGGGAGAGGGAGGAGACCGAGGAGGAGATGGAAAAATGAAGTTGAAAAGTATATGAGACACGGGGTGAAAGTTGGGAGTGTAGAGGGTGAGAGACTAACTAGGAGAGTATATATGAGTGAGGTGAGGAGGGGAGAAGGAGGGGAAGACAGAGGAAGAGATGGAGGGATGGAAGAGAGAGGTATATGAGATAGGGGGTCAAAATTCAGAGTATGGAGGGTGAGAAACTAACTAGAATATATGTGAATGAGGTGAAGCGGGGGGAGGGGGAGGAGGAGACCGAGGAAGAGATGGAGGGAAGGAGGAGAGATGTACAGTATATGAGAGGGAGGTGTAAGTTGGGGGGAGGGCAGTGACATGGTAGGGGACAGGGCGACATGGAGACTCTTTGGTTTTGGTCACTCCTTAGGCGATGACGGCGTCTGGCTATAGATAGATATATAGATAGGAATAATATTAAAGATAAATATTAATTAGCATAATAAAAAGAAGTATTTTATCTCGAACTGGAGCTCGGTGAACCATAGAAGCTTCGAATTCCGTCAGTCACCCTCTAACCATGAGACGGTGAGGACGCTCGAGCTGTGTGTCTATTCTCAGTGTTGATAGTGTTTAAACAGCTTGCCCATCTTGCAGAGATGGACAAAGGTAAGCGAGGATATTGTTCATCAGTTCTCTGATACTGCCTGTGGAGGGACGGAGAGGAAAGGGGAGACCTAGGATGAGGTGGAGGGATGAAGTTGAGAGGTATATTAAGGGAGGGGAGTGAGCTGGGGGAAGGTCAGTCAAATTGTGGGTGACAGAGCGACTTGGAGGCGTTTTGTCTGCTGCCACCCTTTGCGGGATTAGGGCGTCGGTTTATATAGAGATGTGAAAAACCTCTGATCCTCCATCTTCTTATGCTTCAACTTGACATCAATCCATCAGAAATGTTTATACATAAACAAACACATACTAAATAGTTTTCCTCGCTGTCTTTACATACTATAATTTCCTCGTAGTAATTATCGTTGTTTATAGAGGGAGGGGAAAGTGCTATGACTCACTAGGATCCTTTGAGCAGTCCTTCATTAATGCAACTCTATCTTCCTTCCTTCAACACCGGTGGCAGTCTTGTTGGGACTCTATCACTAATAATAAACTGCGTGTTGTTCAACCTTCTGTCTCCCCCTGGTCGACCCCCTGCCACCGTAACAGGAGGTGGGAGACCGCTTTAGCTCGTCTCAGAATCGGCCATACTAGACTTACCCACTCTTATTTGATGTCTGGTGGTCGCCCTCCCCTTTGTACTCAGTGCAATACTATTCTCTCCATACGGCATATTTTCCTTGATTGTCCTCTTTACACTATACAGCGACGTGTTGCATTTCCTTTTTTGTCTCGCATCCAACGTACCCCTCTTCTTGCAGACTTTCTCCGAGAATCACCATATTTTTCCTTCCGTAATATCATGTCCTTCCTTACCTCTATTGGTCTTCTTTCTGACATCTAATTCTATTCCTTACCTCAGTAGTCCCATGTGTGATATGATATACTTCTTCCATTGACCCATTTCCTACATGACGCCGTGTCTGTGTTCCTGACCCACCCAATGTACACAACTTGTAGCCGATGATCCGGCTTGGTGCTGGATTTTGGCACTAGGTTCCTATTGTTCTTCTTCTTCTTCTTCATTAATGCAACAGGTCAACTCTGGAACTGTCTCCCTCTGTCTGTATTTCCTACTTCCTATGATATCCAGTCTTTCTAAAGCAGTGTGCCCTGGCATCACGAAATGAACGGATTTTGAATTTGGCTGTCCTTTGTATTGTTGTTTTTTTTTTTTCTTGGAAGGAACGGTTTGCGGGCTCCTGGCCTTTGGTTCCTTCTTCCTTGCATTTAAAAAAAAGAAAAATGAGAGGAATATGTGGAGTTACATGGAGAGACAGACTGACAAAATGAGGAAGTGATGGAGCGTTGTGGTGTGGATGTGGATGTGGATGTGATAGGAAGCGTTAAGAGAAACACACTGAGGTGGTTAGGTCATGTGGAGAGGATGGAGAGTGAGAGACTGACGAGGAGAGTGCATGTGAGTGAGGTGGAGGGGAAGGCCAAAGATGAGATGGAGGGATGGAGTGGAGAGTCATATGAGAGAGGGGGGTGTGAGCTGGGAGCAGGGCAGTGAAATGGCTGGGGACAGGGCCATATGGAAGCGATTTGTTTGTGGCCACCCCTTGCGGGATTGAGGCGTCTGGCAATAGGTGGATAGATAGATAGTTATTTATATCTGCCATTGTTAAGTCGTTGACAATGTATGGTTTGTGCATAATACACTAATTTAAAACAAGGAAGAATACGTCGTGGATCATTGTCTACAAGTAACCAGCTGGCAGTATCGCTCTATCTATCTATCGCCAGACATCATTATCCAGTATCTATCTATCTATCGTCAGAAGCCACAGTCTCATATCAATCTATCTATCCATCTATCTATCCATCTATCGCCAGACGCCATAATCCCGTATCTATCTATCTATCTATCTATCTGTCGCCAGACACCATAATACAGTACCTATCGCCAGACGTCATAATTCAGTATCTATTTATCTATGTATCTATCGTCAGACGCCATAATCCCCTAAGGGGTGGGGGTTTGTCTTTGAGTTAGTTGTTTTACGGGGAGGGGCACTAACCCTCCGCCAACCCACTTGTTGGCACGAAGGGAACACGTATGGGTTGGTTATATGGTTACCACCCAGCGTTGTAAATGGTTTCCTGGGTTACAGGAAACCATTAGGCTTGTCACTCAATGTAAAGCCACCTAAAAAGGAAAGAAGAGTAATAAAAAGTGAATGAAAAGATGGGAGAAATAAGAAGAGAGGAGGACAGACACAAAAAGAGAATGATAAAGGTGAAGGAAGAAGTAGGCAGCGCTACATCAAGTGAGTGGATGGTGGTAAGAAATAGGGAACGAGGAGGGCAGACATGGGAATAAACTGGTAAAGGTGAAGGAAGAAGTAGGGAGCACTACATTAAGTGAGTGGATGATGGTCGCCACCTTGAAATCACATCTGTTAATCCTTGAAGTAGTCGGCCACCTCCAATTATTTACTCAGTTGCCGCTGTGTTGGTCTCTTCATTACCGTATGTGTTGTGTCTTTGGTCTTCTCATATTTACACTGAGTTCTGCAGGTTCCTCATGCTCCATATCCTGTTTGGTTTTGCTGAGTGACCTGTCTTGGTGCTGTGGAGGAGCCAAATAATTCCACTCCTCATGACATCACCAAATAATGCCACTCCTCATGACATCACCAAATAATGCCACTCCTCATGACATCACCAAATAATGCCACTCCTTATGACATCACCAAATAATGCCCCTCCTCATGACATCACCAAATAATGCCCCTCCTCATGACATCACCAAATAATGCCACTCCTCATGACATCACCAAATAATGCCACTCCTCATGACATCACCAAATAATGCCACTCCTCATGACATCACCAAATAATGCCACTCCTCATGACATCACCAAATAATGCCACTCCTCATGACAAACCTTGCCCCGGTGTTCTTTTGGCCCCTTGCACTGGTACCTTAAGTGCACCAGTGAAGGGTGTTGCCAGGACTGACGTGTCCACGGGTACTTAGCGTTACCCGCGTTGGATGATTGCCACAGGCACTGCCCCTCACTGACACTATGTTTATTATCATATCCTCTCAGTGGCAACACTTCCAAAATGGCTGGAGTGTCGTAACATGAGCACTGACCCCCTGCTGTGGTGGTAGGTGAACCTCTAGGTCACCCCAGTCATCTGTGTTCAACCCAGCCACCTCCAGCCCCGTGTGTGCATTGCCTTACATGGCCGTGCACAGTAAACACCCTGAAATGTACTGGTATTGTGATGAGGAGGGGTAGACTGAGATGATTTGGGTATCTGGGGAGGATGGGGAATGACAGTTGGGTGCAGAAAGTGAGAAGTGTGTTGGAATGATCTGACTGAATGGCTACATCAGACTGATAGTGTTTGGTGGGAACAAAATCACTTTTATTGCTGTGTGGCATCTACAGTATAAGTGCCATGTCCAGGCCAGCTGAACGGTGCTATCATCGTTTCATTTTTCGTTTCTTTTCGTTTATAAAGGCTCCAACCTGCTTGCATGCATCGGCCTTGGCCATCTAATGGCGGCCCTCCATGCTGCTTGATCTCTGGTAGCTTACCTTTTCAGTTCTTTATTCATGAGGTCACATCCAGTGACTTCCCCCCAAGTGTTTTAAGGTCTGCCTCTCGCAACCCTAACTCTAATGTTCACACTTCTCACTTTCTGTTGCCTTATTACTTGGCAAATTATTGACAAGGCCAAAGATCAGCAACCCTTAAAGCTAGAAGAGCCATTTATCTTAAAGTTCCATAAAAATGTAGTACTCTCAGAGCCGCAGTACAAAAATTTGTTTCATAAACCGAAATCTATAGTACTTCTAAATCTAAACATTACGGTGATATTGTTCGATCTACTTACATTCACAAAGCTAATCTCTCTCTCTCTGCATAAGTTCAGCTTAGGAAAGATATTTGGTTTCCATTTCTAGAAATCATACCGATTAATGCCTATAGATCTTTTTAAAGTTGAATTTAAAAAATCTAATGTTGCCTTGCATGTGTTATTTGATGTCTTCGTTCTGAAAGAATAAATGATTATTTATGAAGCTCCTGGAGCCGCAACAGTGTCCTAAAAGAGCCGCGTGCGGCTCCTGAGCCGCAGGTTGCCAACCACTGAACAAGGCAAATGCTGAACACTTGCAGTCATACATAACGTGTTCAGGAAAGACAAAAGCAATTCTCGCCGTAAATCGTGTGTAGGTGAACAGCGAATGAGTTTGGCATAGTATGATGGCCAGCATGGCTTCACGATTAGATATTATAAACGGATGTAATCAATTCGTGCTTAGTTTCTCACTCTCCATCCCCCCAGCTTACACCTTTCTCTCTCCTGCACCTCTCTACTCCATCCCTCTATCTCATCCTCGACATCCCCCTCCTCTCCCCTCCTCCACCTCATTCACATACACTCTTTTATCGTGTAGGGATAGACTATCGAATGTATTAGCTACATGGTTAGTCTCTTCTTATTATTTGTCGTTGTGTGGATAAACTTGTATTTATGTCGCTTAATTAGTTACATTTTAGCATTTACTGATGCTTTATTTTGGTATTTTAACCATTCAACTACAATACACACCAATCAGGATATGTTTTATTTCATGATTCATAGTACCCCTGCTATACCCATAATCCACGAGTATACCATAAAATTTGTACAAAAATTACGATTTCTATCATTGCGTCACCAAAGAGAACGATATGAGAGACGGGAACTAGTGTATTTTACGGCAACGCTGAGACAAATTAGGAAGTAAAGGAGCGTTATGGTGTTGATGTGGATATGGAGTTACGTGAAGAGACAGACAGACAAATGAGGAAGTAAAAGGAGCGTTGTTTTGTTGATGTGGATGTTGAGTTAGTGGAGAGACAGACAGACAAATGAGGAAGTAAAGGAGCGTTGTTTTGTTGATGTGGATGTAGAGCTGCGTGGAGAGACAGACAGACAAATGAGAAAGTGAAAAAGCTTTGTGTTGATGTGGATGTGGAGTTACGTGGAGAGGCAGACAGACAAATGAAGAAGTAAAGAAGCGTTGTGGTGCTGATGTGGATGGGGAGTTAACAGAGATAGAGAGACAACGAGGAAGTGGAAGGTTGTAGTGGTGTTGATGTGGATTTGAAGTAGAATGGAGAGACAGACAGACAAACGAGGAAGTAGAGGAGAGTTATGGTGTTAATGTGGATGTGGAGTTACGTGGAGAGACAGACGAACAAATGAGGAAGTGAAGGAGCGTTGT
The DNA here is from genome assembly GCF_032717465.1 of Coenobita brevimanus. Taxonomy (NCBI): domain Eukaryota; kingdom Metazoa; phylum Arthropoda; class Malacostraca; order Decapoda; family Coenobitidae; genus Coenobita; species Coenobita brevimanus. Next base: position 29,534,620 of record NC_136996.1, read on the forward strand.
GGTATTGATGTGGATGTGATTGAAAGTGTTGGGAGAAGTACCTTGAGATCATTTGGCCATGTGGAGATAATGGAGATTGAGAGACTGACTACGAGAGTGTATGTGAGTGAGGTCCAGCGTGAGAAAGGGAGAGGGAGGCCGAGGAAGAGGTGGAAGGATGTGGTGGAGAGAAGAAAGAGGAAAGTGTGAGCAGGAGGGAAGACAGACAGATGCTGAAGGACAAGATGACATGGAGGCAGTTTTTGGCAAAGCACTGCTTCCTGACTAGCATAATATGAGAGTTTATTTCACGTAGCTCAGTGACAGAATAAGGCAATGCTTCGGCTCCACTTACATAGCACTTCATTGTGACTAGCATCGTATTCCAGCTTTAATCTATTGTTATATCTCAGTAGTGATGATGGAGAAAGGGCAGTAATATTTCGATAATCATTTCTTTTCATTTTTTCTTTTCGTTTCGTTTCGTGTTAGGCCCCAGCATGCATGCGTCGGCCTTACGGCCATATTACAAGTCAGACCCGATCACCTTCGGGAGGGAAGGTTATGGTGTGGTTGTATTACTAGTCATCGTTTTCCCGATGAATTGTTGGAACCTTCGTGTGCGTATCGTCGGGAGGCCCCCCCCACCCGAAGGAGACTTACCGATGTGAAAAAGTAGTGTTATTTTTATCTGTTATGTAAACAAGACGAAATTGTTGCAATCACATTTATTAGAAAAAATAATGATTAACCAATGGATCAACAAATAACCATCGGGAAGAAGTATTTATTATATTTGAAGAATATGTGGATACCCATGAAAATGTACGACCATAACAACAACTCCTCCACCCGAATGGCGTACATATTTGAATAAGACAACCTTCTAAGCATAATTTGAAGGCATATTGTAACATCTACTGTTTACCTGCATCATTTTTATATGGCAATACTTCATCTGACAGTGCACTTTCAATATTAATACCATCGTGAAGCTCACATCATGGGTAGCCAAGTACAGCTACCCTGCTCTCGATTTTTTGCCCTAGCATGCAACCAAATATTACTATTACTAGCCAAGTACGAAATCTAAGCAGAGCAGGACCACTTAAAGAATTAACTGTGAGGCTAGAAAATACGCTTGTCTCCAAGAATGAGCTCTCCAACATCTATTTAATTATTGTAGTGGGCACTTACTCTAGTATCAACCAGGGGCCAAAATTTGTCACATAGCAGAAGGAAGAAAAAAAACTACTTTAAATGCTGTATAGGTGTAGGAAGTTTTTTTTTTTTCTGATGAATTTAATGGGTGTCTGTGATGCTAATATGAAATTTACAGTTTAGCAGTGAATTGGGCAGGCAGTGCACATGATTCAAGGATTTTTTTCCAAAAGCAGACTAACTACCATATTGGAGATAGGTAATTACAGAGGGTTTCTTGTAAGTGACAGTAGCTATGCTTGCGTTTCTATTAACTTCATTTTTGGCTCCTGCTACAGATATGGAAAAACGTTACAGTGCCTCCCATGCTTGAACAAGAAACTTAATAAGAGCGCACTTTGGGGATCTCAGGAAGAAGGTTTGCTGTATTACGGAAGCCGGTCCGTACCAAATTAGGAATCGCACAATATATATATTAGTTTGCTGTATTATCGAAGCCAGTCCGTACCAAATTAGCAATCACATAGTATATATATTTTAGCCTGTGAGGTTCTGCATAATAAAGCTATAATGAACTGCCTTCCTGTTGATGAGCCACAGAAATTTGGTGCATTGGCTCTTGAGGATCCTAAATCAGTACAGAAAATAACCAGGCAGGTCAGCAACGTAGGGCAGATATTGCTGACCGTTTCTTTTGGAAGATATGTAGAAACATGGTAATCTCATGTCAGTATGACTGATCATTGAAAACTGTTTTGCACATGTGTCAGTTTGACTGCTCAATGCAAACTGGTTTGCACATGGCATTTGTAAATATTGATAATTTTTTACTCTAAATCCATGTTTGAGAGTAGTGGTCAAAAAGCTTTAAGTCCACATCCACAAATTCCCATGTAAATGTGTTTCCTCCACTGGTAGACAAAATTTTGAACTACCAACAGTTCTTCTCTTGAAAGTGTAGCTACATGCAGTAATTAAGCCTAGCGGATTTGTGACAAAACCTGTACTGATGATTTAAGTTATATTGTTGCCTGGACTTATATTGTTTCCTGTCACATAACACACACACACATTTATATACATGTATATATATATATATATATATATATATATATATATATATATATATACTGTATATAGGCCTAGGCCAGTCCTGCAGCAAACACTCAAACAGCTAATGATGATTTATATATATATATATATATATATATATATATATATATATATATATATATATATAGGCCTAGGCTTATACATAATGTGTATGACTGTAATCATACTGATAATCAAAAACATCATTTTTCAACATTTGGCCACTAGCCATAGGTTACCTCAATCGACACCCAATTCTGACAGTTTCATAGGAAGAAAAAGATTGAATGCAAAAATAACTAGGATCTTTATTTAAAGAAAAAAATATATAACAATGCTGATACATGCATGCATAACCTAATGTACATTATAAACCATTACTATAATTTTCAACATGTAAAAAAGGAAAATGACAGTTGAACCATGAGACAAGAGTATTCAAAAGCAAAGTACAAAAAATTACATTAAAATACTTTTATAGAAAAAAAATAAATCCCATCCACACACACCTATTAAACAAAGAATCAGTGAGGAGGAAATAAAATGCTTAGCTATGTTGTGTGTATACTGTTAGGAAAATAATGCACATACATGCACTCATAAACTACAATGCAGACTTTTTGTAAATCAGTTATATAGAAACAGACTGTGAAAATTGATAATGGCAACTGATCCCTGTGATGACAATTCCCATGCACAACCATACATTAATGGAACATATTCATTTACTGCATGGGTAGGTCCTGCAGGGGCAACCGTTTGTCCAGATTATGGACTTAACAATAAATCCCTCCCTATCCCTTAAAACAAGGATGATGAACTGCTGTAGAAGAGCAACTTCAGCCTACAGTCCACCAGGTCCACATTCAGATAAGCCTGGGGTTGCGACTACCCCTACAGTTACAACTATCATGGCACTTGATTCCTAAGACAAGTTATTTGGGAAATGAGAGCTATTCTTCAATGGAATCATACACAGCTGGACTATCAAAATATAATAGTAAAAAAATAATATTTAGCCCAATAAAAACTCAGTTCTTTTTAATCTGCAGTAAACCTAGTTTTCATATAATGAAATATACTCGTGTACTCTTCAGATAGATATGAACTTCTTTTTGAAAAGAAAACATAAATCATACACAAAAAAAGGCCTTAAAAGGGAAATGAAAATAATTACTCATATGAATTACTCATGGGGATTATGTGCTGCAGTAGCACTTTCTAAAAATGAATGCAATTTATGGAATGATTCAAGCATATGTTCTCAACCTGTGTCCAGCAATTCCTTTTGTTTTTCTAATATCGACAGTTTCTGTTGATGTTTTAACATCTTTGCCTCGTGTTCTTTCTTTTTGCCCCTCATGAGCCTCCTTCATTAAGGCAGTCATTAATTCATGGTGCTGCTGCTGCCTTTGGTTACTGGAAGCATACTCTTCAGCCAGCCTCCTTGACCCACTGGACTATTGGGCACTTGTCCATGGAGCAGTGGAAGTGAACAAAGGTGGGGAAGATGTAGTTGGGGGACCAGTAAAAGGGCTATTAGAGGAAATACAGAGTTGAATGGGAAGTATCTGTTAGAGCAGTTGTGCGAATACTGTGAAGAGAATATAAAACGCGGGTTGTAATGGTGCTGTATGAGTGTTCGGAGAGATGATTCATTGGAGGTACACTACAAGTGAAGTGGAAGGTATGTTAGAGTGTAGGTTCAAAGAAGTGCATAAAAAGGAAGCAAAGAGGGAAGGCTGTCAGAAATTAGAACTAGAAATTGGAGTATTCATGGTGTTGTATGCGAGCTGGGCCTGGGGGAGATGAGTGAAAGGAGGTACAAATGAAGTAGAAGGAATGTTTGACAGTAAGTTCACAGAACTGCATGAAGGAGGAGCAAAAGAGGAAGACTGCTGGACATCTGCTACACCTGCAATATAAGGAAAGAAATTTCATATATTGTTGTTCATCTTACTGTGGCCTAATTTCATTTTGATAAAAGCTGCGGGAAGTGTGTGCAAGAGCAGAAACACAGTAATATGTGCAAAATGTTTATAGTGTGCAAGAGCGTGAGCACTGAAATACATGATTTATACATGGGGCTAAATAAGTTATCCTTTAACAGTATTATACCATATGCATAGAAGTGAAAAGCTTCATCACTGCTAGTATGTGTGATTTAAAAAAAAAAAAAGTTTGTCTTATACCATGTTTTGCTTTAATTTCTATGGGTAATCTGGGTTGGCAGCAGTTATATAAACATCCTTCTGCTCCACTCTAATCCCCCATAGAAGGTTGGATTAACGCAAGAGACGGGTAACTTCAACATACAGTATATTCCACCCTGATCACATTTCTGATGTTGCCTGAGTTTGAAGCCTATTCAAATAACAGTACACCGTGATAACATTTCAGATGATGCCTGACTTTGAAGCATATTGACTTAACAGGAAATTTTTCAGAAAACAACAATGCCAAACATTTAGGAATATATATATATATATTGAAGATGCCAAAGTGGTTGCTGCTGGAGGCCAATCTGTCATTCACTAGCTATGGATTTCCAGGAATAAGGTGCTTCACTCAAGTTGACTTTAGCATAGCCCTGTGTTTCCATAGGTATCATTTGTTCCAAAAAATAGTAGCAAGTCAATGACAAAAAACGGACCATGAAATTCCTGTTGCCTACTTTATCAATGGCCGTATTACAGTAGTTACATGGCAAAAAATAGGAATATAACTATAAAACAAAGAATGAAAATGCACATTACTATATACAATACTTGTTAAAAACAACCATTAATTTATAACCACAGTGTGAATACTTTATTAAGAAGTGTAATAGTATTCTGGGAGTGCATACAGCTACATATAAAATGACTTTACTATAATAAAGCATTAACTTGTACCAATACCCAATCACAACTGAAAATCAGAGACTTACTGATTGTGACATTAGACATGGGTTCCCCAGCGACGTCCATTGAGTGAATGACCATTATATCTACACTGTCAACCATCATGAGCTCATGAGTTATCAGTGATGCAGCTGAAGCCACTTCCTTACTGGGCTGTGTTGGCTCTGGAGGAGGGCCACCACCCATAGGTGTGAGTTTCTTCTAGAAGTCCTTTTCTTGTTTAACTCTGGAAAGAGAGTGTTGCAACTGATGATTATGCCAAATTATGAACCAGACTAATCATACAATACAGAAGAAATGGTCAAGGTCCACTTTATTGCAGCTATCATTTTTACCAACTACCTTTCCCCCCCCCCCCTTGATATGGAGCCGATTTATAATGGACCGAGGACCGTAGGAAATGAGTGTATAATTTCCAATTTTCCAACAGTCTTAAAACACGCCCCCCACTAGTGGGAAGGGCTATGAAGATAGGGAAAAATGTGGGGTTAAAGATGACAGTATGGCATAACCCTAACCTAACCAACATAATCTTTCCTAACCTAATCTAACCTAACCTAGCCCAACCTATTTGCACTGGTAATGACACAGAAAAAGTATATAATGTAAGAAACCCAAAACACACATAAGAATTGATGTAATAATTAGTGGCAAGAAACTGGACTTCTACAGAATAAACTTTGTCTAACAAATGGATTGAAAACTGTATGATTGGATGTGTCCCATCATACAAATCTGGGTCACATATAAACATTAAAATTGATTACAAAGAAGGTGTCTTGCAAAAGATATCATGTTTTGTGAAGCAACAACATTTATGAAAAATGACAAATCTGGATAATTTTCCAATTTCAGCTACACAACCATTGATAATCCTTCGAAAATTTAACTGTCACTTATTAATTTTGCCATAAATATAAAGACGTGTTGGGGTACTCACTGACCTTACTCTAATGCAATAATCATGGTGTAGCCTGAGCAAAAAATCCTGGTAGGCCTAGGCTACTCAAACGTTATAATCACACTTCCAACAAATACTAAAGTTACTTCTGTAATATGATGATAGGAACGATAACTACCTGTAAAACACTTCCTAACAGCAAGAGCTCATTATCATGCAGATAAACTAAAGAAGCCCTTACTTTTTGAAGTGCTCAAAGCTCCATCAGGATATCTTGGGTTCTCGTCGAGATTGAGGCATTAAACTTATGTCACGTCTTCCCATGCCTTCTTCTTCTCCAGGGCAGCAGCTCCTGTCGACCTGCCCTAGACTATTTCTTCTTTTCCTTTATCAATTTCAATAGCTGTATTCTTTCAGCAGCCGACAGAGGAACTGCTTTATCACCTCCCATCTTGGCGTTTCTATGGCAACCCACATTGCCAACTGTACACATGATGCCGTCGCTGTTATAACAACGTTCTGCTACATAAAAACACATTATTGGGATTAATAATGAAGTTTATACGTTTGTTTAAAAGTATACATCAATATGAAGGCAAATAACACTCCTTCCAATCGTTTTTATTCACTTTATTAAGTATTAGCTTGCATAGGTTGGTACACCACAAGGGATCGTCGGGAGAGCGCGTGTTTTGATGTGCGTCGGGATGACTTGTAATACCACTTTCACTATCCCGATCAACAATCACGATAACGATCGCCTTCGGGTCCGATGACGATCGGGTCTGACTTGTAATACGGCCGTTAGTCACCTAATGGCGGTTCTCCATGCTGCTCGTTCTCTGGCAGCCTCCCTGTTCAATCCCTTATGATCTCGTCTCAGGTCTTTTTCGGTCTGTCTATCGCAACCCAACCCCCGACATTAACACTTTTCACTTTCTGCATCTAATTGTCATCCCCCGTCCTCTCCACATGCCCAAATCATCTCAGTCTACCCCTCCTCATCACAGCACCAATACACTTCAGTCCCATCCTTCCTCCCAAACCATCTCAGTCTACCCCTCGTCATCACAACACCAATACACTCCAGTCCCATCCTTCCTCCCAAACCATATCAATCTACCCCTCCTCATCACAACACCAATACATTCCAGTCCCATCCTTCCTCCCAAACCATCTCAGTCTACCCCTCCTCATCACAACACCAATACACTCCAGTCCCATCCTTCCCCCCAAACCACCTCAATCTACCCCTCCTATCACAGCACCAATACACTCCAGTCCCATCCTTCCTCCCAAACCATCTCAATCTACCCCTCCTCATCACAACACCAACACATTCCAGTCCCATCCTTCCTCCCAAACCATTTCAATCTACTCCTCCTCATCACAACACCAATACACTCCAGTCCCATCTTTCCTCCCAAACTATCTCAATCTACCCCTCCTCATCACAACACCAATACACTCCAGTCACATCCTTCCTCCCAAACCATCTCAATCTACCCCTCCTCATCACACCACCAATTCACTCCAGTCCCATCCTTCCTCCCAAACCATCTCAATCTACCCCTCCTCATCACAACACCAATACACTCCAGTCCCATCCTTCCTCCCAAATCATATCAATCTACCCCTTCTCATCACAGCACCAATACACTCCAATCCCATTCTTCCTCCCAAACCATCTAAATCTACCCCTCCTCATCACAACACCAACACATTCCACTCACATCCTACCTCCCAAACCATTTCACTCTAATTCTTCTCATCACAACACCAGTACATTCCAGTCACTTCCTACCTCTCGAGTCTTCCATCGTAAACCCAGCCCCCCCAGGCCTTGCACTCAGGGACGCACTACACATCCACCTAACCATTGTCATTTCTGTACATTTGAGCCTGCGAATATCCTCTTCCTTTACTGCCTAGGTCTCACTACCATACAGCATTACACTCCTAACACATGCTGCATACAAAGATCCCTTAGCACGGAGGGAGAGCCCTCTCAGTGTCAGGAGAGACAACAGTTCCCTGAACTTCTTCCAACCACTCCTCACTCTAGCCACACAGCTTGCTCCATCATCATCATCATCATCATCATAATCATCATCATCATCATCATCATCATCATCATCAACATCATCATCATCCGGACCTCCTTTCCCACCCTAGGGAAGGGTGAGGAGTAACAACGTCCAGAAAGCCTAGGTATGCCCAGTTCAATGAGCCACGCTTCCATTCACTCATCATTCAAGCCCTCGAAATCCTGGCTCCATCAGATAAGAAAAAAAAAAAAAAAAAAACTTTCACCGATTTCTGTAACCTCTCATATACCCATCTGATAAAGTCAGTCCGGACGCTGTCACGTTAAAAAGGGCTGCCAAATCCCTGGATATGTGCTCCGCACAAAATTCATCCAGCAAGCTCGATCTCTTGTTCGTCCCTTAGCCTCACCGACTTCCATACATCTCTTTCTCACACACTCATCCACCATATCTCCCCACCTTCTCTTTGGCCTACCTTGCCTCCTCCCCCCTTCAAATTCGCTCAAATATACCTTTTCACCACTCTATTGTTGTCCTTTCTACATGACCATACCATCTCAGTACACTCGCTTCGATTCTGGTGTCACCAACTTCCTCACTCCATATCTTTCACGAGTCACATTATTTCGTAACCTATCCACCCTTTGTACTCCACATACATTCTTCACCAGTCGCATCTCCAGTCTCTTACTCTCGACTTTTCATTTTCATGCCACCCCATAGTCTCACATCGATATGTTAAAGTTGGCACTAACAGTCCTTCATGTAAGCCCCGTGCACCTGCAACACTCAAGTCTCTGTTTCTTATCAAGGCCTTCATAGCACCAGCTACTTTCCTTCCTTGTGTTACTCTTCTTTCCACTTCTATTGCACAGTTTCCTCTCTTTTCTATCACTGTACCCAGGTATTTGAGCTCTGTACTCTCACACCCGTTCCAGTCTATGTTCATTCACTGTAACATCACACTGGGAGTCACCTTCTCTCTCATTAACCATCACTTTACCCTTTTCTACATTTATTCTCCAGGCACGACTCTCACAGACATCAGCAAAGCTCTGCAATACCCTACCAAGTTCTTGTCGGGTACTTGTAAGCAGTGCTGCATCGTCAGCATACAATAAATTGGAGATATTCCATCCATCATCATTCATTACCAACGCCATCCCTCTCTCCATTACTCGTGTTTGTACTTCTCTCATCACCCCATAGATATATATATATATATATATATATATATATATATATATATATATATATATATATACTGAACAACCATGGGGACATCACACAACCTTGTCGCACTCCCACACGGATCGTGAACCATTCACTCAGATGCTCGTTTACCCTGACAAATGCTTCACTACCATCATCATCATCATCATTATCATAATAATAATAATAATAATAATAATAATGTTAATAATAATAATAATAATAATATTAGTAGTAATGAAGACGATGATGATATTGATGATGATGATGATGATGATGATGTGATGATGATGGTGATGACGATGATGATGATGATAATGATGATGATTCTTGTCGACAGATAGACGTAAGGAACTGAAGGAATTCCACAGCAAGCCATGAAGAAAGTCAGGGGGAAGGCAGTCAGCCAGCCAGTCAGTAAGCCAGTCAGTAACCTATACTCGGTTCCACGGAGTCTGACGCACTGATTTTGCCAGCCGAGGACAGGTGGATCTGGTAACACTGCTCGACGTACTCGGGCTGTGATTGGTGGATTTCCGTTGTGTTTGAACGTGCACAAATTGACTTTGTATTTCAATCAAGGCCTCATTGATTTGTAAGATACCGGATTATACAGATACAAATTAAAGCAATGATATCTTTAATGATAAATATGTGCCTTTTAAATTACTAGAGATAAACCTGAACGACAATGATAACAAAAAGTAAGTAAAGTCGTGACTGGAAGCATGCGGACAAGTCAGCGACTGTGGCGGGAATTCAGACGTTCATAGCGAGGTGGTTCCGAGGTCCTGTGAAGGCAGGATGTTTTTCCCACCACTACTACACAGTGTCACAGTCTACAGTCTGCACTATGCCCTTCATTACCTCATCTACTAATATACAACCTGGCCCTAGATATGCTTAGCTTAGCTTCTAATAATTATGATTTGTGTAAGCACACACACACACACACACACACACACACACACACACCTCACTGGGGCCAATACATGCAATTCTATTCTTAATACACATAGTGTACACACATATTTTCATTACCTTCATAGGTAACAGTAACTTTAAAAATCTGCATTTGTTTGTATTGATAATCAGATTCAGTAGAAGTATTTCTTACATGAATAAGTTTGGTGTTTGATTTTCCATAACATTTTTATATCATAAGAGACAGACATACAGACGGACACCCTATCCTTGGTCATAGTGCATCCTCAAGCATGTATCTCTGCCCCCTCGACAAAGAGCCGGGAAAGTAATGGATTACATCATAATAGAATGAACTGAATTTTTGGATGATGGAAGAAAGGAAAGTAAGATAAAAGCAAACTCCATGAGAAAATAATAGCTGAAATATGTTGCTATAATAAAACCGTGTTCAGTATAAACGAAATCAAACATAATGAAATGAATTTAAATCAGTCGCTGACTTGTCCGCATGCGTCCAGTCGCGACTTTACTTACTTTTTGTTATCATTGTCGTTCAGGTTTATCTCTAGTAATTTAAAAGGCACATATTTATCATTAAAGATATCATTGCTTTAATTTGTATCTGTATAATCCGGTATCTTACAAATCAATGAGGCCTTGGTTGAAATACAAAGTCAATTTGTGCACGTTCAAACACAACGGAAATCCACCAATCACAGCCCGAGTACGTCGAGCAGTGTTACCAGATCTACCTGTCCTCGGCTGGCAAAATCAGTGCGTCAGACTCCGTGGAACCGAGTATAGTCAGCCATCACTTACCTGCTTTAAAAGCTAAGTAATATTTCCCCTGTTAGATTAGATAGATAGATAGATGATAGATGGATGGATGGATGGATAGATGGATGGATGGATGGATGATAGACTGATAGATAGATGGATAAATAAATAGAACACTGTAGGGATGGAGGGATGAGTGGATAGATACATGGACATATAGAGAGATAGATAGATAGATAGACAAGTGGATGGATGGATAGATAGATAGATAGGAAACTTTACATTGCCACACTTCACTCTAACACACATTATACACTTCATACTGACACACACACACACACACACACACACACACACACACACACACACACACACACACACCCTGCCTAGGTAAACTCTTTCACTTTTATCTATCAACTACCTTTCATTCTTGCTGGAAGTTTGCTCTCATTCAGCCAGTCCCAAAGAAGGGTGACCATTCCCAACCCTCTAATTATCGTCCAATTGCTTTAACAGCCTGTCTCAAAAGTTTTTGAGTCAGTTCTTAACACAAAATTTTTAAATCATCTTTCCTATCACAACCTTCTTTCTGATCGTCAGTATGGGTTCCGTCAGGGAAGCTCCACTGACGATCTTCTCACATACCTTTCAGATTCCTGGTCATCCTCCTTTCGGGACTTTGACGAAAGCTTTGCCACTGCACTTGACCTCTCAAAGGCTGTCGATCGAGTCTGGCATAAATCTTTAATTTCCAAACCGCCCTCTTACGGAGTCTATCCTTCTCTCTGTGCCTTCACCTATAGCTTCCTTTCTGGTCGTTCTATAGCCGCTGTTGTAGACGGCTATCGTTCTTCTCCTAGATCCATCATCAGTGGTGTTCCTCAGGGCTCTGTCCTATCACCAACTCTTCCTTTTATTCATCACTGACCTTCTAAGCTGTGCATCTAACCCTATACACTTGTACGCTGATGATTCCACCCTTCACCTTTTCATTTGGTTCTCGCAACGTCCATCTCAGCAGTTACTTCAACAAACAAGGGATGAGGCTATGGCACACCTAATGTCTGACTTGGCCCGTATTTCTGACTGAGGTAAAAATAATCTTGTTGTTTTTAACGCATCAAAGACTCGGTTTTTACACCTATCAACTCGACAAAATCTTCCACAGGAGTACCCAGTAATGTTTAATAATATTCAGCTGATTCCTGCATCATCCCTGAACATGCTTGGGGTTTCATTCACTCGGGACTTATCTTGGAAGGATCATATTACATCTCTTGTAAAATCTGCTTCCAGGAGATTAGGTGTGTTAAGCCGACTCCGTAAATTCTTTACCCCTGAACAGTTGTTGACATTATACACTGGTTTTATTCGTCCCTGTGTGGAGTACAACTCTCATGTGTGGGGAGGCTCCCCACATACAGCTCTTCTCAATAGGGTGGAGTCAAAGGCTTTTCGTCTCATTAACTCTCCCCCTCTTACTGACTCCCTTCAACCTCTGTCTCTTCGCCTCAGTGTTGCATCTTTATCTCTTTTCTATCGCTACTTCAATGGTCACTGTTCCTCTGAACTGTCTGCATGCATTCCTCCACTTCTACGACGGGCGCGTAGCACCCGTCTAGCAGCAAACTCTCACCCCTTTTCTGTCCAACTCTCTAATACAAGAGTTAACCGTTACTCCCAGTCCGTCATTTATGCAACAGGTCAACTCTGGAACTGTCTCCCTCTGTCTGTATTTCCTGCTTCCTATGATCTCCAGTCTTTGAAACGCAGTGTGTCCAGGCATCTCGAAATGAATGGATCTTGAATTTGGCTCTCTCTTGTATTTTGTTTTTCTCTTGGAAGGAACAGTTTTGCGGGCTCATGGCCTTTGGTTCCTTTTTCCTCACATAAAAAAAAAAACTGCCTACAGACACACACACACACACACACACACACACACACACACACACACACACACACACACACACACACACACACACATAGACAGACAGACAGACACACACACAAACACACACACAAACACACACACACACACACACACACACACACACACACACACAGACACACAGTAAACAGCCTTCCTCTCTCTCTCTCTCTCTCTCTCTCTCTCTCTCTCTCTCTCAAGTGCCCAATCGTATGAAAATGTAGAGGTATAAGATAACGTGTATACACCTACATACGTACATACATACATACACACGCACACACTACATACACACACACACACACTTCATACACACGCACACACTTCATACACACGCACACACTTCATACACATGCACACACTACATACACACACGCAAATACTTCATATATACACGCACACCACACACACACACACACACACACACACACACACACACACACACACACACACACACACACACACACACACACACACACACACACACACACACACACACACACACACATCTACATACATATATCAAAATGTGCACACACTACATACATATATGCATACATACACGCACACACATCACGAAGCATACACGTACAGTACATACACACGCATAGACACCAACACATATACGTCAAACACACTCACATACACACCTACACATGTACGTCACATACACACACGCACACACGTCATACTGATAAGACTGTTTATACTTACACACCTACACATGTACGTGAAATATACTCACGTAACTACACACACGCACACGTCACACTGATATGATTGTACACACACACACACACACACACACACACACACACACACACACACACACACACACACACACACACACACACACACACACACACACACTCACACAAGTATTCTAAGGTAGGACTTGATGGTGGGGAAAGGAGTGTGTGTGTGTGTGTGTAACACACTCTAACCAAGGCAAGACTATGAATATTGTCCACTATACTCTTTTTACTCTAACTTGGCCTAAAACTCCCCTATTTCCGTCCTGAATGCTGAGTTGATGCAATAGATGAACACTGGAAGATGATGCTGGTCACGAAGATGTGCTGAGGCAAGGTTGTGGAGCCATAGCATAGTACTTTCTGCCACTGAACTACGTGAAATCAGCTGCAAAAGAACGAAAATCTGGGCCAAGTGAAAGTGAAAAGAATATATCTCCCGCAGTTTATATATAATGTTTTTGTACGAACATTTCTATCAACAGTTACCTTTTTTTCCTTCGTATGTAAGAACGACGTCGAACCAAGTTTTTGAAAAGATCCAGGAATGTAAGAGTTCTCTGTGGTAAGAAATTTAGGATAAAAGTGTTGTGGGTGTTGGCGGAGCATTGCGGTGAGATGTGCAGGCACACGCATGACTGTACACACACACACACACACACACACACACACACACACACACACACACACAATACTCTCTAATGGAATTGCTGGTGGTAAAATGTGTGTATGTAACTGGTGGTGTGAGAGGTTGCCATGGTAACACACAGACACCTCCCAGCAGTCAACCGAAGACTTCCTTAGGGATAAATTTTTGGACAAGGCTGATTAACATCCTTTTGTACGTTTTTTATGCAGATTATGGTAAAGCTTGAAGTATTTATACAGCACAGTAGGAGAGAAAGGTGTAATAAGCATAATAAATCGCCAAGGGACAGGTGCTAGGGAGTTGTAGAATGAGTTTATAGCTGTAATTTTTATCAGAGCGTTCCATTAAGCTGTATGTATAGCTGAGACCTAACATGGCTGAGATCTTCATTTTGATGCTTATTTCTCATCGTTTATTACAGGTAGAGAAAGACAATACCACGGCTCTTCATCCCTCTCACAGCAACATTTTCGTGACTAGCATCATATTGTATCGTCAGGCTCTTGTTACAGCTCAGCATTCAAGATGGAGAGATGGCAATTTAGGCCAAGTTAAAGTGAAATTCTGTATACATTCCATATCACCTTTTCGTGACTATACCGGTCTTCCTCTAACACAGGCCGGTTTTCCATCCCTGTGTAGGTCATTGTACTCATTTCACGTAGTCCAGTGCCAGGAAATGACAATGGTATGGCTCTACATCCTTTACATAGCACATCTTCGTGACTAGCATCATGTTTTGGTGTTCATCTACTGTTACAACTCAGCATTCAAAATGGAGAGATGGTAATTGTTGGTTCATTTAGGGAAAAGAGAGTATTGTTCTATATTCTAGTGTTAATGTATCCTTACAGCTCAGCATTTAAGGTGAGGAGATGGGAATATTAGACAAAGTGAAAGTGAATAGAGTATGGTAAACATCTAAGAATAATTTCTGACTTTATTTGCTACGGTCCCTGATGCTTCCTCAGCGATGGTTTTCTCTTATGCACCCAGGCCCTTATGACCTAATCCCAGGTAAATAAAATCGTGTGGAGCTTAATAAAACAAAATTAGGCTACTAGAGTTGTCACGATCATTGGAGGGTTAATATTTACAGCATTAACGCTCTCAGAAACTTATAAATAGCTCATTGGTGCATAATAGCCTCTTGTATTAACTAGAATAAAATACTAGAGTTACCCTGAAGATGAAAAGGCCTCCGTGCCCTCTAGGGGTTGTAAAAGTGGTTGGGTAAAGTTTCACACGAGTTTCTGGGCTGGACAAACATGGCATTCCATTGGTCAGTCAGTGGTACTGGGACGATAAGAGAGTGAGGCTGTGTCGGCTCCGTCTCCTGCTGTGAGTGTTAACTTATACTGTTATGGGTTTAAATATCGCTGTTTTTGCCATTAACATGATTCAGGTAGGACACAGAGGTATCTTGCTACCAACCAGGAAGTGTCATAGGTCAAATAGATTCAACAGATGAGGGCAATAGACATCATTTTGCTGGTTAGGGGATGGCGTGTAGTCTTCTCCTCTTGCTGCTAGTGTTGGGTTTTGCTGTTTTTGGCATTAAGATGACTAAATTAGGACACGGGGATGTCTTACGGTCAGCCAGGAAGCGTTGTGGGCCAAAGAAATTGTAGAAAATAAGGGAAATGGATGTAATTTTGTCTTGTATCGTCACCTATAGCTATAGTCCAAATTGTCTAGTTATCTATAGCCAGACGCCTTTAACCCGTAAGGGGTGGCCACAAATAAATCGTCTCCATGTCGCCCTGTACACTGCCATTTCGCTGCCCTTGCCCCATCTTACACCCTCTCTCTCGTATACCTCTCTACTCCATCCCTCCATCCCATCCCCTTCACTATGCTCATTTTACTCTAACTTGGCCTAAAATTGCAATCTCTTCATCTCGAATGCTGAGTTGTAATAATAGAATTTTATGCTAGTCACGAAGAAGTGCTGTTTCAAAGACGCAACTGAGACACGTGAAAAGCTGCAAAGGGACGAAAATTTTGGCCAAGTTAAAGTGAAAGGAGTAGAGTAGAGAATCCTCCTTGATAACATAAAAGTTTCCGGATTAAAAAGAACTAGAAAACATCATCATCATCATCATCATCATCATCAAAATCACCACTACCACCACCATCGCCACCACAACCAATATAATAGCCATCATCATCATCATCATCATCATCATAATCATCATCATCCATCTACTACTACTGTTTACTGTCAGACATCTCAATCATCATCATCATCATTAAATTTTTGCATACCTTCACTCTTACAAACATGCAGACAGTTTGAGTTACACACTGGTATACGCACACAGTAAATACGCACATAGCACGCACACAAGTACCCACACTCTGAGAACGTACACAATAAACACACACAAATTGAATACGCACGCACTAAACACGCACGCACTAAACACGCACGCAATGAACACGCACACACTGTACACGCGCTCAAGAAACACGCACACACTGAACAGGTACACACTGAACACGTACACACTGAACACGCACACACTAAACACGCACAATTTGACTAAGTACACACTGAACACGCACAATTTGACTACGTACACACTTAGCACGTACACACTGATGCACGCACACACCGATGTACGCACACTCTGCGGCATATACGCACTATACACGCGCACATAGAGCAGGTACGCACTAATGCACGCACATATTCATTCACGCAAACACTGATACAAGCACTGATCAGCACACGCACACACACTGATACACACAGGCACTGATACACATAGGCACTGACACACGCACACTCAGATACGAGCACATAGATACACGCACACAATGATGCACACGCACACAGGTTCACGTACATACTGATACACACACACACACACACACACACAGCCACTACACATGCGGTGGATCATTTTTAGCTGACGTGTTGAAGTCGAGGATAGAGACAGACAGATAGGAAAGAGAGAGAGAGAGAGAGAGAGAGAGAGAGAGAGAGAGAGAGAGAGAGAGAAGGGGGGAGGGAGGGGAGGGGGGGAGGTTTCATGAGATTAGTCAGGCAGGGAAGTGGAGGGTAGATTGTTGTTGTTCGTGTTCCTCCTCCAAATTCCCCTATTTGTCAACGCGATAGGATGGCAGGGGATACTGCAGAGATGGAAGGCAAAAGTGGCAGGAGATAAATTGTATAAAATGGTGATCCCTAAACTTCACCTGTATCGAATCGTTCGTGTCGTATCTTTTATAAAGGATTTAACATGCTTGCATGCGTCGTCGGCCTTGGTCACCTAATGGCGGCTCTCCACACTGCACAATCTTTTGCACCCTCCCTATTCACTCCCTTATCCCTGAAGTCACACACTATGACCTAGTCCCAGGCCTTTTTCTGTCTGGCTCTCGCAACCCTACCTCCGACGTTCACACTTCTCTCTCCTCACCCAATTGTCTTCCTCCATCCCCTCCACATGTCCTAACCATCTCAATCTATCCCTCCTCATTACAACACCAATACACTCCTGTCCCATCCTTCCTGTTAACTCTTCAATAGTAAATCTAGCCCCCTCCCTCCCCCCCACACACACACTCCCAGTCCTCGCATTCAAAAGAGGCACTTCACATTCATCTAATCACTGTTATTTCTGAAAGAAATGTGTTGACCACGTAAACCTTGGTTAGGTAAAGATTCGTTTATTCCCCTGAACCCGAGTGACATCATTCTTATTTTATTCTTATTGTTATCAAGCGATTTCATTCGGCTTACGAGCGGCCTCTTGTACTAAAGATTTTATTAGTACTGTATCTGACACCTTCAGTATGAAAAGTGGACCCTAAGCTGAATAAAATCATCAGGCTGTTGCAAGAATATAATGAACGACGTTTCATGGCTGAATGGGTTAACACCAACATGATCATTTGCCCCGACATTATCCGATTTATTCACCGTTCTCGATAACTGACAAATTTGGTAGTCACGGTCGGTGACGAGATGAGACTTTGACCATAATGGCTTTCAGGTTGGCTCTCATGACTGTACCGTTCACATATTTGCATAAAGATTGTGATTTACACCCTTCCTTGATCAGGGCATGCGTTCTGACGTCGTGCGTTGTGTGAACTACGGGGGAAGGGGTGAAGATTGTCTGTACCTCCCCTCCCCTCCAACAAACTAGTTGAAAGAAATAATGCATGTACTCTATCGGATGACGTGGATGTAGACGTATTATAGCTACATATTTACACGGTACAGCAATTCCACTATGACACGAGCTGTTGACAATGCTGGTGCTCTTGGGTCTAAAGAAGCTACTTTTTCGGTGACAATCCCTACCAAGAAATGAGTTCATTATTCACACACCCGTCTGGCAAGGGAGATACAATAATCCTGGTTAACAGCTGTTTATTTCGAAGGTGCCCAGAGGTTTATGAAAAGTCCCATACGCTCCTTGCTAATTAAACAGCCAATGAAAAAAATACTAAATACCATTGTTAAATTTACCAACATTTACAAATAACCACACTGATATATTTCCAGGGGTAGATTTTTGTGTTTTGACGTCGTAGCAGTGGCTAATTGTTCACACAATCTCTAAACTCCTACCTTCTCTATGCCCGCTACTCCAGTCCCCCTTCCCTACCCCCTCACCTCTTCCCTACCCCCTCATCTCTTCCCTACCCATCACCTCTTCCCTACCCCCTCATCTCTTCCCTACCCCCTCATCTCTTCCCTACCCCTCACCTTTTTCCCTACCCCTTCCCTCTTCCCTACCCCCTCACCTCTTCCCTAGCCCCGTCCCCTCTTCCCTCAACCCCCGTCCCCTCTTCTCTACCCTCTCACCTCTTCCCTACCTCTTCACTTCTTCCCTACCCCCTCATCTCTTCCCTACCCCCTCATCTCTTCCCTACCCCCTCACCTCTTCCCTTCCCCCCACCTCTTCCCATCCCCCCACCTCTTCCCTATCCCCTCACCTCTTTCCTACTCCCTCACCTCTTCCCTACCCCCTTACCTTTTCCCTACCCCGTCACCTCTTTCTTCTACCCCTCACCTCTTCCCTCTACCCCTCACCTCCTCCCTCTACCCCCTCATCTCTTCCCTCTACCCCCTCATCTCTTCCTTATCCCCCCACCTCTTCCTTACCCCCTCACCTCTTCCTTACCCCTCACCTCTTCCCTACCCCTCACCTCTTCCCTACCCCCTCACCTCTTCCCTCTACCCCCCTCCCCTCTTCCCTACCCCCTTACCTTTTCCCTACCCCTTCACCTATTCCTTCTACCCCTCCTCCCATCTCCCCGCTACCAGTCAAACCTCCCCTACCCTCACACCTCTGCTCTCCACCTCTCAGGTAGAATTTTTCCATTGACACGAAGAAAGAAGAGGATTTTTGCACGACCAAGCAGGCAGAGGATATTTACACGGCCAGGCAAGCAAAGGATATTCACACCGACACGACAGACGACAGGAGTGGGAAATATCTTTCTTCACTAGTAAAAGGTATTTAAACCATTTTTAAACTTTTTGAAATTTGAAATATTTTTTTCTGAGCTTTTCTCACATCGTCCACTTAGTCATGCTTTTTCTTTATTGTTAAAAGATGTTTGAGTGATTTTCACACACACACACACACACACACACACACACACACACACACACACACACACACACACACACACACATACACACACACGCACGCACGCACGCACACGCACGCACGCACGCACACACACACCCGCACGCACACACGCGCACACACACACACACACACACACACACACACACACACACACACACACACACACGCACAAGCACAAGAATTCTCTCTCTCTCTCTCTCTCTCTCTCTCTCTCACACACAGATAAATTTTGAACGAGAGCATTGATAGCTTTGTGGTGGTTGTGATGGTGGTGATGTCAGCGGTGTTGGTGGTGGTTGTGTGTGGTTGTGATGGTGGTGATGTCAGCGGTGTTGGTGGTGGTTGTGTGTGGTTGTGATGGTGGTGATAGTAGGCCTATGTGGTTGTGGTAGTGGTGATAGTGTTATGCTGGTGGTGGTATGATGATAGTGTGTGGTTGTAGTGGAGTGTGGTTGGTTGTGGTGGTGGTGGTAGTGTGGCTATGGTGATGGTACAGTATGGCTGTGAAGAACCTAAAGGAAGGAAGGATGTGTGGAATGGGAAGGAATTGGGTGACAAGTTGGGGTTAAAAGACATTGACGTAAGTTTGCAATATAATGTTGGTGTTATGGAAAATAAATCTCAGGGAAATGCGCTACGAAGCCTCCTATGCCACCCAGAATAAGGGACATAGGCTCAGCAGTAGCATATAGTGCGTACTTTGGCCTAATTGCTATTTGCTCCACAGAAATCGATGGAAACGACGGAGGACGAGATGTCAACCCTGGCCAGCGAGATGACAACTGCAGCGAGGGGGAAGGCGAAGCTGCAGCCCCAGAAGACAAGGTTGCAACCTTAGAAGACGACATGGCAACCTCAGAAGAAGGGATGGCAACTACGGAAGAAATGGCAGCTGTAGACGACGAGATGGCCGCTCGAGAACATAGCAAGCCCTGCAGAGGAACTAGTGCGGCGTGTGTTGTAGCTTGTACTGATAGGTGATGTGGTAGGGAGGGTAGCAGCAGCTGTGGGGGCACCTGTATAGCGTTACTCTGGTAGGCATTGCATTCCTTAGGCACCTTTGATGTTCCTGTATTTCCCCAGGCGATGCAGAGACGGCTGCGAGGAAGAGAAGAGACGGCCGAGAGACCAGGGGAGACCGACCGAGAGACCAGGGGGGACCGGAGAGCCTGCAGGGAGATCGGAGCGCCGGACAGGACAGGTGACAGGTTGTATTTTTCTTTGTATTTTCCTTTAGGGTGTGATTGTGTGTGCTAGATTTTTTTTTTTTTTTTGCGTGTGTGTGTGTTTAGTTCCCAGCATACTAGGCTGGGTGTGGCAGGTAGGTGGGTTTGGGGAGGGAGGTGGGGTGGGGGGAGGCGGGAGGGGGGACTTCTTCCACTTCCATCTTCCTCTCCGTCTGTCCTGTCTGCCTGTCCTCAGCGCAGCCGAACGTGCTGGGATGGTGTGTCTGTCTGTTAGTGTCTGTCTGCTTTAGTGCTTCTTTCTCTTCCCCACCTTTACTTTTTTATGCGCTTTTTCTTTTCTGTCGTTCTAGAGTGAGCGTGATGGAGAGAGGGTAGAGGGGCGAGTAGGAGCGAGGGAGCGAGTTGGAGATAGAAATAGGACCTACTACATAATATTAATTGCTAAAGGTATCTTGCCCGTATTTAACTGATATACTTTGATAATACTTGAAACATTTGCTCTAGTCCAATACTTTTGTGATATACTTTGAGATACTTATACTTTAATATATAAAATCTTCTGCCAGAGTAACCTAACAGCTGCTGCCATTGCTACTTGTATACTTTGTAAATGTATTGTAATTGTAAACTCTTGTAAAACACTAAAGATAATAAATGAATCAGCTGTATATCAACTTTACTTTGCCCTTTATGGTATTACAAATGACTAAAATACAATATCACAGAAAAAGTAAAGTATGCAAAGAAAGCATACAATGATATACTCTAGTTCCCAAAGACATGGAACAGAGTACACAGTAGACTCCAGCACAAGTTAACTTGCTGGTATAAACTCTTGGGTATAAAAACCCACAATTCAACTTAGACTTTATACCAGTTCCACGATCTCGAAAAATCCTAAGTCCAAAAAGCACTCCAATTTGGACTTAGGATTTTTTCGAGTGACTGGATCTGGTATAAGTCTTAAGGGCACCAAAACCCTTACACCGGACTTAGACTTTATACCCACCCGAGAAGTGTGTATAAAGTCTAGGGATATAAAAGCCCTACTTCAACTTAGAAACGGTGACCAAGAGGGGGGGGACAACACCTACCTTACCTTAGAAAACTCTACGGATGTAAAAACCCCTGTTTCAACTAAAAACTCTACTGATGTAAAACCCATATTTCAACTTAGAATATTTTATGGAGTTTGGTATACTATCTACGGATGAAAAACCCTTACTTCAACTTAGAATCTGACGGAGTTGTGTAAGAACTCTACGGATGTAAAACCCCTGTTTCAACTTGGAATATTTTAGAGCTTTTGTGTAAAATCTACGGATGCAAAACCCTTATTTCGGACTTGGACTGCAGACCCCTCCCCCAGGTACAGCAAAACCAGTACTTTGGGCAACTATGGTTTATTTATGGGTAACTACAGTATTTGTACAAGACTGACTAGCTTCATTACTTAGTGCAATTAGCACTGCCTTGACTAGCAGTAATAGCCTTATTTCGGCTGTTTATAATCCTCCAGAGTTATTTCCTCTGGTGCCTGCAGTTTATTCATGTTACTGCCAAACTGTTTTTTATATACTCTGGTGCTGAAGTTCCTGTACACTGGCCCTCCAGGTCATCTCGCTGGTTGGTAGTTTTCATAGTACTTCTTAAATTAGTGTTCTCCATTCAGGTTTTTTCCCATGTGTACTTATCTTGATAAGGAAACCTGCAATGAGTGTACCGCAGACACACTGCATGTAAGTCTGACCAGCTATTGTATCCAGTGTAGATAATGGTGTTCTTTACTTATGTCCTATTTCAGAGTAGATCCAGATACTCCTACGTATCCCTTCACTAGTGCTGTTATCAAAGCCTTCTTGCCATCCTGTCAGTGAAAGTTCTAGGTCTGTTGTGCAGTCAGGTTTACCCCTTCGTCAAAGTCCAATTGAGGTACTGAAGTGGGTATACTGCACCTTTATCAGAGTTCATCAAGCCAGATCTAAAGACTATCAGTTCTCAAAGCAGCTAAGTTAAAGTAGCAAGGCTTCAATGCCATAGGTAGTGCTAAGTTAACATGAAGGCTTCAATGCCATAGGTAATGCCAAGTTAATATGAAGGCTTCAATGCCATAGGTAATGCCAAGTTAATATGAAGGCTTGGGGCCATAGCTAGTGCTAAGTCAATATGAATGTTTGAATGCCATAGGTGACCCTAAGTTAACATGAAGGCTTGTATGCCATAGGTAGTGCTAAGTTAATATGAGGGCTTCAATGCCATAGGTATTGCTAAGTTAAATATACGAAAGCTTGAATGCCATAGGTAGTGCTAAGTTAAAAGCATGAAGGCTTGAATGCCATAGGTAGTGCTAAGTCAATATGAATGCTTGAATGCCATAGGTAGTGCCAAGTTAATATGAAGGCTTGAATCCCATAGGTAGTGAAGGGAGGTGTGACTCACTGGGTACTGATTCACTATCCTTTGGTCCTATTCACCCCTATTTAGTAACCATGTGGTAGGTAAGGTCCAGGGATAATAAGTAAAGTATCTGGATCTCCTCTAATGGCTGGAATAAAATTACTATTATTTACTGCATGTGTACAGATAAGATGGTCAGTTACAGTATTTGTACATGGTTAAGTGTCCTATTCAAATTAAATTTTCAAAGTAAAACATCAGTGGGAATTAAGCTTTGTCTCTGGATACTAACTCTGCAGTTCATACCATATTGTTGTTTGTCAGCCTAAGTAGGTATTTAACACCACCAGTCCAGTCCTTTATTGCGGCAATCTTTACAAGGTGTTTTCCTCTATAGGATAAAAAGCGTCAGCAACCGTAGTCCTAACTAGTTGGTTCATTATTCCCAAGTGTCACTTATCCGATGCAAATTCTTGTGTTTCCTCCAAGACCAAGGATCTTTCTGGCCAGGACAGGTTTCTCATCAGGTGAAAGGCGGAGAGAGGCAGTGTGTGGAGGTCCAGTTTTATTGTACCCATGTCATATATAATCTGGCCAAAGTTCTTCAAAGTCTTATAATCCAGGACTTAAATGGACATCTCTCTGGGCAGGGTGGCGAATTCTGATCGGCTGAATGGCGAAGAGGCGAGTAGTGGTGGTGTCATCGATGGAGTGGCTAAGACAGGCGAGGAGTGGAGATGTGGATGGAGTGGCGAGAAGTATGGCCTCTGGAATGTCGGTCTGGCTGCTGTCTTCCCACGTGACCACACCTGCGGAAGAAAGTCTGAGATCACACTGCACAGGTACAGAGTTTGTTTTTAGTTATAATGTTTTCATCAGTGTCTGCTTCCTCCACCTGTATTGAAGCCAACTGGGGTTTAATATTCAAGGAGAAAGTGTTTAAAGTGTGGGAAATTTTCAGAGTGAAAGGAAAGAATCAGTTGTAATAGTCCTAGAAAGGGCCCTGGGGTGTGGTGAGGGGTAGGGTGTGGTGAGGGGTAGGGTGTGGTGAGGGGTAGGGTGGGGTGGGGCGGTGGGGTGAGGGGAGGTGGTGGGGTGAGGGGGCGGTGGTGGGGTGAGGGGGCGGGGGTGGGGGGTGGGGGCGGGGGTGGGGTGAGGGGGCGGTGGTGGGGTGAGGGGGAGGTGGTGGGGTGAGGGGAGGTGGTGGGGTGAGGGGTGGTGGTGGGGTGAGGGGAGGTGGTGGGGTGAGGGGAGGTGGTGGGGTGAGGGGAGGTGGTGGGGTGAGGGGAGGTGGTGGGGTGAGGGGAGGTGGTGGGGTGAGGGGAGGTGGTGGGGTGAGGGGAGGTGGTGGGGTGAGGGGGGGAGTGGGTGAGGGGGGAGTGGGTGAGGGGGGGAGTGGGTGAGGGGGGAGTGGGTGAGGGGGGGAGTGGGTGAGGGGGGGAGTGGGTGAGGGGGGAGTGGGTGAGGGGGGAGTGGGTGAGGGGGGAGTGGGTGAGGGGGGAGATGGGGTTGGGGGTGTGTGGGGTGAGGGGAGGGAGAATAGGGAAAAGGAGAGGGAGGTGCAAGGGGTGGATGAGTAGGAAGAAGCCAGCAGCTAAACGAAAGAGAAGGGGAATAGGGAATAGAGCATATCCATTCCAGTACTCAGTAATACACAGTCCAACCCATCCACTGTATCCAATCCAGTCAATCTCATATCCACGATATTCAACCCAACCCAACCCAACGACATCCAACCCAACCCAACCTCACGACATCCAACCCAACCCAACCCCACGACATCCAACCCAACCCAACCCCACGACATCCAGCCCAACCCAACCCAACCCAACCCCACGACATCCAACCCAACCCAACCGAACCCCACGACATGCAACCCAACCCAACCCAACCCAACCCCACGACATCAACCCAACCCCACGACATCAACCCAACCCCACGACATCCAACCCAACCCAACCGAACCCCACGACATGCAACCCAACCCAACCGAACCCCACGACATGCAACCCAACCCAACGACATCCAACCCAACCCAACCCCACGACATGCAACCCAACCCAACCCAACCCCACGACATCCAACCCAACCCAACCCCACGACATCCAACCCAACCCAACCCAACCCTACGACATCCCTCCCAATCCTCCACAACATCCAATTCTTCCCTCAGTATAAAAGTCCTTTCAACCAACCCCACCTTATATAACCATCCCAACCCCACAATATCCACACCAACCCCACATCAAATAGTTTTCAGGTATAAAGACAGAGGTAATTGAGGTATGATAAAAGATTTCCAGATTTTATTAAACAAAAGTAAGTTTTATTTTGAGCTGGCTTCATCAGTAGAGTTGTCAGCGATCAGGAAGGCTCTGGTGGGTAGGTGGGTGGCAGGTGGTAGGTGGGTGGGTGGCAGGTGGTAGGTGTTAATAGGCAGGTGTTAATAGGCAGGTGTTAATAGGCAGGTGTTAATAGGCAGGTGTTAAGTGGCAGGTGTTAAGTGGCAGGTGTTAAGTGGCAGGTGTTAAGTGGCAGGTGTTAAGTGGCAGGTGTTAAGTGGCAGGTGTTAAGTGGCAGGTGTTAAGTGGCAGGTGGGCGGCAAGTGGACGACAGGTGGCAGGTAGGTGGCAGGTGGCAGGTAGGTGGCAGGTGGCAGGTGGCAGGTAGGTGGCAGGTGGCAGGCAGGTGGCAGGTAGGTGGCAGGTGGCAGGTAGGTGGCAGGTGGGTGGTTGGTGGCAGGTGGGTGGTTGGTGGCAGGTGGGTGGTTGGTGGCAGGTGGGTGGTTGGTGGCAGGTGGGTGGTTGGTGGCAGGTGGGTGGCAGGTAGGTGGCAGGTGGCAGGTAGGTGGCAGGTGGCAGGCAGGTGGCAGGTAGGTGGCAGGTGGCAGGTAGGTGGCAGGTGGGTGGTTGGTGGCAGGTGGGTGGGTGGTGGCAGGTGGGTGGGTGGTGGCAGGTGGGTGGGTGGTGGCAGGTGGGTGGGTGGTGGCAGGTGGGTGGCAGGTAGGTGGCAGGTGGGTGGCAGGTAGGTGGCAGGTGGGTGGCAGGTAGGTGGCAGATAGGTGGCAGGTGGGTGGCAGGTGGGTGGTAGGTGGTAGGTGGCAGGTGGGTGGTAGGGGGGTGGGAGGTGGGTGGGGGGTGGGAGGTGGGTGATTAAGTGGTAGGTGGCAGGTGGGTGGCAGTAGTTGGTGGTGGGTGGCAGGTTGGTGGCAGGTAGGTGGCTGGTGGGTGGCAGGTAGGTGGCAGGTGGGTGGCAGGTAGGTGGCAGATAGGTGGCAGGTGGGTGGCAGGTGGGTGGTAGGTGGTAGGTGGCAGGTGATTAAGTTACATGGGGGTAGTTGTGTGGTGGGTGGTGGCAGGTAAGTGGTGGCAGGTGGGTGGTGGCAGGTGGGTGGTGGCAGGTAAGTGGTGGCAGGTAAGTGGTGGCAGGTAAGTGGTGGCAGGTGGGTGGTGGCAGGTGGGTGATGGGTGGTGGCAGGTGGGTGGTGGGTGGTGGCAGGTGGGTGGTGGCAGGTGGGTGGTGGCAGGTGGGTGGTGGCAGGTGGGTGGTGGCAGGTGGGTGGTGGCAGGTGGCAGGTGGGTGGTGGCAGGTGGGTGGTGGCAGGTGGGTGGTGGGTGGTGGCAGGTGGGTGGTGGCAGGTGGGTGGTGGCAGGTGGGTGGCAGGTAGGGTGTGGGTGGTGGCAGGTGGGTGGGTGGTGGTGGCAGGTGGGTGGGTGGTGGCAGGTGGGTGGGTGGTGGCAGGTAGTGGGTGGGTGGTGGCAGGTGGGTGGGTGGTGGCAGGTAGTGGGTGGGTGGTGGCAGGTGGGTGGCAGGTAGTGGGTGGGTGGTGGCAGGTGGGTGGCAGGTAGTGGGTGGGTGGTGGCAGGTGGGTGGCAGGTAGTGGCTGGGTGGTGGCAGGTAGTGGCTGGGTGGTGGCAGGTGGGTGGTGGCAGGTGGGTGGTGGCAGGTGGGTGGTGGCAGGTGGGTGGTGGCAGGTGGGTGGTGGTGGGTAGTGGGTGGGTGGTGGGTGGTGGCAGGTGGGTGGTGGCAGGTGGGTGGTGGGTGGGTGGCAGGTAGGTAGGTGGGTGGGTGGGTGGTGGCAGGTAGGTAGGTGGGTGGGTGGGTGGTGGCAGGTAGGTAGGTGCGGTGGTGGCAGGTGGGTGGTAGGTGGCAGGTGGGTGGTAGGTGGCAGGTGGGTGGTGGGTGGTAGGTGGCAGGTGGGTGGTGGGGGCAGGTGGTGGTGGGTGGGTGGTGGCAGGTGGGTAGGTGGTAGGTGGTAGGTGGGTGTAGGTGGCAGGTGGGTTGGTTGAAGGTGGGTAGGTGTGGTGGGTGGTGGCAGGTAGGTGGCGGGTGGGTGGCCGGTGGGTGGTGGGTGGCAGGTGGTAGGTGGGTGGTGGCAGGTGGGTGGTGGCAGGTAGGTAGGTGGGTGGGTGGGTGGGTGGTGGCAGGTAGGTAGGTGGGTGGGTGGGTGGGTGGTGGCAGGTAGGTAGGTGGGTGGGTGGGTGGGTGGTGGCAGGTAGGTAGGTGGGTGGGTGGGTGGGTGGTGGCAGGTAGGTAGGTGGGTGGGTGGTTGGGTGGTGGCAGGTGGGTGGTGGCAGGTGGGTGGTGGCAGGTGGGTGGTGGCAGGTGGATGGTGGCAGGTGGGTGGTGGCAGGTGGGTGGTGGCAGGTGGGTGGTGGCAGGTGGGTGGTGGCAGGTGGGTGGTGGCAGGTGGGTGGTGGCAGGTGGGTGGTGGCAGGTGGGTGGTGGCAGGTGGGTGGTGGCAGGTAGGTGGTGGCAGGTGGGTGGTGGCAGGTAGGTGGATGGTGGGTGGTGGCAGGTAGGTGGATGGTGGGTGGTGGCAGGTAGGTGGATGGTGGGTGGTGGCAGGTGGGTGGATGGTGGCAGGTAGGTGGCAGGTAGGTGGATGGTGGCAGGTAGGTGGCAGGTAGGTGGATGGTGGCAGGTAGGTGGCAGGTAGGTGGATGGTGGCAGGTAGGTGGCAGGTAGGTGGATGGTGGCAGGTAGGAGGTGGGTGGTGGGTGGTGGGCGGTAGGTGGGTGGTGGGCGGTAGGTGGGTGGTGGGTGGTGGCTGGTAGGTGGGTGGTGGTGGCAGGTAGGTGGGTGGTTGGTGGCAGGTAGGTGGGTGGTGGGCGGTAGGGGGGTGGGCGGTAGGGGGTGGTGGGCGGTAGGGGGTGGTGGGCGGTAGGGGTGGTGGGGGGTAGTGGGGTGGGGGGGGGCAGGGGGTGGGGGGTGGCGTGGGGGTGGGGGTGGCAGGTGGGTGGGGGGTGGCAGGTGGGTGGGGGGTGGCAGGTGGGTGGGGGGTGGCAGGTGGGTGGGGGGTGGCAGGTGGGTGGGGGGTGGCAGGTGGGTGGGGGGTGGCAGGTGGGTGGTGGGTGGTGGATAGTGGGTGTTGGGTGGTGGATAGTGGGTGGCGGGTGGGTTGTGGGTGGCGGGTGGGTAGTGGGTGGGTAGTGGATGGCGGGTGGGTGGATGGTGGATGGAGGGTGGGTGGATGGTGGATGGCGGGTGGGTGGATGGTGGATGGCGGGTGGGTGGGTGGTGGGTGCAAGGTGGATGGCGGGTGGGTGGGTGGGTGGTGGATGGTGGATGGCGGGTGGGTGGGTGGTGGATGGTGGATGGCGGGTGGGTGGGTGGTGGATGGTGGATGGCGGGTGGGTGGGTGGTGGATGGTGGATGGCGGGTGGGTGGGTGGTGGATGGTGGATGGCGGGTGGGTGGGTGGTGGATGGTGGATGGCGGGTGGGTGGGTGGTGGATGGTGGATGGCGGGTGGGTGGGTGGTGGATGGTGGATGGCGGGTGGGTGGGTGGTGGATGGTGGATGGCGGGTGGTGGATGGTGGATGGCGGGTGGGTGGGTGGTGGGTGGTGGATGGTGGATGGCGGGTGGGTGGGTGGTGGATGGAGGGTGGGTGGGTGGTGGATGGTGGATGGAGGGTGGGTGGTTGGTGGAGGTTGGATGGAGGGTGGGTGGGTGGTGGTTGGTGGGTGGTGGGCGGTAGGTGGGTGGTGGATGGTGGATGGCGGGTGGGTGGGTGGTGGATGGTGGATGGCGGGTGGGTGGGTGGTGGATGGTGGATGGCAGGTGGCAAATGGGTGGTGGATGGCAGGTGGCAAATGGGTGGTGGGTGGCAGGTGGCAAATGGGTGGTGGGTGGCAGGTGGCAAATGGGTGGTGGGTGGCAGGTGGCAAATGGGTGGTGGGTGGCAGGTGGCAAATGGGTGGTGGGTGGCAGGTGGCAAATGGGTGGTGGGTGGCAGGTGGCAAATGGGTGGTGGGTGGCAGGTGGCAAATGGGTGGAGGGTGGCAAATGGGTGGTGGGTGGCGGGTGGCAAATGGGTGGTGGGTGACGGGTGGCAAATGGGTGGTGGGTGACGGGTGGCAAATGGGTGGTGGGTGGCGGGTGGCAAATGGGTGGTGGGTGGCGGGTGGCAGGTGGGTGGTGGGTGGCGGGTGGCAGGTGGGTGGTGGGTGGCGGGTGGCAGGTGGGTGGTGGGTGGCGGGTGGCAGGTGGGTGGTGGGTGGCGGGTGGGTGGTGGGTGGCGGGTGGCAGGTGGGTGGTGGGTGGCAGGTGGCAGATGGGTGGTGGGTGGCAGGTGGCAGATGGGTGGTGGGTGGCAGGTGGCAGATGGGTGGTGGGTGGCAGGTGGCAGATGGGTGGTGGGTGGCAGGTGGCAGATGGGTGGTGGGTGGCAGATGGGTGGTGGGTGGCAGGTGGCAGATGGGTGGTGGGTGGCAGGTGGCAGATGGGTGATGGGTGGCAGGTGGCAGATGGGTGATGGGTGGCAGGTGGGCGTTAGGTGGGTGGTGGGTGGCAGGTGGCAGGTAGGTGGGTGGTGGGTGGTGGGTGGCAGATGGGTGGTGGGTGGCAGATGGGTGGTGGGTGGCAGGTGGCAGATGGGTGGTGGGTGGCAGATGGGTGGTGGGTGGCAGGTGGCAGATGGGTGGTGGGTGGCAGGTGGCAGATGGGTGGTGGGTGGCAGGTGGCAGGTGGCAGATGGGTGGTGGGTGGCAGGTGGCAGATGGGTGGTGGGTGGCAGGTGGCAGATGGGTGGTGGGTGGCAGTTGGGTGGTGGGTGGCAGATGGGTGATGGGTGGTGGGTGGCAGATGGGTGATGGGTGGCGGGTGATGGGTGGCGGGTGATGGGTGGCGGGTGATGGGTGGCGGGTGATGGGTGGCGGGTGATGGGTGGCGGGTGATGGGTGGCGGGTGGTGGGTGGTGGCAGGTGGGAGGTGGCAGGTGGGTGGTGGCAGGTGGGTGGTGGCAGGTGGGTGGTGGCAGGTGGGTGGTGGCAGGTGGGTGGTGGCAGGTGGGTGGTGGCAGGTGGGTGGTGGCAGGTGGGTAGTGGCAGGTGGGTAGTGGCAGGTGGGTAGTGGCAGGTTGGCAGGTGGGTAGTGGCAGGTGGTGGGTGGTGGGTGGTGGGTGGTAGGTGGTGGGTGGTAGGTGGTGGGTGGTGGGTGGTGGGTGGTGGGTGGTAGGTGGTAGGTGGTGGGTGGTAGGTGGTGGTGAGTGACAGGTTGCAGGTGGAGGTGAGTGACAGGTTGCAGGTGGTGCTGAGTGACAGGTTGCAGGTGGTGCTGAGTGACAGGTTGCAGGTGGTGCTGAGTGGCAGGTAGCAGGTGGTGCTGAGTGGCAGGTAGCAGGTGGTGGGTGGCAGGTAGCAGGTGGTGGGTGGTAGGTGGTGGGTGGTAGGTGGTGGGTGGTAGGTGGTGGTGAGTGACAGGTTGCAGGTGGAGGTGAGTGACAGGTTGCAGGTGGTGCTGAGTGGCAGGTAGCAAGTGGTGGGTGGCAGGTAGCAGGTGGT
Organism: Coenobita brevimanus; assembly: GCF_032717465.1. Taxonomy (NCBI): domain Eukaryota; kingdom Metazoa; phylum Arthropoda; class Malacostraca; order Decapoda; family Coenobitidae; genus Coenobita; species Coenobita brevimanus. The sequence continues at coordinate 29,565,934 of NC_136996.1, forward strand.
GGGTGGCAGGTGGTGGGTGGCAGGTAGCAGGTGGTGGGTGGCAGGTAGCAGGTGGTGGGTGGCAGGTAGCAGGTGATGGGTGGCAGGTGGCATGTGGCAGGTGGCATGTGGCAGGTGGCATGTGGCAGGTGCGTGGTAGGTGGATGGTGGAAGAGTAGGTGGTAGTCAGACTGGTGGTAGGTGGGAGGTGGGTAATGGTTGGCAGGTGGGTGGCAAATGGGTTGCAAGTGGGTGGCTGGTAGGTTGGCAGGTGGGTGGTGGGAGGTTGCAGGTGGGTGGTGGGATGTTGCAGGTGGGTGGTGGGAGGTTGCAGGTAGGTGGCAGGTGGGAAGTTGCAGGCAGGTGGCAGGTAGGTGGTGGGTGGCAGGTGGCAGGTAGGTGGTGGGTGGCAGGTGGCAGGTGGTAAATGGCAGGTGGATGGCAGGTGGATGGCAGGTGGGTGCCAGGTGGATGGCAGGTGGGTGCCAGGTGGATGGCAGGTGGTAAGTGGCAGGTGGTAAGTGGCAGGTGGAGGTAGGAAGCTGAAAATAATTCAACACATGGTTTAAATAATCAAACATTTCACAGAGTTGTCTCTCCGTGGGCGTAAAGCTTAACTGGACCAACTGAATCAGTAAATATAATGACAGTCACTTAACGTATACAAGTACTAGGCCTGTACTGACAAAGGTACTGAGTGACTAACTGGTAAAACGAATACTGACAGGAAGTGAAGACTGAGGATGTGGTCTACCTGAATCAGCTAAATATGTGGACTGACTGACTGTGGGTGTGGACTGTGGGTGTGGACTGAGTGTGTGGAATGAGGGTGTGGAATGAGGGTGTGGAATGTGGGTGTGGATTAACTGATTAACTCAACATCTGGACGGTGGGTCTGGATTAACTGAACTGGACGGGAGTGGACTGAGAATGTGGACTGAACTGGACTGAATTGTGGATTACGCAGACTTAAATGGAGTGGACTGTGGATGTGAACTGTGGATGTGGACTGACTGGCTGGACTGACTGGCTGGACTGGACTGGGGGTGTGGACTGACTGGACTGGACTAGGGGTGTGGACTGACTGAACTGGACTGGACTAGACTGGACTAGACTGGACTAGGGGTGTGGAATGACTGGACTGGACTAGGTTGTGAACTGACTGACTGGACTGGACTGGATTGTGTGAGTGTGGACTGGACTGGACTGTGGGTGTGGACTGGACTGTGGGTGTGGACTGGACTGTGGGTGTGGACTGGACTGTGGGTGTGGACTGGACTGTGGGTGTGGACTGGACTGTGGGCGTGGACTGGACTGTGGGCGTGGACTGGACTGTGGGTGTGGACTGGACTGTGGGCGTGGACTGGACTGGACTGGGGGTGTGGACTGGACTGAATTAGGGGTGTGGACTGACTGACTGGCTGGACTGAACTGGGGTGTGAACTGACTGACTGGACTGGACTGGGATGTGGACTGACTGGGCTGGACTGGACTGTGGGTGTGAACTGGACTGGACTGGACTGTGGGTGTGGTCTGACTGGCTAGACTAGACTAGGGTGTGGACTGACTGGCTAGACTAGACTAGGGTGTGGACTGACTGACTGGACTGGACTGTGGGTGTGGTCTGACTGGCTAGACTAGACTAGGGTGTGAACTGACTGACTGGACTGGACTGTGGGTGTGGACTGACTGGCTGGACTAGACTAGGGGTGTGGACTGACTGGCTGGACTGGACTGAGGGTGTGGACTGTGGATGTGGACTGACTGGACTGAACTGTGAACTGACTGGCTAGCTGGACTGTGAATGTGGACTGGACTAGACTGTGGCTGTGGACTAAGTAGACTGTGGCTGTGGACTAAGTAGACGACTGTGCACTAAGTAGACTGGACTGTGCACTAAGTAGACTGGACTGGGCACTAAGTAGACTGGACTGGGCACTAAGTAGACTGGACTGGGCACTAACTGGATTGGACTGTGGACTGAGTAGACCGGACTGTGGACTGAGTAGACCGGACTGAGTAGACCGGACTGTGGACTGACTGGATTGGCTGACTGAAGGATTAAAATGACTGATACTGACTGACTGATGCTGACTGACTGATGCTGACTGACTGATGCTGACTGACTGATGCTGACTGACTGATGCTGACTGACTGATGCTGACTGACTGATGCTGACTGACTGATGCTGCTAGGATGTGGACTGACAGTATGGACTAAGTGACAGTGTGAAGTGAGTGACATGGTGTGGACTGTGACAGGATGTGTACTGTGTAAGGGTGTGTACTGTGACAGGGTGTGGACTGTGACAGGGTGTGGACTGAGTGACGGTGTGGACTGAGTGACGGTGTGGACTGAGTGACGGTGTGGACTGAGTGACAGGGTGTGGACTGAGTGACAGGGTGTGGACTGAGTGACAGGGTGTGAAATGAGTGACAGGGTGTGAAATGAGTGACAGGGTGTGAAATGAGTGACGGTGTGGACTGCGACAGGGTGTGGACTGAGACAGGGTGTGGACTGAGACAGGGTGTGGACTGAGACAGGGTGTGGACTGACTGACACTGGGCATAGACTGACGATCTGACAGTGAAATATAATTGGGGAGTCTGATTGGCTAAGGGGTTGGACTGATAGATCATAAGACTGGACTGACAGGGGTTTACAAGGCTGTGGACTGACAGGGGTTTACAAGGCTGTGGACTGACAGGGGTTTACAAGGCTTTGGAGTGAATCAGTAAAGGTATGTAGTGATGCAGGCTGTGGAGTCAATCAGTAAGTGTTTGTGGTGATAGTGGGTGTGGACTACCTGAGTTTTTGAAGGTGGGGACTGTCCATGGGTGTAGGACGACTGACTGGTTGTGGGTGCGAGTCACTGACGTGTATTTTGATTGAACTGACCTACTACCAATGACTGACTGATGATGAGGACTAACATAGGGTGTGGGCACACGGGTCAGTGAGGCTGTGGACTGACTGGGTCACTAGGGCTGTGGACTGACTGGGTCACTAGGGCTGTGGACTGACTGGGTCACTAGGGCTGTGGACTGACTGGGTCACTAGGGCTGTGGACTGACTGGGTCACTAGGGCTGTGGGCTGACTGGGTCACTAGGGCTGTGGGCTGACTGGGTCACTAGGGCTGTGGGCTGACTGGGTCACTAGGGCTGTGGGCTGACTGGGTCACTAGGGCTGTGGGCTGACTGGGTCACTAGGGCTGTGGACTTGGTGGGTCACTAGGGCTGTGGACTTGGTGGGTCAGTAGGGCTGTGGACTTGGTGGGTCAGTAGGGCTGTGGACTGGCTGGGTCAGTAGGGCTGTGGACTGGCTGGGTCACTAGGGCTGTGGACTGGCTGGGTCACTAGGGCTGTGGACTGGCTGGGTCACTAGGGCTGTGGACTGGCTGGGTCACTAGGGCTGTGGACTGGCTGGGTCACTAGGGCTGTGGACTGGCTGGGTCACTAGGGCTGTGGACTGGCTGGGTCACTAGGGCTGTGGACTGGCTGGGTCACTAGGGCTGTGGACTGGCTGGGTCACTAGGGCTGTGGACTGGCTGGGTCACTAGGGCTGTGGACTGGCTGGGTCACTAGGGCTGTGGACTGGCTGGGTCACTAGGGGTGTGGACTGGCTGGGTCACTAGGGGTGTGGACTGGCTGGGTCAGTAGGGGTGTGGACTGACTGGGTCAGTAGGGGTGTGGACTGACTGGGTCAGTAGGGGTGTGGACTGACTGGGTCAGTAGGGGTGTGGACTGACTGGGTCAGTAGGGGTGTGGACTGACTGGGTCAGTAGGGGTGTGGACTGACTGGGTCAGTAGGGGTGTGGACTGACTGGGTCAGTAGGGGTGTGGACTGACTGGGTCAGTAGGGGTGTGGACTGACTGGGTCAGTAGGGCTGTGGACTGACTGGGTCAGTAGGGCTGTGGACTGACTGGGTCAGTAGGGCTGTGGACTGACTGGGTCAGTAGGGCTGTGGACTGACTGGGTCAGTAGGGCTGTGGACTGACTGGGTCAGTAGGGCTGTGGACTGACTGGGTCAGTAGGGCTGTGGACTGACTGGGTCAGTAGGGCTGTGGACTGACTGGGTCAGTAGGGCTGTGGACTGACTGGGTCAGTAGGGCTGTGGACTGACTGGGTCAGTAGGGCTGTGGACTGACTGGGTCAGTAGGGCTGTGGACTGACTGGGTCAGTAGGGCTGTGGACTGACTGGGTCAGTAGGGCTGTGGACTGACTGGGTCAGTAGGGCTGTGGACTGACTGGGTCAGTAGGGCTGTGGACTGACTGGGTCAGTTGGGCTGTGGACTGACTGGGTCAGTTGGGCTGTGGACTGACTGGGTCAGTTGGGCTGTGGACTGACTGGGTCAGTTGGGCTGTGGACTGACTGGGTCAGTTGGGCTGTGGACTGACTGGGTCAGTTGGGCTGTGGACTGACTGGGTCAGTTGGGCTGTGGACTGACTGGGTCAGTTGGGCTGTGGACTGACTGGGTCAGTTGGGCTGTGGACTGACTGGGTCAGTTGGGCTGTGGACTGACTGGGTCAGTTGGGCTGTGGACTGACTGGGTCAGTTGGGCTGTGGACTGACTGGGTCAGTTGGGCTGTGGACTGACTGGGTCAGTTGGGCTGTGGACTGACTGAGTCAGTTGGGCTGTGGACTGACTGGGTCAGTTGGGCTGTGGACTGACTGGGTCAGTTGGGCTGTGGACTGACTGGGTCAGTTGGGCTGTGGTCTGACTGGGTCAGTTGGGCTGTGGTCTGACTGGGTCAGTTGGGCTGTGGACTGACTGGGTCAGTTGGGCTGTGGACTGACTGGGTCAGTTGGGCTGTGGACTGACTGGGTCAGTTGGGCTGTGGACTGACTGGGTCAGTTGGGCTGTGGACTGACTGGGTCAGTTGGGCTGTGGACTGACTGGGTCAGTTGGGCTGTGGACTGACTGGGTCAGTAGGACTGTGGACTGACTGGGTCAGTAGGACTGTGGACTGACTGGGTCAGTAGGACTGTGGACTGACTGGGTCAGTAGGACTGTGGACTGACTGGGTCAGTAGGACTGTGGACTGACTGGGTCAGTAGGACTGTGGACTGACTGGGTCAGTAGGACTGTGGACTGACTGGGTCAGTAGGACTGTGGACTGACTGGGTCAGTAGGACTGTGGACTGACTGGGTCAGTGGGGCTGTGGACTGATTAAAGCTGTAGACTGACAGACAGTTAGAGTTTGGAGTACTAGAGAATGTGGGGTGAATCATGAAGGGCTTGGAGTGATGGATGTGCACTGAATCAGTAAGGGTTTGAAATGATAAAGTGTGTGGACTGACTAGAGTGAATGTGATCGACTTGAATGTAGACTGACTAGATGTGCAGACTGCTGATCAGTGAGTCAATTGGTTAAAGGTACTGAGAGGCGGAATCAGTGACTGTGGAGTGACTGGGCCTGTGACTGCCTGACTGACTGGGGGTCTAACAAAGCGGGAAGATGGTTAAGTAATCAGGACGGGGCGTGATATAAATTTATAAAGGGCCAGTGATGAGGCAGGACTTAGCTAATCAACTGACAAGAGAGGCAAACGACTTGGGTTATTAAAAAAAGCACAAAGGTGTAAGCAAGTCCATAAGGTTATAGAGTTATTTATGAAACACCTTTAATTCATGTGATCAGCATGCATTCTACGATATAGTGTAGTTAGCAACGATACAGGAAAGCCAGGCATTCATTACGTTTCAAGAAGTAAATAATATGGGTCATGTCTACACCTTTGTGCTCTTTTAAAATGATACGACCCTTTAACAGAACTGACGACGACTAAGGGGTGACCAAAGCCTAGATATGATTAACTGAAGGCCGAGTGTTTGGAGCTAAACAGAGTCGTGAACTAAATTTACTATATCCTGACTAACGACTGATTGGTGTTAAGTCAACTAAAATATTGTGAGGTTCAAAGTCCTCATACATTACCGGATAAGAAAGATGAGGATACTTCTGGGTAGGCAGCGCATCCTCGGAGGGGTAAATTCAAGACGAGGTATCAATGGCACCGAGCAGTATGTTGAGGTGGTACAAGCTGGATGATTTCCCTCCTGTAAATGCCATATGAAATTAGCAGAACTTACATCAGTGTATTCGTTATTTCTGACTGTCTCTTTGTTGAAAATATCCACACTTATTTTATCGTCAAATATGTTTACATTATTTTGGCTTTGTCACTTACTGTACTAGATATTTTGCCTTTGTTATACTGTCTCATTGTACGTAGTGTTTTGCGAAGTACTTACCTAATCTTCCCTTCAGATGATGTTCTTTGTTAAGGTCCCTCCCACGGTCGCTGTCAGCATCATCTCCCACGGTCACGGTCAGCATCACCAGTGTCCCTCCACCATCGGCTTCTCGTCAGCATCCCAGCCTTCACTCCACCTGCCAAGTAGGTTTCATTTATTTTTACAGTTCATTCGTCAATTTGGGAGATTTTTTTTTTTGCTGCCATATTACGTTGCTCAGACAGACTACGAAAGACCTACGGTGTTGCCAATCCATAGCACTTCTTCGTAACTGCCACAAAGTTCTGTGTTAATTATGCTACAACTTATCAGTCAAGACGGGGATTCATTTTTGAGCCAAACTAAAATTAATGTATCGTCTCCATAAAATAAGCATGTCAGATGCAGCCATTCATTATGTCAGCTTGATTCCAACATTTTTCTAATACATTAAAAACTACAAATTCAAGAAAATTGCAATTTAGTTTAAAGGTAGCAGTGGAAATTTGACGGAAGCAAAATCTTCCTAAATAACTGCAATTTAACGACCAAGAACGTTGAAAATGCTCATTATGGCTTGGACTTACAGTTCTTTAATAACTGTACTGAAACTAAATCTTGTTTAACTCAATAATTTCAATGACTGTGGTAGGTGGTGGCGACCATCATCCACTCGCTTGATGTAGTGCTGCCTACTTCTTCCTTAGCCTTTATCATTCTTTTTCTGTGCCTGCCTTCCTCTCTTCCTATTTCTCCCATCTTTCCTGTCACTTCTTATTGCTTTTCTTTCCTTTACAGGTGCTTTACATTGAGTGATAAGCCAAATGGTTTCCTGTAAACCAAGGAACCATTTACAACGCTGGGTGGTAACCATATAACCAAACCATACGTGCTCCCTACATGTCAACAAGTGGGTTGGTGGAGGGTTAGTGCCCCTCCCCGTAAAACAAATAACTCAGAGTCAAATGGCCACCCCATACGGGATTATGGCGTCAGACAATAGATAGACTGATTTCAAGGCAGAGACGTGTAAGGATTTTGGAGACGAAACTAAATTGCTGATCAACGTATGCAACGGTATAATCGTTATATTAAACAGTATAATCGGTCATATGACATACCTATATCAAAAGCCATAACTAAACTGTACCTGGCGTGATGAAATGCCAACATTGCTCTGGCATCCCGGTTCAGTTATCCACTCATTTTATCTCTGACCTCTTGTGTCATAGGCATGATTTCTTGTTCTCTTTGCTCATCTCGTCCTCTGGCTTCCTCTCGTAGTACCTTCTTTGCTGTTCTGGCCACAGTACACTTCTGCTCACACGTCCCTCCCTGTAATACCAGTGTCGGTCAATACAGATCTAGTCCGATAAGCTATTTCAGATTTATTTCATCTGCTACATAAACTATTTTTTCCCATAATTATTCACCATCTATAACTGGGCATGCAATATGGGCCTTAATCTTATTGGTCAATTTCATTAACACCTCTTCCTTATGAGAGTAATGATGCTTTAATATTGTTGGAAAGTAATGACACCAACAGTTTCATTTATGCTGTAAATATATCTATTTTGCACATAAAAGTATTAAAGTGACAAGTAAACCACTTAGGAAGAGGCACCAAGTCCATTATGCCAACAAGATTACCTCTGTCAACAAAACTGTTCATCACTGTAGCTGCCAGCAATACCACAGCTTCCACATACCCCCACGACGCTCCCACAGGCCCCGACGACGCATCTACATGCCCCTGACAGGTTCCGACGACACTTCCACAAACTTCGAAACGACCGCCACCAGTGCGCCTGCCGCCAGCGTCTCAGATCTGTACTCCGGCACCGATCCTCAGCATCCGCCTGAAAGATGATCGTATTTGTAACAGACATCAAAGTTATTTTTCTACATGGCTGTTTATTTTCACTGTCGTGCAGATATTTAACTGACCAAGATATGTATTTAGAGTCAGATAACGCTAAAACACATCTTACCATTTACAGCTTCCACAGTTCCCCACGCTGACGCATCATCTCCCGCCCTCATCTAATCCTGGCGACATCACAGCTCTGTCTCGGCAGCTCCTCACCCCCTGCAAGATGAAAGTCTCAGCAGCAGTTCTCAAGGTGTTTGTATGCACAAGGATGTTTTAGTTACACATGCAGATATTTTAAAAGTTTAAGGTCAGCAAGTATAAGCAGATTTATCATACAACAAATTTATCTTACCACTGCAGCATCCGAACCTTCCGCCGGCCACACTGCTTCCGCCCATGACGACAACTCCTGCCCACATCACAGCCTCCGCCCACATCACGGCTTCAGCCTCTTCCCCAACGTGGTAGGTACGCCGTCTGCATCCCTGCGGAACATGAACAATGCTGCATCATTTCTTCTAAGTTTTATGATCGGTTATTTTATGGGAATGTTCTTTACAGTATTACGCAATGCACTTTTAAAGGTTAAATGCTGGAAAAAGATATGTGGTCTTTAACTTACGCATGTGCAGAGAGATAGAACTTTTGATAGCATGTTACATCCCCAGAGACGAGAATTGTTTAATTTTGTTTGGTAGTATTTTTACAATTATTCTCTCTGGTTTGCTTAGTGTTTGGTAGCTGTGTCAAAGTTGAAGGTACAAGCTAGCAATCTTATGAACAAACTTTAGCACAAGACAAAAATTATTTCTTACCATTGCAGCTGCTGTTGACGTAATTGTTGCACTTCCACACCAGCACTGCAGCTCCACTTCGACGTCGCATTCCCACGCTGAAGCCGCACGCAACGCCGACACAGTAGGCCCCAACGACGACCCAGCCCTAACTCCGACACAACGACCTCCACGCCGATACAACGACCTCCACGCCGACACAACTTCCTCCACGCCGACACAACGACCTCCACGCCGACACAACGACCTCCACGCCGACACAACGACCTCCACGTCGACGCCACAGGTTCCGCCCCTCGTCGTAGGCTCGTCGTCTGCATCAGTCTGTAAGATTAACATAGTCACAGCAACAGTTCTTAGTTATAATTCTCCATCAGTTTTCTTAATTCAGTATATGTTAGTGATAGCATAGTGACGTTCCCGTGAGATTAGATTTCTTTAATACCTCAAATTTCACGATTTGTTTTGCATAATTGTGCCATCTTCCTATACATTTTGTACAGTATCTACACAATGCCTAAGTTAAGTAAAGGAGTAACATTTAGCATCTACAAGTAACGTGATGCTATAGCCTGTTTTCACCTGCCTTTACCACTCTCACCTTTACTGGTAAATGTAATATATTAATTATTTCATTACATATGTCGTGGCTACATGCAATTCGATGGACTTACGCTAAAAGGTAGGAATTTTTTTGTTTTTTTAATGTGTCCGATTCTGGGCATAGGCTTCACAGCCTGCTCTCAAGGCCCAGTAGTCCTCCTACATGCCATACACCTCTACATGTCACTACTTCGACGCTAACACCCATCGTTCATATTGAATACATAGTTGGGCTGTCTCATACAGGACTGGTGTATTGGTATTAGCGGGGGTATTTTTTCGACATGTCGGCGGGTCTTCTGGTAGATCTGTAAAGTCTGATTTTATGAAATTCAGATCCTTAAACTGTTCCCTGCCCCAGCAGGGATTTGAACCTGGCTCCGGTAGGACTGCAGGCCACCTCTCTACTGATTGAGCCACTGCCTCCCCTTGATTATTTGTCAGTCTCCAGTCTGATTACACTTTGCTATCCACTGAGCATGAAGAGATTATGGATATTTGTCAGGTTAGGGTAAACGGACTAGAGATATCCTACTGAGCTAACGAGAATACGGTCACAAGGGAAAGGTTGCCAACAGCTTACACACCAGCATCCCGTTGATGTAGTAGCTCGCTCCCTCGTGGGTCTTAACTCCTCGCCCCCTCGCTCCTCTGCCCGTCCGTCCTCGCCCCCTCGCTCCTCTGCCCGTCCGTCCTCGCCCCCTCGCTCCTCCATCCGTCCTCGCTCTTCCATCCCTCCGTCCTCGCTCCCCCGTCCTGCTCCATTACCCCTTCTCTCGTCCTCGCTCCCTCTCAGTACATCGGGTTCGGGGAAGCTGCGTGGTCGATGATGCATCTCCGCTCTTCTGTGCTCGCCTGTCAAAAAAACATTTATCAAAACCTAATCTGCTTTTAGTGCTGTCTTATATCAAAGTAAGGCCACATATACAGGTTTAGAAAAAAAAAATATGTACATTAGGTGTTTAGGGCTTTACTCTTCAAGATTAATGTTCAACCATTATTCAAAATTGAATTTTCTCTCATGCGTTACATTTGGCTAATTTCAATTCCATTTCAGGATCATCCAGTTACCTGTCTCATCGCTGAAATTACTGCTGTTGCTGCTGCTGTTACTGATGACGACGAGGACAACGACGAAGCTGCTGATGCTGATGCTGTCGCTCCTCCGTTGGTGGTGTATCGCCGCTCAGACAAACTCGTGTCCAACAACCAACAACGACAACCACAGACATGTCCGGCCGGACAACCATACAACCAACATCAACGAAGTAAGCTAATAGATGACCTAAGACTACCACGCTTAACTTTACCCGGCCTAGAAAGCCAACCTAGATGACCATAACTCTGCTGCCTAACCCACCTAAGCTTGTCCCATGACCCTCCCTGCTCCTGGCTACCTCCCACCCCAACCCCAGCCTGCCCTCCACCCTACCATCACTACACACCAGCGCGTCAACCTGTGGGGAAAAGATTAGGCCATATAAGTATAAAAGATTAGTACATGTTAAGATTTGAAATTAATGCAATTAAAGAATTAATTAGCGCGTTGAGTTTACACAAGGTTCATATCAGAGATGTACATTTGCAACAACGATCATCGCAAATTTATACTCAATAATATTAGCAAATTAAAAAAAATTATTGCATACACCTGTTGCTGAAACTGCTGTGTCGACTCAGCACGATGACATCTGTATAATTGTATTCTGGCTGCTTCTGACGGATTAATTCAGATGAAGAAGGGTGTCCAACAGAAGGGATTAAAAGCAGCCTCCATCCATCCATTTTGGTGCTGGAGAGGGACACCATGTGGTGGCACTGATAGTACCAAATGGATGATAGGCTGCAGGACAGGGGTAACTTCAGCATTTCTCTTACTGAAGGTGTTAATTCTTGCTTGATATTCACTCCTCACTGCTGCTGAACACTGTGCCAGCGAGCGAAGTAAAGCCTGGAAAAAAAAATGCAGTTTAGCAAATTTATGGAGATGAATATTGAGGCGAAATACTAATAATTTCGTTTATGTTACACACTTATTTAGCCATAGCATTTTCTATTTCTGCCACAGAGCTTGGTAATAGAACGATACTGTGGACCAGATTAATGAGAGAACTGATATAAAACGGCTCATAAATCAGGGTATTATTGCCAATTATTACAGTCAAGCCCGTCGGGTATTCCAGCCTGTCCTATGACAAACTCCTCAAATTAGAAGGGGGGGGGGTCTTCTCTATGACATATCCCTCGCACATGTGTCTTAGTTTTTTTTTTTTTTTTTTTTAAGCGAGGACGAAGGAACCAAAGGCTGAGCTCGCATGAACTCTGTCCAAGAAAAAAAAAAAAAATACAAAGGAGAGCATATTTCAAGGTCCATTCATTTCAAGATGCCTGGACACACTGCGTTTGAAAGACTGGAGATCATAGGAAGTAAGAAATACAGAGAGGGAGACAGTTCCAGAGTTGACACCTGTTGCATAAATGAAAGGGTTAGGGGTTAAGTTTGATTACGTTAGGTCATGTTAGGTTACGTTAGGTTAGTTTAATAAGGAAAGAAATAGGCGAGAATTAGCCTCAAAACCATTCGAAATATGGGTAAATTCTGCCTCTAGTGAAGAAAATGAAAAACACTTATCTCGGTCGATTTCAAGGGTTTTATTACGTATTTGACTTCAACCCCAAATAGGGGTTAGGCATCATTTGTGGTGGAAATTAATCTAAATCATTCGAAACA
>NC_136996.1:29583157-29585657 GCF_032717465.1 Coenobita brevimanus
GTGTCTAGTAGGAAGCACAAAGAAAACAGGCCACAGAATACCTCCTTGTCTCTTGTTCCTCCTACACAAACATACACGCCTTTCACTTTAACTTGACACAGAGTTTCATTTAAAGCATACGAGAATGTTATGCAGATCAGTAGCAGAGATAGACAATACTACAGCCCTACATCCTTTCCACAGCACTCATTCGTGACTAGCATCGCATTCTAGTGATAACTATCGTATTATTCTGCAAACCGTATGGAAACTATAAGCTATCTGTCTATCCATATATCTATAGCCAGACGACTTAATCCCGTAAGAGGTGGCCACAAACAAATCGCCTCTATGCCGCCCTGTCCCCTGTCATTATGCATCACTTCTCCTATTTCACACACACCCTCTTTCATATACATCCCAACTCCATCCTCCACTTATAAGTAAACCATTAAAACAACCGTGAATTACTGTCACACAAGCTGAGTCCTAATCTTATCCAACACAAACACGAAGAAGCTTTAAAGAACAGAAAACAATACCTTGATAGCAGAAGACACTAAGCCCACAAGTACTGACAGCCTACACCAAGAAACATAACTAATTTCAGTCAGAGACCCAGTGAATATGAGAGGCACACAGTTCATCACTTCAGCTCAAGATCCGTCCCACCCTTGTACCCTTATGTTGCATCATCCTCTCCACAAAGAAATAAAATCTAACAACCGCCCAACACTACACAGATTATCTTTGCAACATATCCCCTCCTCCACCCAACTGTACACTACCCAGCCACATACATAAACACATACAGTAGACACCCCAGCCAGCCAAAACTTTCTACCAAACACATACAGAAAACACAGACACCCCAGCCAGCCAAAACTTTCTATACCAGACACATACATAAACACACAGACACCCCAGCCAGCCAAAACTTTCTACACCAAACACATACATAAACACACAGACACCCCAGCCAGCCAAAACTTTCTGCCAAACAGCATCCTTCATGTGCCACCACCAGCCATACACTCTTCAGACACTACCGAACCCAGAGACACGAGTACACCAACCTTCCCTGCTACAATACTAACACAAAATATAACACACATATAGTCCCCTGTGCTCATACTGCGAAGTGGCACCCCCACACCACAGCACACCCACTCACTTCCTGCACCACACTACCACAACACAGACAATCCTTCAACACAGATGTAACAAGAACAACAACAACAACTTAGGCCAAGTAAGAGTGCAACGAGTATAGTTACGAAAGGAAAATTATTGCAAGTTATTTTTTAAGCGCTCCGAGTATACAGAGTTACAAGGCCACAGGGAACGGACGGCATACCGAGGGTTATAATACTGTGACGGCTTAGGGGGCTTTATTCTTCAGTGATATATTGTTCAAGCGAGCGAGCGTACACAGCAAGCGAGCGAGAACAGTATATGACATGGTATAATAGGGTGGCAGAGAACAGCGCCAAGACTATGTTGTCTAGGAAACTATTAAAGCCACAACGGATCTATGGACATCATTAGAAATCTAGTAAAAAAAATAACAGGAGTTACTTGAGGGACTTTTTTAAAAATTTGCCTAGCCAGTTCTGATAAAAGGAAAATAAAAGTACCAAACTGAGCACCAGAAACCAAGTAATTTTAGTTTTTGAAGCTACTGCAGATCTGTTCAGACAGCTGGAAAGCTTACGAAGAAGCAATTGGTACTACTTAAGTTAAATAGACTTAGCTTCTAACATCAAGCGAGATGGATGGATGGACGGATGGGTGGATGTGGAATCGTGGATGCTTGGACCGATGGTAGAGTTCCTGCTGTTTCGTCCTTCCACCTGCCGACAAAAATCATCATCAATATCATCATCATCATCATCGTCATTATCATATTATCATCAACTCCTATCTATCAATCTATTTATCTATATTTGTTTATCTATAGCCAGACTCCTTAATCCCGTCAGGGGTTGCCACAAGCAAATCGCCTCCATGATGTACTGTCCCCTACCATTTAGCTCAAGTATCCCACTCATATGTTTCCACTCTTTCCCTCCATCTCATCATCGGTCTCCCGATCCCCCTCTATCCTTCCAGCTAACTCATGTGCACTCTTCTAGTCATTTTCTTATTCGCCATCCTCTCCACATGGCCAAACCATCTCGAAATATTTCTCTTAACGCTTCCAGTCTCATCCACATCAGCATCACAACGCTCCTTCACCTGCCCATTTGTCTGTCTCTCTATGAAACTCCACATGCTCCTCTCAAGCAGCTCATTTCCACTGCTCTCATTCTTGACTTGTGTCCTTCCAACAAGATCCAAGCTTCACTTCCATACTTTAAAGTGGGAATCACAGCATGCAGTGCCCCCCCCCCCTTTTTTTTTCATACTTTCATCCTCAGTTCCCTCTCCCTAATCACTGCTTTTTAGAGAGCAAGCAACCCGCTTTCCCTAATATATCATTTCAGTCACTTCATCCTCTAATCTTCCATCCTTATTCATC
>NC_136996.1:29590657-29620657 GCF_032717465.1 Coenobita brevimanus
GAGAAAGCAGTGAAATGGATGGGTAACTGCGAAAAATTAGTCACTGTCCGCTGACTCTTCCTGCTTGGATTCCAGTGACAACGTTCCCAGTTTGTAAGGGTTTGTATAGAATGGTAAATTCAGAATCTAAATAAAGGAATAAGATAATCTGCTGACTTATCCTTATAATCTTGCTAACAGACAGGCAGGCATACAAAGGCTGACAGGCAGGCAGTCAGGGAGTCAGAAAAGGCAGACAGGCAGGCAGACAAATTGATAGACAGATATATAAACCTGGCCAAACACATAGCTTCATGGCGCTTTCTCGGATGGTTGTAATATAACCCCCTTCTGGCAGAAAAAATGAGATTTTTTTTATTTTTTTAGCTTTTCTCATTACTCATTTTTTTCAGCCTTACTCGTACCAGATTACGTTAGTTAACAATGATCTGATTATTTGGGGATTAATAAAGCTTTAGTTTCATTTTCTATATGAAGGAAAAAGGCAGTGAAAATATCGATAGTACCTCCAACAGTCAAAAACCACAGCCATCTCCCGTCGGCCTCTGTCTACGTTTTTTCCTTTAACCATTCTTTTCCCCAAATGGAGAGTTGTGGCAGACTCCTGTATTCCATAAACTAGCATCTTATTCGTTCTACGTATGCGAAAATATTGCTCGTCATTGGCCACGAGATTTTAGGTAAAGAGATTTTGAAGTGATGTAGGGGCTGAGAACCCTCTATCGTGACTACTTTTGGGCTGGGAGTTTGCTGTTAGTTAATATAAAAAAGGGTAATTACACAAGATACCAGTTATTTATTTGATGACATGCTCAGATGTGGAGAGAAACTCAGACATAATTGTATTTCACATTTATTTGTATCAACATCTTCACTTCGTGGGTTTGGAAAGATAATGTTAGGTCGTTTGGAAGACTGGTGAGTAGAGAGGGACTAGCGGGGATGTGTGGTGGTGTGGGGTGGGATATTGTAACACACTGCAGTAAAGAAATGCCACATAGCTCTCTGTTGGCTGCTCCTGTTACTGGCCGCTCGTCATCCCTGCGAAAGGAATAATATCTTAGTTAACCGTCACTGCCACAGATTTATCGTATTAAATAAAATAGTCTTGAAATAGTATGAATAAAATAAAAAAAGTATGATCCGGGATTCACTGGGGTAATCATATCACAACCTGGGTCTTCTATGACATATTCTACTGCATGTGACTTTGGAGACACTGTGAGGTGTGGATATGTGGAAGTGCAGCTATGTGCAGGTGTGCGAGTGCGTGCGTGTGCGTGTGTGTGTGTGTGTTCAAAAGGATATTAACCAGCTTTATCCAAAAATATATAGTTAAGAAGATCCTTACTTGACTGGTGGTAGATGACTGTGTTACCATGGCAACCTCCCACACCACCACATTTACATAAAGACATTTCCTCACCAGCAAGATCCGTTAGAGAGTATTTTGTGTGTGTGTGTGTGTGTGTGTTGTGTTGTCTGTGTGTATGCAGGTGAGCCTGTGTGTGTGTCCGGCAGGGACACTACGTGTGGATGCATTGCCGAGTTCATAGTGAACCTGTCTGAATGGAGGTTTGGGTATGCATATCAGCAAATGTGCATATATATGTGTGTGTGTGTGTGTGTGTGTGTGTGTGTGTGTGTGTGTGTGTATGGAGATATGGTTATATCTAAAGTGGATCTGCAGGACTGTGTGAGACTGTTTGGCCTTATGTACGGCTTGGATAGGTAGTTCGTAGTCTGATGAGGACTATGAGGAATGCAAGTATAAGCAGACGAGATTACATGGTTCAGAGGCTGATGAAGGCTATGAGAAGACCATGAATGATTTGAGAGAGTTGTCATTGTATAATCAGACAGGACGTGTGCGACTCCCTTTATGGTGTGTGTAATACGCAGTAAAAAGCCTTGCACGAGGGAGGTCGGAACCTAAAAACATGCTCTTGACACATTACCAACAGGAGGCGTGTAATAGGTAATAAACACCATTGAACGAGAGGGAGGTAGGAGGCTTTAAAAACATACCATCGACAGATTACCAATAGGACGAGTGTAATAAACACCCATGTAATAGACACGAGTAGACACCCATGCCTGAGAGGTGGGGAGCTGTAAACACATACCAGTGATGTTACCAATTGGAAGAGTGTAATAGATAGTAAACATCCTTACTTGAAAGGAGGGGGAAAGCTTTAGAAACATTCCAGTGACATATTAACCTCCACATTACGCAAAGCACTGAGATATCTATTAACGTTTGCCATAAAAGACTGAACCTGAGTCTGTTATCTCGCAGCCACATACGAAAAGACATAAAACAAGGCATATCCAACGACTTTCAGTACAGCAACGTCTCTTCAAGCTTATTCTTACTTCCGACGACTTTATTCAACTTGGGCAATGTATCCGCAAATGAAACTTGGGCAGGATATCTGGTACACAAGGCTGTATCTACTGCCATCTTTCTAGTTCTAGTATTTTCCACGAAGCTCTTATAAAATCGTCCAGAGAGAGCTAAATAAACAAAAAACATATGCTATACTGAGGAAGAGGTAATCGTAACTATAAAGGGAGCTATTCTTAAGCAGTGCACCCTCAATCACACGAGAAGTGAAACATAGAAACGCAAAGTTTCAGTCACACAAGGCACACAAAAATTATATAAAAAAGACGAAAGACGAAGCGAGCGAGCGCGCGAGCGCACGCACGCACACACACACACACACACACACACACACACACACACACACACACACACACACACACACACACACACACACACACGCACACGCACACGCGCACGCGCACACACACACACACACACACACACACACACACACACACACACACACACACACACACACACACACAAAACCACGCCCACATCCTGTGATGTTTGACTTTGGAAGGACCGACCAACAAATGACCGCAATGCATAAACCAATTTATTTTAGCCCCGTCTCAACCAACCTATCCATATTTGCTCGAACTGATCCCTGCCTAACCTCGAATGACCTAATCCAACCCAAATCTACCCAACCTAATCTAACTTAACCTCATCTAACCCAGTCTAATTGTATTTAACCTCAAAATCTCACGTAACCTCCCCATACCTACAGTAACCCAACCAATTCTGACGCACCCTAACCGCATCTAACCCTACCTAATCCTACAAAGTCTCACTTAACCATACCATACCCGACCTAACCCAACCCAGTCAAGCCTAAAATGACCTAATCCAACCGAACCTAACCCAGCCAAACCCAACCAAATAAAACCCAACCCAAAACATATCAAAACCGACGTATTCTAAAGCAATCTAACCTAATCCGTCTACAGCTAGTCGAACTGAACCCAACCCAACAAAAAATTACCTAATCAGACCAAACCCTGCCCAAAGTGACCTAACCTAACTTTCGATCGCCCATATATTCGCTAAGAAATTTTGCTGCATGAAAGTCTACGGATGTCACACTCCAATTTTCGCCTGTTCTACGTACTAGTATAAGTTTGTGTGTGTGTGTGCGCCGGTGGTGAGATGGTGTTGGTGGGATGCTGGAGGTGGGATGCTGGAGGTGCGGTGCTGGTGGTGAGATGCTGGTGGTGGGATGCTGGTGGTGGGATGCTGGTGGTGGGATGCCGGTGGTGGGATGCTGTAGTGGGATGCTGGTGGTGGGATGCTGGTGGTGGGATGCTGGAGGGTTTGATAATGCTTGTGTGGTGACTGCTTTATGTGCCTAGTTACCTCCGCCAGTGAAGTTGAAGGAGGTTATGTATTCACCCTTGTCTGTGTCTATCTATCTATCTCTCAATCTGTATGTCTTTCTATCTGTCTATCTATATGTCTGTCTGTCTGTCTTTCTATCTGCCTGTCTGTCTTTCTATCTGTCTATCTGTCTGTCTATTTCCATGATATATTAAAAACTTGCTATCGGCTTTCAATGGAATCTTGTAGGTAGGTGGGCACTAGGTCAAGAAAGAGACTATTCGATTTTTCATTAGATTTATTCACAATTACGCTTTGGCTCAATAAAAAGGAAAGTGGAAATCTAGGAATATACTGCACCTTAATGTGAAAATCTAGACAAATTTCTCCATAACAAAATATAAATAAAATTCCTATCTTTATCTTGACTTGAAAATATGAGTTAACTTCGCTTCAGTTTTTCTTTTTTTTTCTGCCTCCAGGATCGCACTGTTAACTGCATTGGAAATTCTTTACATCTCTTCCTTAGCGATTTAATCAGCACATTACACCAAACATCCTCTTTTATGACAGCGATGTAAACTCTGCCGAAATGAAGACGATTTTTAATAGCTTACAAGAAAATGTTAAGACATACTATGCAAAAACAAATAACTAAGGAACGGGCACTGAGAAGACTCCCGTGCTTCCTAAAATACTGCCCTGTTTCCAAGAGGCGTATGACACAGAAATTTGACTTAGCTGTTAACATCAGGGGGAGATGGATGGATGGATAGATGGATGGGGAATCGTGGATCTTTGACTGCTGACCAAGTTCTTGCAGTTCCGTCCGTCCGTCCACCTTCCGACAAAAATCATCATCAGTATCGTCATTATTATTACTATAATTATCATTATTATTATTATTATTACCATTTTTATCATTATCATAACTACAGTCATCATCATCATCATCATCATCATTAAAATTGTTATTACGACTGTAATCGTCATCATCATTATCATCGTCATCATCATCAACGTTATCCCAACTCTGTTACCACGTACTGAAGTTCAATCATCATCATCATCAGCATCAACATCATTATCATCATCATCAACATCATTTTTATCATCATTAATATCATCATCATCATCGTCATCATCATCAGGCCCTGACATTACCACTGGAGGATTAGGACCCCTCTCATCTTTCTCCACTCTGATACATTGGTTGTTAGCCTGTTCCTTCCCATATCGGTGGATATGCGAGTTTCATCTATCTTGTTCCTTGTGCACCTCTTCCTCTCACTCCATCTCTGGCCTGCTATTCAGTTACGCTGCCTGTCTGTCTGTTGCCTGCTCTGGGGAAGATGTGACCAGAGGAGTTGTGTGTGAAGTTACCTGGAAACAAGCTCAGAATTACCAGATGCGGGAGCTTCAGGCCCCTTTGGTTAATCCCCTTGGTGTGGTGTGGTGTGGTGGGAAGGTTTTGTGGTGTAGTGTGGTATAGGGGGAGATTGTGTGGTGTAGTGTGGTATGGAGGGGTTTGTGTGGTGTGGTGTGTGGAGGGTTGTGTGGTGTGGCGTGTGGAGGGTTGTGTGATGTGGTGTGTGGAGGGTTGTGTGATGTGGTGTGTGGAGGGTTGTGTGATGTGGGGAGGTTTGTGTGGGGAGGTGTAGTGTGGTGTGGGAGGGTGGATTTAAGTGGTGTGGTGTGGTGTGGCAGGGTGGTTTTATGTGGTGTGGTGTGATGTGGGAGGATGATTTTTCGTGGTTTTGTGTGGTGTGTGGTTTTGTGTGGTGTGGGAGTGTGATTTCGTGTCATGTAGTGTGAGAGACTGGTATGGTGTGGTGTGATATGGTGTGGTGGGGTAGTATGGTGTGGTGTGGTGTGGGTGAGTGATTGAATGTGATTTAGTGTGCGGGGCTGGTAGAACGTGACTTGGCTTCGCTATAATCTCCAAAGCCTATATGAGCACAACACCTCTCATCCGAAAATGATTAGTGAGAAGCAGACGGTCAGGGCCTGTCCAAGAGCTACTGTGATAAAATGTAGAAAATCATGTGTTGTATCCTTAACATTAAAGGTTCATAATTCTGTGAGGTTAATTCTTCCATTTAAATAAAGGCCAAAATATATGTATTATTTCGGACACTCATATTCATCCACTTCCTAACGATACATAAAGCGACGATGATCAGTGACTTATGAAACCCTGTTATGTGATCTATGGGATGTAATAAGCTTTTCAGAATATTGCGTAAGTGTCTGGTAACTCTATGGGTAAAAGGTCCTATATTCTTAGCCTAATATTTACCCTTGAAATAAAACTATGAATGTGTGGAAATAATTCTGCCATTTGAATAACTACTGTATCATCAACCAAGATATACATACACGAACATAAGCAAGCACGCACGCACGCACACACACGCACACGCACACGCACACGCACACGCACGCGCGCGCGCGCACACACACACACACACACACACACACACACACACACACACACACACACACACACACACACACACACACACACACACACACACACACACACACACACACACACACACACACACACACACACACACACACACACACACACACACACACACACACACACACACACACACACACACACACACACACACACACACACACACACACACACACACACACACACACACACACACACACACACACACACACACACACACACACACACACACACACACACACACACACACACACACACACACACACACACACACACACACACACACACACACACACACACACACACACACACACACACACACACACACACACACACACACACACACACACACACACACACACACACACACACACACACACACACACACACACACACACACACACACACACACACACACACACACACACACACACACACACACACACACACACACACACACACACACACACACACACACACACACACACACACAATGCCCATTCACCAAAACACGTAGTTAAACAAAAAGGAACGCGAGAGGTGACTCAGCCAATTATTTGAAGATCGTCGTCGTTGTCATCATCGTCGTCGTCTTCGTTGTAGTAATCATCATCATCATCTTCCTCGTCCTCATCATCATCATCATCATCGTCAGCAACAGCAGCAGCAGCATGTCATCATCATCATCCCAGCACTGTTAAAAATGTAGTACAGGAGTTATATCAATACCATCACCTTTATCATCATATTCATCACAATCATCTAACCTTGTTCTCGAGTTTACACGGAGTTACATCATCATCATCAGCATCAGCATGATTATCATCATCAGTCATCATTAATATCATCACCATCATCATCATCATCATCATCACCATCATCATCATCATCCATCTGTGACACACCACTGCAGGATAAGGATCCCTCTCACCTTTCTCAACTCTGATCCATTGGTTGTTAGTTTGTTCCGTCCCAGTTCGGTGGATCTGAGAGTATCATCTCTATCCTGGTCTTTGTTTGCCTCATCCTCTCACTCCATCTCTGGCCAGCCATTTAGTTACGCTGGCTGTCCATGTGTTACCTGTCCAGTGAAAGACGTGACCTAAGGACTGAGTGTGGAGTAACCTGTAATCAAGAGGATAAATATCCGTGTATTGCAGCATCACTGCTATACCCTGTTCACTCTAACTTGGTGTAAATTTGCAATCTCTTTCTTAAATAAAGTGCTGTGACGAGGGGTTAATACTAGAATATGGTGCTAGTTACGAAGAAGTGGTATGAAAACTATGCTTGGCCATAGTATTGCCTTATTCTGTTACTGAGCTATGGGAATTGAACTGCAAACGGACGACTATCTTCGTCTATAAAAAATGAATAAGTATCATATAGTATAATCGTGTGTGTGTGTGTGTGTGTGTGTGTGTGTGGGTGTGTGTGTGTGTGTGTATTAATGGGTGCGTTCATTAATGTGTCCATTATGCGTATTCATAAATTTGTGTGCATCACTGTGTGTACTCATCAGTGTGTGCATCAGTGTGTATGCATCAGCGTCTGTGTGCATCAGTGTGTGCAAGCATTGCCGTGTGCGTGCATCAGTGTCTGAATTCATGAATGTGTGCGTGTATCCGTGTGTGTGCATCGGTGTATTTGTGCAAGAATGTGTGCGTGTATCACTGTGTACACCCTCCCAAAAAAGTATCGGCACTCTTACAGCACGTATCATTCTCAAACATGGATGAAGCCTTGTGATACATGGGACATCCTGTAATCATATGTGCAAATATTAACTTTGGTAATTATTAGAACTCAAAACTGCAAAAAGATTCACTTACTGGCTGGTCTATGTTTTGAGGCACCACATTTATACTAATGTGTGTCTGCGGAGGTTGCTCATTTTCACAACCATCGTAGCCAAAGGTGCCGATACTTTTTTGAGAGGGTGTACGTGCAACAATGGCTGCGTGAATCAGCATGTGTGCATTGAACCATATGTGGGTGCATTAATATATATGTACTACCTTGTGCTTGCTTGCTTCCAGGAGCATAAACTTTGTAAATGTAGGTAAATTAAGTGCGCCTTCGTGCATTCCCTGTATGTATGTATGTATGCATGTATGTATATATGTGTGTGCAGGTGTGTGCAGGTGTGTACATGTGTGCACATGGGTGTGCGTCTGTGTGTGTGTGCAGTGTGTTGGCGTGTTTTTTTGAGCACATGCGTGTGTACGTCGCACTTACAGCAGATTTATGACTACAGAACTTAGCTTATTTTTGCCAACACGTTCTCACCCTAAAATACAAGCCTCAGTAGTCACTTTATATTCAGGTTCTGATCTGTACTGCTGCGTGGACAGAGACAAGGGGGAAACAAACCATGTCCACCAGTTTGATCGGCACGAGAATCCACAGGACGATACTCACTTATTTCACTGGTGCTGAGACGCCAGGACTGAGATGCTGCACGGCCCCCTTCCCTCACACACTGTCTCCTTGTCTCATCAAACTTACGTGTATTACCTTTATTTTTTACTTTTCTTTAGCCTATGATACTTCCTGGCTGTCAGCAAGATATCCTTGTGTCCTAATGTAATTACCTTAATGACTAAAAACTGCAAAATCCAACGCTTACCTCAGGAGGAGGAGTCAACGCACCTTTCCCTTCCCATCTTCTTTCCTCAAATCAAAAATACGCCTGTTACCCAATTTTTTTTTTTTTACGTGTATTTAGCCTATGACACTCCCTGACTGCCACTAATATATCTGTGTGTGCTGATGTAGTCACCTTAATGCCTAAAAACAGCGAATTCGAACACTTACCCAAGAGAATGAGCCGACGTACCCTCTCCCTCCCATCGTCAAGCAACCACTGACAGACAGAAGCAAGCAGCGAAACCTACCAAGCCTAGAAACTCTGCCAAGCTTCTTTTGCAGCCACTAGATTGTATGGTGACCCTCTCATGGCAGGGATAACTCTAGTATTTCATCGCAGCTAATCCTAGAAGCTTTGATCCACCTGAGAGTAAAGCATAGGAAACAGAGTGATCGTACTGCCATAAATTACAATGTTATTATTGGAATATTCTCCCATCCTTATATTGCTGAGGCCAGACGGTTTCATTCAGCTGAGTGAGTTATAGGAGCCTTAGTGTGTAAAAGAGAGCAGGTGTAAGGACGATAGCAATCAGAATCAGCAATAAAGTACTGTATCATTAAAAATTTATATGCATTAGATATCTGTTACGTATAGCACAAATTGAAGGTTCAGGTAAAAATAGGGATATACTTTTGTGCTTTCTCTCTCTCGTTTTATCATTCTCCCACACCAGCTCTTCGTTTCTTCCCATTCGCTGCCTCGGGTTGGTAAGGGCTGTCTCAAGCTTATAATGCTCGCTCTTTTCCTGCTTCACCTGCTGCATTCACTTTAATAACAATAATAATAATATCAATAATAATAATAATAAACTCATCTTTCAACTTGTATTTTTTCGATTCACTCTTGGAGCATAATTATAAATAAATGAAAACTCATGTTTCACGGGAAACTAACGGAACTGAAGAATTATATTTAGTTAACTTTCCTCCCCTCTCTCTTCCCCGTCAGGATAATATTCCTCGATAATCTTCTGTCTTTCTTTCCTTCAGTCGTTCCTAGTCTTTCTGCCTACGGGTGACTTTACACTTCCTCTTCTGTCTTTCATTCCTTCATTCTTTCCTCGTCCTTCTGCCTGTGGGTGACTCTACACTGAGTGACAAGCCAAATGGTTTCCTGTACTCAAGGAAACGATTTACTACGCCGGGTGGTAACCATATAACCAAATTTTGGCGCCTGGTGGTTCAGTGGGTAATTATTGTGCTCCAGTCGGATTGAGCTGGTGAAGGTTTATATCCAAGGGGTGGTTGGGGTCTATTGCTCACATAATGCCACTCAGGGATGAGTGAGGTTGGTCACTCTCATCTTAAATGTCAGGACCAACTGCCTAGCCCCGGGCTCCTACGCTCCTCATGGGGCAAAGTAGGATTCGATGATGATGGATGGATGAAAAGAAAAAGAGCAGCGAATAAAAACAAAAAGAACAGAGAATGAGATAAAGAGAGCAGAGACTGAAACAAAAAGCAGAAAGGCAGAATGGGGCCAGAAAAAGAGAAAAAAAGAAGAACATCAAAAAGAACACAGGGTAACAGTGATATACGGCTTGGATAGGTAGTTCGTTGGCTGATGAGGACTATGAGGAGTGCTAAAGTTTAAAGAAGACGAGACTACGTGGTTCAGGGGCTGATGAAGGCTATGAGAAGACCAGGACTGATTTGAGAGAGTTGTCATTGTATAATCAGACAGGACGTGTACAACTCCCAATATGGTGTGTGTAGTAAGCAGCAAAAAGCCTTGCACGAGGGAGGTCGGAACCTAAAAACATGCTCTTGACACATTACCAATAGGAGGAGTGTAATAGTTAATAAACACCCTTGCACGAGAGGGAGGTAGGAGGCTTTAAAATCATACCATCGACAGATTACCAATAGGACGATTGTAATAGACACCCATGTAATAGACATGAGTAAACATCCATGCCTGAGAGGTGGGGAGCTGTAAACATATATCAGTGATATTACCAATTGGAGGAGTGTAATAGACAGTAAGCATCCTTACTTGAGAGGAGGCGGAAAGCTTAAAAAGTATTGCATATAAAGGGCATAACAAATCACAAGTTCTCTTAATGTATTCATTGCCAAAAACAATCAATTCCTCCTGCCTTATTATTTTCTAATTTATTAATACATGTCAATTTCTTAGTTATAGGTGCATCCAGTAATATATTAGTATCATACAGTATCCCCTCAGTATCATTTGGTAATGTATGATAATCCTCATCTTCATCCAGTAAACCTTTGAAGTTATCATAAAAAACTTGAACAGATAACTGAGTATCTTGTTCCCTTAAGCCTTTTAATAACTGCAATAAAACCTAGGATCTTTTTTATTTTCTTTAATTTTCCTAACAACATTCTCTCTCTCCTTATGTTTAACCCTTTTCAAGTCATTTGTATTTTTTACTCTTAATACTCATATCACTGAAATTTTCATCAGTTTTAATAACATTACATTTATGTCTGGCCTTATTATAATATTTTCTGCTTTGCCAGCACTAACCATCATAACCAGGCATGCTGGATTAATTACTGAATTTAACATACCTCCTTTGTGGTCTGCCTGGAAACACCTCCAATGCTGGGTCTACAAAAATATGCTTCAATTTAGTGTTTAGGTCTGTTACTGACATATTATGTGCCTCAGCCAAAACATTATGAATATATTCAACATCTATTTTTGCAATATATTCCTCTGACTTGTAATTTTTCCATTTACCTGGCATACTACTATATAATTTATACATTTGTGCTTTCTGCCTGTTGTTCATCACACCACATACACTACTTATACCCTCAAGTTCAAGTTGTACACCACAGTGGATATATGATAACATAGGGTCAAAATCCATTACTTTAAAATTCTGAATATCAGTAAAAAGATATGGTGAACCTATAACATACCCAACCACAGTGGAATACATAGATGTTGCCGTCCCAACTCTGTAATCTTCCCCTGTCCTGCCATTAAATATACAGTATATATCTGGTTGTTTTTACAAAGCTCCAATAATTTTTTTCCATATGTACTTTATGTCACATGACAAATCTTGTATCTTTTACTGTCGATTCCATATTCCTTCAAGTCAGTAAAAACACCAGGCTGGTTAAATATTACATTCTCATCAATATCATCATCAGGACCTTCATTAGGGGTAACATAGTCAGGGAGGGTACCTGTATGGGAACTGAAATCACCACACAGCAAATGAAAATAATCAACAAAGTCTAACAAGAAATTATATCATTGAAATGTTCAACACTACCATATCTTGAACTGCTGGGTGGAACATAAACAGAAGAAATACAGTAATTAGGTGCTTTTGTAGTCTTAAGACTCTTTTATCCACCTGCACTGATAGAAGTGTGCCAGACCTCGATGGCAAGACTTGCCACTGTAACTTACTGTCCTTCCTAACTGCAATAAGTAGTCCACCAGACTTATATCTACTTAAAGTCTGTCTGTTTTTATATACAATAGCAAAACCCAATTTTCCCATACAGATATTTACATTATCCATATCCACATTATCACATCTAGTTTCACTCATACAAATAATATTCAGTAAATTCTATTGACAATAATTTTCCCTTTAATCCACATACATTAATAGCAAGCACTAGTATAACCGATCAACTCCACTGCCTGACTGTACAAATGCCCCTCGACTTTCCATCCCACGAAAGGAGGATGGTGGATTGCAGGATGACCATATCAGTCTGCAGTCCACTGGGTTCCAGTCGAGATGAGCCTGGCGTTGTAATTTACTACCTGTTCAGTTCTCTCTCTCAGTGAGGTATTCTAGTACTGTTAGGAAGCTAACACCCCCTCCTTACCGATTTATTGCTGATTTGCTCCGTTACTATATTGTGTGTGATTCATGCAGCATTTACAAACACCTCTATTTGTCGATTCATTTCTGATTCTGCTCCCTTACTACATTCTTGTGTGTTATTCAAGCGGTCTATGTCGATACTGAAAGATGTAAGAAGAAAACCATGGGACATTAATGAGTACTCTGAAAAATAAATCGTTAAGGAAGAGGTGTTAGGGAGCCCCCTTACCCGACGAGAATACAGGCCTATGAGTTATGAGTTTTGGAAGAATACTGACTGCAGAACAAGTCACGTGAGTGAGGTGGTGGAGGGAGAGTCCAGGGGAGGGGAGAATGGAGGGACAGAGTGGAGAGATATTTGACAGAGAGGGGTGGGTATAAGCTGGGGGGAGAGTAGCGAAATAGCATGTGCCCAAACCATCTCAGTCTACCCCTCCTCATATTAAATCTGACCCTTTTTAAATCTTCCATCAAACTAACAAAAATCTTGAAGCAAATATAAATCAGTAAACTAAAACCAATAATGCAAACCAATCGAAGTAAAATCAAGGAGTTTAAACAGTACCTTTTCACTGATGCACAAATTCACACCTTCCATCCTTGTCAGGGAAGAGGGCAGGACTCGAAACAATCCTCTGTGGTGCTGTGGTCCATCCTAGGAGGCTTAACCATCCTTGTAAGTGCTGTGGCCCATCCCAGGAGGCTCAACCATCCTTGTAAGTGCTGTGGCCCATCCCAGGAGGCTTAACCATCCTTGTAAGTGGTGTGGTCCATCCTAGGAGGCTCAACCATCCTTGTAAGTGCTGTGGCCCATCCCAGGAGGCTCAACCATCCTTGTAAGTGCTGTGGTCCATCCTAGGAGCACTGAATCTGAAAATACCCGAATGAGCAAGACAGGTGCAAGGACATTTCACTGTTTCAAAGCCTATGTCTCAATGTAAGGTCACTTTTTTCAACCAAATAAGTTCCCAATTCAACCACACCACAGTTCCCTTTTACAGAGGCAGACGGCCGTTCCAACCTGACCCCTCATGGCGCTCTAACCCACCCTGGTTCTACGCCCCAGTCCGTCCTGTGGGTTTGATCTGAAGAAAAAATGAACATTGGAGTTTAAGATATGAGTGTATGGATATTTCACTCAGTTTCAAAGGATATGTCTCCAAATATCACCACTTTTCATAAACAAGACACCCCCTGACTGATAGCTTTTATATTACCTTTCCACCGATGCCAGACTTACAACCCCCTTAACTTGGGCAGGGCAGGGCAGGATAGGGGACGGTACGGCAGGGCAGGGCAAGGCAGGATAGGGGACAGTACGGTAGGGCAGGGCAGGGCAGGGTAAGGGAGGGGGCAGGATGGGGAAGCTCAGGCATCCTGGTAAATATCCCAGTCTGCAAGTTTTGAATACTCCATCGGGTTTTGAAAGTTACGATAGTCTAAGATATCTAATTACAGAGACTGTTATATTGCATATTCAGACATTAAACATTAAGTTTTGTGATTGGAGTTGTACAGTACCTTTTTCCGAGACAGACTTACGGCCATGGTGGAACATGGGTCACTCCGATTCCTCACTCTTGGCCATGATGGAGCAAGGAGCACTCCGATTCCTCACTGTTCACCCAAGTCTGTAATTAGCAAGAAAAATCAATGCATACAATTGAAAGTTGCTTTAAGATTGTTTCACAAATTTAGCAAACTTTTCACATAACACTACTGTATGTGAATATTAAAGTGACAGTATGACAATGCATAAAATAGTACAGCTTACGCGTATATAGGTACTGTGTGTATTTTAATCGTACAAAGAATAGCTCTAGCGCTGCTGTAGAAAAGCAACCAAGACTTGACAACCATAGCCACAAAACCAGACAACTACAAAACCAGACAACCACAAACCAAAATCAACCACACTGAATAAAACCATTAAATATACCTACAGTCCACGTACCTAATATCCAACTAATATCCGAATATCCACCTAATACCTTCCTTATATCCACCTAATCTATCTATCTATATACCTGGGCTGCTTCCTCCAAATAAAGGGGGGTTGCCGAGACAGGACGACAACTCCCCAATTTACTCATCCACACACACATTTATTCGTGTCTTAGCCTGAAGGGGAGAAGGGACAGATCCTCACCTCATCTACCTACTGTAATACCCACCTCATATTTAACTCCATTCTATCCCTTTCCTAAAACCCTCTCTAGCCCACCCATCCACCTAGCCAGCTAAAATGGTTATTATTGTCATTTATTACAATCAAGCCCGTCGGGTTTTCCATCCTTTTTTATGACAAAGTCCTCAAATGACATTTCCTTCTGTATGACATTTCTTTTGCAAATGTGTCTTAGGTTAGGGGTTAAGCTTGATTACGTTAGGTCAGGTTAGGTTATTTTTTAAAAATATATACGTTTTTCTGTGGAAATTAGCCACAATCATTCGAAATATGGGTAAATCCTTCCCCTTGTGGGAAAAAAAAAAAAAGTATTTAGGTCGATTTCGAAGATTTTATTTCGTATCTGACTCTGGGCAAAGGCTTCGGGGCCTATTTCTCGGGGACAGTGGCCTATCCCAAGGCCCAGTAGTTCTCCTACACCTCCACATATCACCACTTCGGTGTTAACACCTACCGTCCATAGAATACATGCTAGGGCTGGCCCATACAGGACTGGTGTAATGATATTAGCGGGGGTACTTTTACGACATGTCGGGGGGTCTTCTGGTAGATCAGGAGTGTCTGCTTTTATGAAATTCATATCCTTAAACTGTACCCTGCCCCAGCCGGGATTCGATCCTGGGTCCTTTAGGACTGCAGGCCGCCTCTCTACCATTTAAGCCACCGCCTTCCCCATGACTTACTGACTTACTGTCATGTGCTAAATAAATCCTTCCAATATCGCCAAACTGCATAAATCACGTGCAAGATGATAGTAACCAACCACATTAAAAAAAACAAAAAAATCGCTAAGGAAAAGGTGTTTGGGAACAAAAACCGAGGTACTTAAATATTTAACACTGAAAAACCGGTAACAAACAAAATTATATATAAACTTAAATCTGAACCAAACAGTCAATTTATAAACATGCTTTTAAAAAGTCCAAGTACCATTACTAATACCATCATTAATACCGTTACTAATAACACCAACACTGTTACTAACTTGAGTATGAAGTAAAGATAGAGGCTAGGATGTTACGGTACTGTAAGGGACAGAGATGAATTCTGGCATGATCCTCTCTCCACGCCTGTTCCTGACTGACTAAGGTAATGTGGTTGGAATGTGAAGCCTTAGCGTTCACTTCGCAGCTCCTCTCGACAGCTCAAGAGGCTTCGAAGCACCTCTCCCGTGGCGATTACTCTACCTATCCCTCCTCATTATTCCCTTGTATTTAATTATATCAACAGGGACATGGTTTGCACTGATACTACAAGGGAAATATTAATGTATGCTCAATTCTCTGATGTTTCATTCGACAGCTCAGGAGGCTTCGAAACACCTCCCCCGTAGCGATTTATTCAACGTGTCCCTCCTTGTTATTCCCTTAACTTTATAGGAAAATGATTTGCACTGATCCCATGCATGGAAATATTAACGTACGAAATGCTGAAATAAACCAGGAAGTAAAATGTGCTAGGGAGACTCCTGAATCGAACAGAATACTGGCTCAACAATTTCCAACAAGCGATTTATTTCAGCAAGAACGACAAGGAGAGGAGAGACCATAATTTTACCATATAAGTTGTTGCAGGGAATGAATCAGAAATTCTCTCTCTCTCTCTCTCTCTCTCTCTAACACAGCTTAAGAGAAATACTTCGTGAGTTTGGAAGGTTATATAGAGTTCTCAGCAATCTCTTCATTACAAAAGGTCCGCCCAGAGATTAATAGAGAGAGAGAGAGAGAGAGAGAGAGAGAGAGAGAGAGAGAGAGAGAGAGAGAGAGAGAGAGAGATACTACCTAGGCGTGTGTACGTGAGGGAGAGGGGGGGGGAGATCGAGGATGAGGTGGAGGGATAGGGCGGAGAGGCATATGAATGGGGGTGGTGAGAGGTGGAGGGAGGGAGGAAATGTAGATTCGTAGTGGGGGATGGAGCCTCACCTGATAGACTGGAAGGGATACTGGACCCACCTGGTAAGACATCAAAACCAGAGGCAGGAGAAGCTATTAGTGGCCCTGACTGTATCGGAGGCAGAGAGGTGTGAGGGTGTGTGGTGTGTGGAGATCAAAGGAGAGGTTGTGTAGTGTGTTTGGCTGGTGTGTGTGTGTGGGGGGGGTTGTGAGGGTATGTTTGTTGACGGATATTCCATGATTGTGTGTGTGTGTGTGTGTGTGTGTGTGAGAGAGAGAGAGAGAGAGAGAGAGAGAGAGAGAGAGAGAGAGAGAGAGAGAGAGAGAGAGAGAGAGAGAGAGAGAGAAAGCAGGAATGAAATAGCAAGGACAAGGTAGCAAGAATGATAAATAAGATATCAAGAATATGATAAAGATACAACCACGCTGAAGTGATTACCCCTTACTTGGCGGGGATAACTCTAGTATTTTTTCCAGTCAACGTCAAACGATTTAATTCAGCTGAGAGTGATAGTCAGCGGAGACTGAGAGTGTTAATCAGATCACCATCAGAGCTCGTATTCTCCCTGGCACCTATTCCTTAGCGATTTATTTTTAGATACGGGTGGTTAATATCTTCTGGTACGTTATTTATAGAGTATGGGATTATTGGAAATATTTATTTAACCGAGTAGGATAGTACGGTGTAATAAACAAATCGCTTAGGAAAAGGTGTTAGGGAATTTCCTTAACCGACGAGAATATCAGAGTAAGTCTTTCATGGTTGGGACAACTCTATTATTCTATTCCAGCCAGACGATTTTATTCAGCTGTTAGTGAGTTATTGGGGCCTGAGTAATAAGCTTCTTTATAATTTCTTCCCCCTGGTGACTACGGCAGGACGGTAAAATGTGGAAGAGTTATGTAAGCATTAGAGGAAATATTTGACGCATCGCTGGACTTATTTCTCTCTCTCTCTCTCTCTCTCTCTAGGTCCTATATTCTCTCCACGTATTTCCTCTCTTATTTCTTCCACGCGTTCCTCTGACTCGTATATTTCTCTCCATGCCTCTCTCCCTCTCTAGCTCCAGGCTCTCCCCTCTTCATTCTCTCGTCTCTGACCCTCCCCATTTCTCCCACCCTCTCCCCCCTCCTCTCTCTCTCTCTCACACTTTTCTCCCTTTTTCGTCCTCCTATCTCTCTTGATCTTCCTCCTTTAATCTCTTTTTCTATCTTCCAGTCCCATTTCATCCTCCCGTCCTCTCTCTCCTCCTTTTTCTCCGTCTGTTTCCTCTTATTATCCATCTATTATTATCCATCTACATCCCTCCCTATCCACTCTACTCTACTCCTCCCCGTCTTCTACCCCCTCCTCTCCCGTCTCTTCAATCTCTCTCTTATCCCCCTATCTCCTGTCCTCCCCCCTACATCTTTTCCCTCCATCCCTTCCTTTTGCCTCCTCCCTTCCTCAGCCCTCCATTCTCTCCTTCCCTCACCCCTCCTTCCCCTCCCTCCCTCACCCTTAATCCACCTATATTACGTTCTACTCCTTCACCTCTTCACTTCATCCTCTCAAAAGCTCAAAAAGGTTACGCAAGAGACGATATTGCGGTAACCTCCATCAACAGATATATATATATATATGAAGATTTTTATGGCTTCAAATTCTACGTTTTAAAATTCTATAAAACTTACAGATGAAATTAATATGGGATTTATCATGGTGCCTAAATGTTCTAGTATATAAAATTAATTATTAAAAAAAGTGGTTGTCCATTTCCCCGTACTTAATTAAACTTCGCTAAGGAAAAAACACTCGTATACCTGTATATGCGTAAGCGAAAGAGATTATTGCAAGAAGTCCATTAACCTATATTTGAAGCGCTAAATTTAACTTTTTTCTGCTCCTTCCAGACGATTTATTCAGCTTATGAATGTTAGATAGAAGATATTGAGGTAAGCTTTGTTAACAAATGCAGGGTGGTCTGTAAATAGCACCATACTAAAAAAAAACTCGCCTGGCAGTATCTTGTGTGATGCGGGGACGGCTCAGGCTGCTGTTGTGGCAGGGCAGTAGGATATGGTCAAATGCTACAGGCTTGACATGTAATCTTTTGGTGATATCCAGGAAAAAATACCAAAGCAGTCTGTGGCAAGGTAATAACTTGAATGCTGCCTAGTTTTCTGTCACGTCTGAGTGTCATATTCATTTTCTTTCTGTATGTCAAGTTCGAATGCTGGTCAAGGATGCCTTCATGTGGTGGCACCGATATGACTGGGCGATGTAGCTGTCCGGGTATAGAAACGTCCCCCATTCCCCTTCCTATCACACGCCAGGAGGATGCTGGATGCAAATGAAGGGCAGCTCTAGTTTGCAGTTCACTGGGTTCACATACAGATAAGCCAGGAGTCGCATTTGCTTCTATGCCAAATTCGTGATTGACTTATTAACACTGGTGACGTGTTTTCTAATTTCGAACTTATTATCCCCATACCCTTAGATCCAGCTTGAAAATGGAAAGTAGTGATAAAAAGATAAAATATAGTTCCATCTAAAATTCAAGTTCGAAAAATCACGCCTAAGCCTATATATCGTCTGGGAATGTAAAGCGTGTTAGTGTGGGTGTTTGTGAGGCAGTCAGGATTCAGGAGGGCTTGAATGATGAGTGAATGACGCATTTCGTTAGACAGAATTTTGCTAGTTCCCTCTCAGTCAGGTGTTCTATCGTTCCTGAACCCTGTCTCACCCCAGGCTTAGATGTGGAAAGAGGTCTGGATGATGGTGATGATAATAGCAAGAATAAAATATGCGAAGATGTCATCGTACTGAAAGGATCAACTAAAATGCTCTCGTTCTCTGCCGTGACCCTGTGTTGTGTCAATTTTACTTTAATATATGTTTACGAGGTTTGTGACTGATCCAATTCATGTTTTATATTCTTCTGTTGCTGTCACCAGACGATTTATATTAAACCTAGGGGAAGCTTTTCTATCTAGAAGGGTTAAATACAGCCTTCATTAACCTTTTGACTGAGAATTACCTACCCCAGCATTTTACACTAATTTTAAGTCAGTATATTCAGCCATGCCTTGGAGAAACGTGTGGCACCTAAATGTTAAAACTATGGCCCGTATTCTGGTCGGTTAAGGAAGCTTCCTAATGTCTCTTCCTAGGTGGCTTATTCTGTTGATTACACCTTCTCGTCCTCTTCTGTGCTACTTAAATCATTCTAACATTGGCTTTACTCTGTACACAACGTACAAAAACAAGATATCAGTCAGCCTTATTTTTAAAAAATCGATAAGGAAGAGGTATTATGGAGCTTCCTAAACAGCTGAGATTAGAGCCTATAACGCTGAACATTGTACCTGGGAAATGTGACAATAAATAACATCGTATTACACTGGCTCTTTGATATACAATTTTCTTTAGGTCATAGAAAACCAATACGTCCACAAGGATAACTCTAGAATACCGTGTCCTCTTCTAGGCTGAATAAAATCGTCTAGAAATAGCACAAAATTCAAAACGCCGCCCTATTCAAAGGGTTAACTTTATACTGCTTGGTTTCTGCCTTATCTGAGACTCGTATTCTCATTGGTATAAGAAAATTCATGGCACATAATAAACTATTTATTTTGCACTGTGCATCTTGATGACTTCTTGTAGGTTATTTGTATCTATTTCATTACCGATATAATTTGTATCAGCAACACACGAGAGGATATCATGCTGTCATAAGCAATACAATAACTGGGAACGAGGTGGTTGGGAATTCCTTTAACCAAAAAGAATATTGCCCTGCGTGTAATATCCAACGGGAATATCCAAATGACTAGGGTTTCGTGTACAGGAGGAAAATAGCATCGTCAGTATTATGGTGCGTGTATACCAGTGCAACATTCTGGGTAAAATATGTGGAGACAGTAATGATCACCAGCCGATGCCGGTGTGTGGCAGCATCATAAGCACAAAATGGTTCGTGTTATGGCGTCTGGTGCAATGCTGTGGATCCAAGAGTTTTATTGCTGATGACATTTGTGACTTACAGCGTTGTCACAATATTTTGAAGTAGTCACAGAATTGCTGGGTTCACTGCAGTGTGATATACGGCTCGAATCATGAGACTTTCCCACTAATGCATATGATGTAGGCCGCACAGGAAGGTATAGTGCCAGTGATGCGGAGTACAGATACCGTAGGCTCCCACCGTCAAAATTTTGTATAATACTGTAACATCCTTGTGTTGGTGCAACGACTTGTATAGCAAGATTTCTTGTTATCCAGTGTCATGAATAATACCCTTATCACTATTTCGTTGGTATGGACTAGATTCTCACGCCCCGATGATAACACTGTCGCCAGCATACGATAATAACAATTTTCCGATTTGTGAGGACGCGCCCGTAGTTACACAGCGCTGCTATTTTGCGGCTGCATCCTCAATAATATGTACCGGTATTGCGGAATAATAACCTCGGAAAACAATGCTCGCAAACATGTGTAGGTGGGGACTAGAAGCTAAATCCGTATCCAAACGATTTCCACTGTCAATATTCAGTCCCTTCACTTCGAAACTTCTCTAATATTCTGAATAAAACTTTCTGGAATCAGCAAGAATAAAGCAAATGCTGACATCATGGGGAAGGGGTTGACTTTTGTAACCAGGGGACGTTTTTCAATTTTATTTCGATTGAAGAAAAGACGATTTGATCTCGCTCACGGGAGACTTCGCTTGGTGAAGGGAAACAGAGGGCTCTCTCTCACTCCAGAAGAACGAAAAGCCCATCCCGAGGTGAATAAAATCGTCTGAGGGCAGCAAAATCCCAATTACAAAACACACCATCTGAGACATGGGATTTTCTGTCTACCAATGCGAAATTTTGACTCAACGCAGACGTACTTGATGCGTATCGAACTTCTCCTCTCCTGATTTGAATAAAATAAAATCATCTGGTAGTAGCAGGAATAAAACGAAAATGTATGACTCTGGTACAACATTCTACCAGTCGATTCAAACTCTTCTCTCCTGATCCGAATACAATCGCTTGGCGGTAGCGAAAAGAAATTAAGAATGATGAAAAAGCAGGATTTTTTTTTTTTTACTTTACCCAAACGTTCTCGCAGCCGGGAGTAAAAATGAAGATTTGACGCAGGGGATATGATTTATATTTCTGAGGCTGTTTTGCATATTTGACTCATTGGAGGAGAGAGAGGGAGGGTAAGAGGGCAGGGGAGAGAAAGGGGAGAAAGGATGTGGAGGG
The DNA here is from genome assembly GCF_032717465.1 of Coenobita brevimanus. Classification (NCBI taxonomy): domain Eukaryota; kingdom Metazoa; phylum Arthropoda; class Malacostraca; order Decapoda; family Coenobitidae; genus Coenobita; species Coenobita brevimanus. Next base: position 29,612,658 of record NC_136996.1, read on the forward strand.
GAAGAGGCAGGAATGAAGAGGAGGGAAATGGAGGGGAGGAAAGAAATAGGGGGGAGGGAGCACGGAATTAGGGGGTAAGAGGGAAGAGGAGAGAAGGAGAGAAAAGGAGAGGGAGGATGGACGTGGAGGGGAGGAGGAAAGAGTAGGGGGAAGAGCAGGGGAAGAGGAAAGTTGAGGGGAGGAGGGAAAAGGAGAGGAGAAAGGAAATGGAGGTGAGGAGGGAAATAGAAGGGAAGGGGAAAATAGAGGGGGGGGGAAGTGGAGGGAGGGAGGTGGAGAACTTATATATATATATATATATATATATATATATAAAACCGATTAATTGATTTCGACCCTTGTTTACTGTCATGCAAAATTTCGTCTTGCTCTTGAAAACTGGGAACATTCTCTGGCAATGCTTCACCTTTTCCCTAATTCCCGTGCAGTGTCCATACAGCGCTCGTGACCTTCTGGGCAACATCTAAACAAAAATTCGACACCGTAACTTCAGAACTGTGGCCTAGAACAGTGGGTAGACAGACAGGCAAATAAACTGACAAAAGGGCACTGAGAACTTTTATATAAATAGGCTGAGGGCACGAGAGAGTCGCGAGAAGAGGAGTGAAGGAGGACAAACGCTGCTATAACTGCCATGGTCTGTGTGTGTGTGTGTGTGTGTGTGTGTGTGTGTGTGTGATGGGGTGCCGGACTGTGGGGGGCAGTGTATCATCCTCGTCCCTCTAGTGTTGTGAGGGGATAATGGCTGGGAGGCCTTGGCAAGATCTGTGGGGACTGTGGTGAATGAGAGTGGTTGTAAAAGTACTCTCACTCTCACTTTCACACACACACACACACACACACACACACACACACACACACACACACACACAAGGAAAACAAACACTTCATGAAAGACACAAAACACACACACACACACACACACACACACACACACACACACACACACACACACACACACACACACTATCTCATGAAAACAGATAAAACACAACTCCAAGCACCACAAAACACATATATAACCAAAAATCCAGAGGGAGCGTAAGACGTTTAATCCGGGAGGTAATAACAGTGCATCATAGTGGAAATTTCACGAGAGAGAGAGAGAGAGAGAGAGAGAGAGAGAGAGAGAGAGAGAGAGAGTGTTACAGCACCGACCACGTAGTAGGTTGTCAGACTCTACTGGAAAGACTTACTTCCTAATTACAGAAGTTTAAGAGTAGGATACCTTTGGAGAGAGAGAGAGAGAGAGAGAGAGAGAGATAAGTGAGAGGGGGAGGGGAAGTGAGATGAAAATTCGCTTTGATTAAATTCATATAACCCTGAAAAATTTGCGTGAACCACCGAATATGAAATCATACAACAACAATACAGACTGCGTCCCTAAAGGTCCGATCTACTCCTACTGTGAGAAATCTGGGGCAGAGATATAAATAGGCCGGGAACAATATTAATGGTTCTGAGCTATATGTCCTTTCTTGTTCTTTCTGCTTCATATCTCTGGGCTCCTTCGACTTCTTATTAATAGGAGAATTTGTTTGATGATCGACAAAGGTTAGCAAAGAATAAAATAGACGCTGTGATCAAGCTGAAAATTTTAACCATATAATAAACACGTATACGAAAAATACAAATAAAATAATGTCTTTGTTTTGGAAAGAGAGAGGAAAGGAAAAGCAATATGAAAAACACAAATAAAATACAGTCTTTGTTTTGAAAACAGAGAGGAAAGGAAAAACAATACGAAAAAGACAAATAAAATAAAGTCTTTGTTTCGGAAAGAGAGAGGAAAGGAAAAACAAGCTCAGAAAAAGAGGGAAGAAAAAGAGGACAAGGGGAAATGGAAGCAAATACTTAAGGAAGAGATTCAGGGACGGAACGTGAGGAAGAGGAGGGCAAGGGGAAGGAGAAAGAAGGTGAATAAATGGAGTGACGCTGAAGGAATGAAGGAGAAAAGAATGAAGGAATAAATAAAGGTAAGAATGAAGAGAAAATACAGGTAAATGGAAAGACGTTGGTAGAACTGGGAAACGAGAAAGGAAGAAACGAGGGATAGATGGAAGGAAGGAAGGAAGGAAGGAGGGAGAGGATGAGAAAAGGCAGGTTAAGGAATGGCGCAGGCGGGATGAATAATTTAATATATGAATAATAAAATGAAAAAAAAAAAACAGGAAGGAAAAAGGAAAGAGTAAAGGAAAGAAGAACGAAGGGAAAGAGGGAGAGATGAAGGAGAGAAGGCAGGCAGATGGAGAGACGCTGGCGAAAGGAATGAAGGAAAGAAAAGATACGAGAGAGAGAGAGAGAGAGAGAGAGAGAGAGAGAGAGAGACAGAGAGAGAGAGAGAGAGGGGGGGGATTTAACTGCTGCGTGGATGTGGTAGTTCCTTGCTCTAAAATTTATCTTGTGTCTTAATGTTCATTCTTTTGTTTCCCTCTCACGTTTCCCTCCGCCCACACTGCCTGCTACTTCCTTCTTTCCTTTCTTTTTCCTTCCTTCCTTCCTCCTTCCTCCCTTCTCTCCCTTTCTCACTCCTTTCTTCCCTCTGTCACTCACTATTTTTGTCTTCTGTCTTTCTCTTCTCTCCTTCCTCGTTTCCTTCCATTCTTCCTTCTTCCTTCCTCTTTTCCTTCCCTTCTTTCTTGCTCCTTCCTCCCTTATCTCCTTTTCACTCTCCTTCCATCTTTTTCTCATTCTCACCTTTCTTCCTTCTTTCCTTCCCTCCCTCATTCCTTCTTTCCTACCCTTCCTTTCCTCCTTCCTTCCCTCCTTCGTTTCCCTCCTTCTTTCTCTCTCGTAATTATGTCATTATTTCTTAACTTCTCTCCCTCTTCCCTTCCCTCAGTCCTTCCCTTCTACACCCTTTCTTTCTTCCATTCTCCTTTATTATACTCCTTTTCTCTTCTCCTTCTCTCCTTCCATATTTTCTTCCCTCTATGTTTCAACTCTTCTAGTAAACAAAGGCCCTTATTCTCGTAGGGTAAGGAGGCTCCCTAGCACCTATTCCTTAGCGATTTATTCTTGGATGTGGTTGGTTCACATCCTTCTGTACGTTTTTTATGCAGAGAATGACGATGTTTGAAGGATTTATATAACACAATAGGACAGTAAGTGAGGAGTAGACTGTAGCACCAGTCGAGCAGGGCAGTACTCCCGAGGTGGATGGAAAGCTGATGACAGGGAGTGCTGGAGCTCCCGTTTCATCAGCCCTCAGGACTAGTTCCTGACCATCCCCCTTTGCTGAACTTTTTCAGTGTCTCAGTTACACAGAGAGTAGGCCAGCATGCTCTCCAGTACAAATTTCTCTATCTATCTTCACCAAACTACATGCACAGTACACACTACACTTCCTATTCAAAATTAACCAAAAATGGCGTTGATTCACCCAGCCTCGGAGTCCCCAGGGGGGGGGACCATAAATGCCCCCGCCATCTGCCCCTCTCCCGGTGACGACTCGAGGTGCCTGGAACCACTGTCTGACTCTCTTCTTCTTCATTTCTGCAACATTCGCGGCCTTTCATCTAACTTTCGCTCTGTTGAGCACCACCTCTCCTCCTCTAAACCTCACCTTCTTTTTCTAACGGAGACTCAGCTGTCTGAGGCAACTGACAGCAAACCCTTTTCTGTATCCTCCTACTTTCTCTATACTCATTTCAAAGCCAAAGGTGGCTGTTGTGTATACATACGCAACGACTTATCTTGCTCTCGTGTTCCTGAACTTGATTCTTCTGAATTCTCCACTCTCTGGCTTCGGCTTTCCTGTCATTCTCTGACTAAATATATCTGTGCTGTTTACTTATCCCCTAATTCTACTGACTATCAAAAATTCTTCGACTATCTTACTTCTACGATGGAACACATTCTGTCCATTTCTCCTTTCTCTGAAATCTCCATTCTCGGAGATTTCAATGTTCACCACCACCTTTGGCTCTCCTCTCCTTTCACGGATCCACCTGGTGAACAAGCCTACATCTTTTCTATCCTTAATGCCCTAGAGCAGCTTGTACAGCACCCTACCCGTATCCCTGACCGCCTTGGAGAGAGCTCCAACATACTTGACCTCTTCCTCACAACCAATCCTTCTGCTTACTCTGTTAATCTTTTCTCTCCGTTGGGCTCCTCCGATCACAACCTTATTACCTTAACCTGTCCTATCGCTCCAGTACGGCCTGCGGACCCTCCAGGGAAATGTCGTCTCTGGCATTTTGGAGCTGCGGACTGGGAGGCCCTCAGGCAGTACTTCTTTGATTTTCCCTGGAATGATTATTGCTTCCATGGCCGTGAGCCATCTGAGTGTGCCTTGCGCATTACGGAGGTTATTCTCTCGGGCATGGAAGCATACATTCCTTTCTCATATCCTTTGACTAACGCAAGAAAGCCTTGGTTTAATCACGCTTGTTCTAATGCTGTCCGCAACAAGGAGAGGGCCTACAAAAGGTACCGGAGCCAACCCACCCCTGAATCACATAATCTTTACGTTTCTGCCCGGAATCGTGCTAAGTCTGTTCTTCGCTCTACTAAAAATAATTTCATCCATACTAAATGCTCTCAACTCTCCAACTCGAATTCTTCTCGCTCCTTCTGGCACCTTGCCAAAAATCTTTCTAACAACTTTACCTCATCATCCTTCCCTCCTCTTTTCTACTCTGATGGTTCTGTAGCTATTTCTTCTACTGATAAAGCAGATCTCTTCGCACAGACTTTCTCCTCCAATTCCACCTTAGACGATTCAGGTGCTGTTCCTCCATCACTTCCCCCCTCTGACTTCCTCATGGCTGACATTAAAATTTCTTCAGTTGATGTATTTTCTGCCATTACTGGCCTCAGTACTAACAAGGCATATGGGCCTGATGGAGTCCCTCCTGTTGTTCTCAAAAACTGTGCTTCTGTGCTTACACCCTGCCTAGGCAAACTATTTCGCCTTTGTCTGTCAACTTGTACCTTTCCTTCTTGCTGGAAGTTTGCTCTCATTCAGCCAGTCCCAAAGAAGGGTGACCACTCCCAACCCTCCAACTATCGTCCAATTGCTTTAACGTCCTGTATTTCAAAAGTTTTCGAGTCAATTCTTAATAAAAAATTTTAAGGCATCTTTCCTATCACAACCTTCTTTCCGATCGTCAGTATGGGTTCCGTCAGGGACGCTCCACTGGCGATCTTCTCACCTACCTTTCAGACTCCTGGTCATCCTCCTTTCGGGACTTTGGCGAAAGCTTTGCCATTGCACTTGACATCTCAAAGGCTTTCGATCGAGTCTGGCATAAATCTTTAATTTCCAAACTGCCCTCCTACGGTTTCTATCCTTCTATCTGTGCCTTCATCGCTAGCTTCTTTTCTGGTCGTTCTATAGCCGCTGTCGTAGACGGCCATCGTTCTTCTCCTAGATCTATCAACAGTGGTGTTCCTCAGGGCTCTGTCCTATCACCAACTCTCTTCCTTTTATTCATCAATGATCTTCTAAGCTGTACATCTAACCCTATCCACTCATACGCTGATGACTCCACCCTTCATCTTTCCATTCGGTTCCCGCAACGCCCATCTCAACAGTTACTTCAAGAAACAAGGGATGAGGCTATGGCACACCTAATGTCTGACTTGGCTCATATCTCTGACTGGGGTAAAAATAATATGGTTGTCTTTAATGCATCTAAGACTCAGTTCTTACACCTATCAACCCGACAAAATCTTCCACAGGTATACCCACTAATGTTTAATAATATTCAGATTAATCCTGCATCATCCTTGAACATGCTTGGGGTTTCATTTACTCGGGACTTATCTTGGAAAGATCATATTACATCTCTTGTAAAATCTGCTTCCAAGAGATTGGGTGTGCTAAGCCGACTCCGCTCTTTCTTTACCCCTGCACAATTGTTGACTCTATACAGAGGTTTTATCCGCCCCTGTGTGGAGTACAGCTCTCATGTGTGGGGAGGCTCCCCACATACAGCTCTTCTCAATAGGGTGGAGTCAAAGGCTTTTCGTCTCATTAACTCTCCTCCTCTTACTGACTCCCTTCAACCTCTGTCTCTTCGCCGCACTGTTGCATCTTTATCTCTTTTCTATCGCTACTTTAATGGTCACTGCTCCTCTGAACTGTCTGCTTGCATTCCTCCACCTCTACGACGGGCGCGTAGCACCCGTCTGGCAGCAAACTCTCATCCCTTTTCTGTCCAACTCTCTAATGCAAGAGTTAACCGTTACTCCCAGTCTTTCATTTATGCAACAGGTCAGCTCTGGAACTGTCTCCCTCTGTCTGTATTTCCTCCTGCCTATGATCTCCAGTCTTTCAAACGTAGTGTGTCCAGGCATCTCAAAATGATCGGATCTTGAATTTGGCTCTCTATTGTATTTTGTTTTTCTCTTGGAGGGAACTGTTACTGCGGGCTCATGGCCTTTGGTTCCTTCTTCCTCGCATTAAAAAAAAAAAAAAAAAAACAGTAAGAAGGAAAATGAATCGCTTAGGAAAAGGTGTTAGAACCGAGGTGCTCTTTCCTCATAACTAAGCCTCATCGATTCTCATGCAACCACGACTGAGTTTTTGAGTTCCGGAAGCGGCAGAGTTCCGCCAGACAAAAAAATAAAAAAAAATAAAAAGTTTGTATTTTCTATCCCTAATGGCGACGGTGGTAGTCCCTGAGCTGAATAAAATCGTCTGAAATAAAATAATAAAGATAAATAAGTAAATAAATAAAATAAATTGCGAATATTGATTTATTTTATTATTTTTGTTTTGATGTTAATTTCTTTTGTCTGTCATACTTTATTCTTGTTATCTCCAGACGATTTTGGTCAGCCATACAAAGATCCTCGGAGTGAAGAGGTTAATGAAGGCTATGGGCGGTATTCTAGTGTGGTTAGGGAGCTCACTAGCACCTCTTCCTTAGCGATTTATTTTTGCTCCCTCATTGTATTCTTTGTTATTCGTGCAACCTAAGTCGACATTAAAAAAATAAAAGGAGCCAAGAAGAGGATATTAATCTGTAGTTTGAAGAATAAATCGCTAAAGAAGAGGTGCTAGGGAGCCTCCTTATCCTACGAGAATACGGGCCTATGTCTAACCCTTGTAGTTCGAGAAATCGCTCCTGAGTATAATCGTCTGCGGTTAGTAAGAATAAGATGCGTCCTCAGGCTGAAAGGGTGATTTTTTTTTTCTCTCTATCCTCTCTCTCTCTCTCTCTCTCTCTCTCTCACACACACACACACACACACACACACACACACACACACACACACACAATTTACGAGCCACCATAAAATCCACAGAAGTTCAAGGCCGCGTTTTAACCCCTCCATTGGGATCACCTTAGTTTTTAATTCATTTTTTTGCCATATTTTTTTCTGCTTCTGATAGGCCTGTCGGAGAGTGAGCCACAGAAGGCTATATATAATTCTTCCCTTTCTAAATCTCCTAAGCTGAATAAAATCGTCTGGAGATAGCATGAATAAGACAGAAAAAAAACCTTCTTCGTACTGGCTGCCTGCACTTGAGACGGTGAAACAGAGAGAAAAGGATTACTTAGCATATAACTTAGTCTACCATTCCACTGCGTCGCTTTCCTCCCTGACGCATCACATTACAGAGAATTTATCTATGGGCAGAGAAATATACCAGCCCTCTCTCAGCTTGGGAATATTGGCTAGCAGAAGATAGTGACAAGGAGTATAAACGAAAGCTGAAGCGAACTTTAATCTCCAGTTATTACTACAGCTCCGCATCTGCTCTGAGTCTTCCGCGCTTGTTCTGTACTTCTTGAGGCTGTACTTATTATAGATATACCGCACGTGCGCAGGTAAAATAAACAATAGGATGAAAATAATACTTGGTGATATTTATGATGACTGATTTTGACAGATTAGGGCGTTAGTCTGCAAAAAAGGCAAAGGTTAAAGCCAATATGTATTTATAATGGAAACCTGATTAATGAGTGTGCCAGATACATTATTTGTCTTAGAGAGAGAGAGAGAGAGAGAGAGAGAGAGAGAGAGAGAGAGAGAGAGAGAGA
>NC_136996.1:29625657-29628157 GCF_032717465.1 Coenobita brevimanus
CCATATCTTCTACATGGCACACGCAAAAACAGGAAAGTGGGAGAGGAAAGAATGTGAGTGAAATCTGAGTTAGAACTAATATAAACTTCAGTAAGCCAATAAAATACTTCTCCCGGCACCAGAGGAAATATAAGAGAGAGAGAGAGAGAGAGAGAGAGAGAGAGAGAGAGAGAGAGAGAGAGAGAAAACGTAATCATTTCAGCCCGAGGACGTGATTAATTTATTCTTGGTGCTGCCAGACGATTTTAATAAACTCAGGGGAGATTTTTCGCACTCCAGGGGGTTAGATGTGGCCTTCATGGACCCCTTCACCAAAAAAAAAAAAAAAAAAAAAAAAAAAAAAAAAAATCGTCCTCCCCCCATTAACCTAAATAAAATCATCTTGAGACAGGAGCAACAAATTACAAAGGACGTCATCGTGTTGAAGGAAGAAGAAGGGAAGGCAGAATACAATACGAATACAGCAAGGGAAAAAAAATGGGAGAGAGACTGCCGTAGAGGGAAGGAAGAAATGGTAGACAAAGGGAAAAAGAAAGCATAGCGAGGAAAAATGAAAAGGTGAGAGGCAGGTCAGAGAACTAATATTAACCTGAGAAAACCAATTGCCACTTCACCTGTCCCCAAGGAGCTGGAGGAAATATGAAGAAATAGAGAAAAAAAGAAATTGGGTACACACTGTGGAGGTAGGTCAAGGTACAGTGGCCGTGTCAGTTTGGGGGAAGGGGTGGTGTTAGGGAAGGGGTGGGATAGGAGAAGGGGTTGTGTCAGGGTGAGGTAGAGGTGGTGGTGTCAGGGTGGGGTAGGGGTGGTGGTGTCAGGGTGGGGTAGGGGTGGTGGTGTCAGGGTGGGGTAGGGATGATGGGGTAGGGATGGTGGTGTTAGGGTTGGGTAGGGGGAGAGGTAATGTCAGGGTGGAGAAAGAGGTGGGGGTAGAGTTGTGTTTTAGTGAGAGTTTGGGAGAGGTTTGGGTCTGAGTACGGGTTGAGGGGGGGGTTCAGGATAACGGAGGAGGTGGGGGCTGGGGTGAGGGGTGGTTTGAGAGATGGGATGGGTTAGGGGGCAGTGTCAGAGTGAAAGTGGGGCTGGGAGTGAGGGATGGGTTGGTGTCAAAAACAACATGCTTAGAGAAACTGAGCTGTATTTTCGTTGACATGAGGGACTCCTTAGCACTTCTTCTTTAACGACTTATTATGCATATGATACACCTTATTTCTTTTACCATCAGGAAATTTTAGTATTTTCCTTCAACTAACGTAAAGATAATTTTATTCAGGCTGGTAAAGCATGCGAGTCTAGAGTTATAATATTGTCATAACAGATCATTTCTTGGTTGGAAAAGCCCAGGTACTCTATTCCTGCTTAACGGCAGACGATTTTATTCCGATAAGACTAACTCCTAAAATCCTGAGACAGATAACCGATCTAAAACTGCCATCTTTCCTCCTTAAATGCTGAGTTTTAACAAGAGATTAACAACTGAAAAATAACGTCAGTCATGAATAAATTATCTGAAAAAAATGGGGAGAGACAGTAGGGGTTTTCTGTCACTGAGACACGGGACACCAGCTGCAAGAGGACGAAAACCTCCGTCAAGTTAAGATGGACGTACTGCAGAGATAAAAACGTTAATCAGGACGGCCAAGAGAAATAAAAATGTTAATCAAGACGACTTACAGAGAAAAAAAAAGGCTGGGAGATATCGGGAAGGAGGCAATCGAGTGTTGAAGGTACGGGCAACACGGGTTCCAGGATATTGGATAGGAGCGATATTGGTTTTACCAGTTCAACCTTTCCTATTTAAAAAGTTTGTCAGCTAAATAAAATCGTCCGGAGAAACAAACATTTAATAAAAATACGTCACTGAATTGAAGACACTGACCAGAGGACCACCAACATAGAACGTATCATTCCTAGAAACAGCATATTTTCTGAAGTAGTACCACTGTTGTTATTGCTGTTGTTTATTGTTTTGTTGTTGTTGTTGTCGTTGTTGTTCAAACATGGTCTGTCTGGCCGAGTAGACCTATCGACCACAGGTAAGTAAATGTTTCTGTGGGGCCGTGCTACAGGTACAGTACAGTACATACACCGTGCGTGGTACCCGCGGTAAACAGCTCCTTGCGGTAAACAGCTCCAAGGTGCTTCCCCACGGAAAGGTGCAGGGAAATATACGGAGGTTTGGCTCCTGGGTGGACGTCGTTGCTGCTTCACTCCTCATAGGATACAGAGCGCCAACACGGGTAACTTCTTTATCAATGCCACCCCTCAAAACGCCACTGTCCTGAGATTTAAATGCACACCTCAGAATGAAGTGAACGGATTCCTGACACACAGACAGGTCATGGGGGTGAATAGGAAGCTCCCTGGACAAAACAAAAACGCCACCCAATCTAGCAAATCGTTCGCTCCGTCGGGCTAGAAAATTATAAGGCCAAGTAAATCGACCCTTAATTGGCTATAATCTCGCGCCAGTTCCTACGGTCTTTCTCATTCTCGCCCT
>NC_136996.1:29633157-29668157 GCF_032717465.1 Coenobita brevimanus
GAAAGGGGGGAGGGGTAATGGAGGAGAGAGAGAGAGAGAGAGAGAGAGAGAGAGGAAATTGAGGTGGAAGGAAGAGGATAAAGGGGAAGAAAAGAGGACATCGGATAGTGAGAAGGAGAAAGGAGGAGAAAGGACAGGTAGAGAAGAAAAACTGAAGGAAGAGAAGGAATACTGAAGAAAGAGGGGAAAGGAAAAAAAAGGAAGCAGAGGAAGGATGAGGAAGAAGGAAAGGCAAGAGGAAATGAAGGGGGAAGGAAGGAGAGAGAAAGGAAGGAAGAAGAGAGAAAGGAAGGAAGAAATGTAGGGGGAGAGGAAGAGTAAAAGGAAGGAGGAAATGGAGGGGGAAGGAAGAGAAAAACAAAGGAGGAAATGGAGGGGGAGGGGGAAGAATGGAGGGGAGCAGGAAGAAAGGAGAGGGAGAAGGAAGGGAAGGAAGGAAGGAGGGAGGGGGTCTTTCCCTTTCGTCAGCACAGCGATTTATGGCACTGCGGCAAAACGGAGGAAGGAGGGGAGGGTTGGGGGAGGGGGAAGAGAGGAGGAGGAGAGAGGAGGAAGGGGGAAGACCAGAGGAGGAGGAAGAGGGGAAGGAGGAGAAAGATGGAAGGGGGAGGAAAGGGGAAGGAGGGAGTGAGATGGAGGAAGAGGGTGAAGGGTGTGAGGGAGGGGGTTAGATTAAGGAGGAGAGGAATGGGGATGAGGGTGGAGGGATAGGGTGGGAGGAAGCTGATGGGGAATGGAGGATGACTGGAGGAGAAGGGAAGGGAGGAGGGTTTTGAGGGTGAAGGAGTGAGGAATGGGAAAAAAGACTGAGGGAGGAGAGGAAGATGAAGAGAGGGAAGAAAGGAAGGAATGAGATGTGAGAGGGAAGTAAATAGGAGAAGGAGGAGGAGGAGGAGGAGGAGGAGGAGGAGAAGGATGGGGGGTTTAAGAGGAGGCATGAGGGAGGGAGGACGGTGAGGGGGAGAGAGGCTGTGGAGATGAAGGGAAGGGAAGGGAGAGAGTGAGAGGGAGGAGGGAGGAAGTTAAAGGAGGAGTGGAGAGAGTTGTAAGAGATTTATTGACAGACGAAAGGCGACAAAGAACATAAGAGACAGGGCATAATACGTTAATGGAAGGGAGAGAAAAGAAAGAAAAAAAAATAGACTGGGAGAAAGGGAGGGATAAGATAGGAGGAAAGGAGATGAAATAAGGGAATGGGAAGGGAAAAAATAAGATATGGAGAGAAAGAGAGAGAGAGAGAGAGAGAGAGAGAGAGGGAAAGAGGCAGAGTTGTCAGAAACGAAACAAGAAAAATGTTAGGCTTGCCAGAATTATAATAGGGTGGTTGTGGACGTAGAGGGGTGAAGGAGAAGAGATGAGAGGTGCAGGGAGAGGAGGAGGAGGATGGGAAGAGGGAGACAGTAGGTCCTCCGTACGGGTGCATTGGCGTCACCGCATGAAAGCATCCCTCAAGTGCCAGGCAAGTGCTGGAAAAGGGAGAGGGGAAAGGGAAGTGGTGTAGCTGAAGGGTTGGTAGGGGGAGAGTTGGGCGAGGGGTGAAGAGGAGTTACGGGGGAGTGAGGAGGGGAAGAAATGAAGAAGAAGGGGTAGGGGTGAAGAGGAAGGAGGGAAAAGGGAGTAGGGATTGAAGAAGTGACGTAGGACAGACTGGGACAATAATACACACGTCCCTTCACTACCTCCCTATCCCTGAAAAGTGGCTGGTGGGCCACAGAAGAACGATTCCAGCCTGCAGTCCACCGGGTTCTCATCCAGATAAGCCTGGGATCACACCACCACCAACCACCACCATCACCACCACCACCAACAACAACAACAACAACAGAATCGAAAGGTCTCTGGAAGTTAGTTCATAGTGCATAGTGTTTTTTATTTTTTAATAGTATATTCAGCAAAATGACTAAAATTCTTGGCGGTTGTATGATTCATGGCAGGCGTATAACAGAATTTATACATACAGTTTAAGATTCCTAGTTCATATCTATAATCTGTTCACTTTAATTAGGCGTAACATTACTTTCTCTAGTTACTACTATTAGGATATGGTACTAGTCACGAAGAAGTGTGATGGAAATGATGTAGGTCTTTAGTATAGTCGTATTTTGCCCTGAAGTGTGGGAAGTAGACAACAAAGCAACGAAAATCTCCACATAGGGAGAATTATTATTATTATTATTATTATTATTATTATTATTATTATCATCATCATCAACAACATTTTTTTCATTCATTCATTGCCAGACGCCATGTATCCCAAACGGGGTGGCCAAGGGCTTAGAGTTAATTGTTTTACAGGGAGGGGCACTAATCCTCCACCAACCCCACTTGACACGTAGGGATGCCAACAGCATCTGGTGTTCCCCGGCGGTCACCCATCCAAGTACTAACCAGACCCAACGTTGCTTAACTTCGTTGATCGGACGGCAAGCGGTGTACTCAACGTGGTATTTAGGTACGAAAAGTATGAAGTCTCGTTATCGGCCCTTCAGTGGAACCCGGGACCTGTCGATTGCAGGCCGCGAATGCTCCCTGTTACCCCACCGCCGCCCTCGTCCTGTTGACCTGTGACCTATTGCTTTCATTTCAGACACGCATTCATTCATCCTGGAAAAAAAGAGATGATTGAAGTTTCGTCCCTAATGAACTAACGTGATTTATTTTTTGGAGTATGTGGCTTGTAATTAAGATTTTTTTTTTTAAACAGCGCATTCTCCATTTTTTCCTCCCCCCCTTCTCTCTCTCTCTCTCTCTCTCTCTCACACCCACACCCACACACCCACACACACACACACACCCACACACCCACACACTCCTCTTCCATCCTCACCTTCCTCCGGCCTTACCTGAAAACATGCCATATATCTTTTACTCCCTAACGCCTCTACGAGCGATGGAGGCTCCCTAGCACAATTTTTATATTTATTTTATTATTCTATAAGGCTCGTTAATATATATCTTTATTTCATTTTATTTTTAGTCAACTAATTTGTGTATCAAAAGGAAAAATATAATAAAAAAAAAACAAAGTATTATATGCAAAATAAATCGCAAAGGAAATCATGTTAGACGGTCATCTAGAATACGACTGCCGTCCTCCACCCACACACAAACTCCCCTCTCTCTCTCTCTCTCACACACACACACACACACACACACACACACACACACACACACACACACACACACACACACGCACACTTCCATTCTCACTATCCTCCTATCTCCCCATAACACCTGCCATATAATTATCTTTTACTGCCTAATGCCCTGCTACATCATGCGCCGATTCCGACGTCCCCCATGAACCAGCTCCCCAGATAAGCCTCTAGCGCTTTCTTCTCCATCAACATTTTTTTTTTCCTCACATTATTCCTTTTCTTGGGAGTGTTCTTGAGAAAGCGAGGAAGTCTGAGAATGCAGCGAACATTTTGCGGGAATGAGGCAGAAAGGTGGTGCTTGAATGAGGAGTGCGTTCTAAGAGTAAGGAAGTATGTGAAGGATTAATGTTTTGTTATTAAAGTAGAAAGATACAGCTAAAGCCTGGAAGTGTGCAGAAAGTTGCCCTGTCCAGGAAAAACGGAACAAAGGGAGACAAAAATTCCCCTGTTCAGAAAAAGCGGAACAGGGAGAGACAGAAAACAGGTTCCGTTCATTTCGAGATGTCTGGACGCTTTAAACGACTGGAGGTCATAGGCAGGGAAATACAGGCTGAGGATGGCTGTTTCAGAAATGACTGATTGCGTACAAGACAGTCTGAGAGTACCGCTGAAGTGTTGTGTTAGAGAGATTGACAGGAAAGGGATGAGGGTGTGTAGCTAGGCAGGAACTGAGCAACCGTCGTAATGACAGACATGTTGAGAGAGAGAGAGAGAGAGAGAGAGAGAGAGAGAGAGAGAGAGAGAGAGAGAGAGAGAGAGAGAGACAGACAGACAGACAGACAGACAGAGAGAGAGACAGAGAGAGACAGAGAGAGAGAGAGAGAGAGAGAGAGAGAGAGAGAGAGAGATGAAAACATTACACACATTGCAGCGTTGAGTTCAATATCGAAATAAAACTCGGGAAAAACTAAGCTGGCATTGCTTTTACGGCTAAACAAATCCACACCAGCACGAACTATAAATATTCTATCAATGTGTCGCAGAAATAAGCGAACTGAGCCAGGGGAACAAAACAGTGGAACACAACACATCATAACACAATACAACACCACATTACACAACACAACACCATACAACACACTACCACACAGCAATACACGACACCACACAACAAACAGTATCACACAGCACACTGACCCAATACACCACATCATAATTACACAACATAACAAAACAAAACACAACTCAACAACTCAACACAAGACACAACATAACTCAGACTCAATATAATACACAGCACAGACAGCAAAACGCATCGCGACGTAGCCTAAAGCAGAACACAGCACAACGCAAAATAACACAAAATAATTATGGCACCGCACAAAACACATCACACCACAAAGAACACCATATAACTGAACACAGCCCAACTCAGCTGTGCCCAAACCTACCCACCCTTCCCTACCGTACCCAACCCTACCTTATCTCACTCAGCAACACACCACAACGCACTACACCACATCACACCATCACATCACGCAAAATACCAGAAAAAGCACAGCGTAATAAACCACCCCTCATCCCAGCCACTTTGTATGCATGTCACTAAAGCTTTCCTCAAAATCTTAATCCTTTTGGAGATCACACAAATTGTTTTTAAAAAGACATCGTATATTGTATGCACTGATATACTTCTGTGATTTTATTTTTGCACTAAAGCATACCTCTTACATATATTTGCCACTGTTTTATTTTTATTTATTTTTATTATTTTTTATATATATATTTTCCGATTATTAGATTCTGACAAAGATTTTAGTTGACATTAGGATATAAGGACGATAAACACGATGATGATGATGATGATGATGATTGTGTGTGTGTGTGTGTGTGTGTGTGTGTGTGTGTGTGTGTGTGTGTGTGTGTGTGTGTGTGTGTGTGTGTGTGTGTTTCTTTTTCATCATATCCCTGACATTCGTTTTTTTTGGGTGAACTATCTAATACTTTCATTCATTTGTTTATTTTTTCTTTTCAGTGACCACACGGCCTTGTCACACACTACACTTTGAGACTCACTGACTGACTGGCTGACTGACTGACTGACGGACGGACGAATCGGCAGACAGACTGATTGACTGATTGGCTGACTGACTGATTGGCTGACTGATCGTTTAGATTGACTGAATGGTTGACTGGCTGACTGACTGACTGACTGATTGAATGACACAGATAATTGCACTGCCAACTGACTGATTACCTAACTGATTGACTGCCTAACTGACTGAGTGACTGACTGACTGGCTACCTGGCTGACTGGGTGGCTGACTGACTGGCTGACTGAGTGCCTGAGCGCCTAAAAGACAGAAATAGCTTTCAAACTGTGGCAAAGTTCAATACGACATTTCAAGACGAAGTTTGGACCGGATCAAGAGGGATAACTTCTGTCCCCACACACGCACTCCCACGCACTTCACCTGCCTTCCTACATTCTCTCTGGCTTTCCAACACACTCTTCTACACTCCCACGGACTTTTTCTATTCTCCCATATAATTTGTTACCGATTCGTACATTCTGCTGGTACCCCCACACACTTCCACCATGCCACACATCCCCCCTCAGACACACTTCCACCCGCCTACACACTCCATCCTCCAATAAACTCCCATCCTCCCACTCACTCCCATCCTCCCACACACTCCCATCTTCCCACACACTCCCATCTTCCCACACACTCTTACCCTCCCATACATTCGTAACCTCCCACACACTCACCCTCCCATACACTACTACCCTCTCATACATTCCCACGCTCCCCCACACATATCCATACTCCCACACACTCTCCCTCTCCCACACACTCCTACCCTCCCACATTCTCCCATGCTCCCACATACTCTTACCTTTCAAGATACCCCCACCCGTCCACACACTCCAACCTTTCCACACTTTCCCACACATTCCTACCATACAACACATTTTCACACACTCCAACTTTCCCACACTCCTAGCCTCTCACACACTCCAACTTTCCCACACTCTTTGCCTCTCACACACTCCTTCCGTTTTCCTTTACTTTCCTCCCACCTTTCCTTGCATCGCTCCCACTTCCCCATGTATATCTGTTATACTTTCACCAACATACTTACCTCCTCTTCCATTCACTTATTTCAGGTCATTCACACAGTTTTCTTACCTCTTCAAGAACTTCCATCACATTCCATACACTCTCCCTCTCCTATTCATCGACTCTTTCCTTCCTTCAGCGCACCCCTCCCACTCCCTCTAATGCATCTCTCTCTCTCTCTCTCTCTCTCTCTCTCTCTCTCTCTCTCTCTCTCTCTCTCTCTCTCATGCTTTTTCACTTACTGATCTTATCCATTCACGAACTTTTCCGTGTGTGTGTATGTGTGTGTAATTCACCGGGTCGGTCAGGATCACTTGATGGTCGTGATCGTCAGCTATTACCCTCCCGGAAGGGAGCTGAGAACTCATATAGTCCGATCTAAGGGCAAGGCTGTGACCTTCACAAACGCACACACCCGTCCCCTTGCTCCAGGGGGACAGTAACCACCCACTTCGTCAGTGAAACTTTTCGCAACCTGAGCGAGGCGCGAACTCCCGTCCACCAGTTGGCAAACGGGAACGTTACCACTGCACCAGCGAGCGGTGTGTGTGTGTGTGTGTGTGTGTGTGTGTGTGTGTGTGTGTGTGTGTGTGTGTGTGTGTGTGTGTGTGTGTGTGTGTGTGTGTGTGTGTGTGCCCGCGCGCGCGCGCGCGTGTTATTCTGAGGGGTCATTACAGGGGTCTCTCCTATGTTGAATATTCAGGTGGGCAACAAGATTACAACATGAGTGAGTGAGGATGCAATCAGTTGAAAATTTTAATGTGCCCAAGTGTGAATGAAATACCATATCTCGAGAATGACCCCTTCAGCCCGGGTATTTAACGTTTGTATTATTCTTTCTATTACTAAACAAGTTTGTTCAGATCAAAGCATTGGAATGGTGAAGGTGTAAATGTAAGCTATTTGTAACCCACACCAGTTCGAAGCCCTTCCAGTGCTGACTACAGTTATCAGGAGTAGGAATAAGGTAAAACATTTGATAACCGCACCCACCCCAACTGTACCCACAGCCCCATCACATCCCAAAATGTGTCCTTTGTTTTTCTGCACATCCTAGAAACACGCAAGAGTCACACCACACGCACCTGTGACACGCTTTTGTAAGTGCAGCAAAAATCACTGGATGTGAGAATGTGACGCTCACATAATTCTGCAGTTCCAGCTTGTCATGTACTCGTACTATAAAAAAAATACCGTACAGTGAGTGACAGAGTATGCGAGAGTGTGAGTGAGTGAATACGTGAGTGTGCGATAGTGACTGGGCGTGTGAGTGCGTGAATAAGTGAGTGGGTGTGTGAGCGTGTGACACAGTTAGGGACACACATTGGATCTGACCGCCACTGTAATGCGGCAAAAATTGTTTCTGGCTTTAGCTGTTAGTACTTTAGCAAATCAAGGATGCTCTTAGCTATGATTTGTAGAGTTAGAAATACAAATATGGCCAAGGTGGTGGAGAGGGTAAGGGCGCCTGCTTAATATAGGAACTTCTATGGGTAAATATAATCCAGTTCATCATTATTATAGCAATGTATGTTACCAGTGCTCGTTGGATAAGGCATTGAGGCTCTAGTGGCGTTTTTAGAGCCAAGGGTTATAAGCTTATTAATGACTTGGCTATATCCCGTTAGCTAGTACTTTTTTTTTTTTTCAGTTCTTCTTGTCTTCTCTCCCACTCACACGTCTCACACTTCTCGTCCTCTCTCCCACTCACACGTCTCACACTTCTCGTCCTCTCTCCCACTCACACGTCTCACACTTCTAGTCCTCTCTCACACACGTCACACACCTCTCGTCCTCTCTCCCATTCGCACGTCTCACACTTCCAAACGCTCCTGTTTTTATAGATAGTTTCGAAGATGGGAGAAGTGCCAGCTCTCCTCACTTTTCCCTTTCTTTCTTTTTCTTTTCTTTTTTTCTGTCAGCGTTTAATGAGTGAGAATCTGCCGTATGAACACATGTCGCCCGTCTCTATTTTTTAGCGTCTATGTTAGTAAATACAGTGTGAGGAATTACTGCGTTCTAATATATGGGCACACCTCATCAACCTCCCCATCCCTCTTCCACCTCTCCCACACGACACCCAATCTCTTCCACGCATCAGTTACGTCACCCCCTTATCCTTATCAGTGCTCTAAACTCTTAAATCTTCCACGAACATATTATTCTCTATCGAACTCTGTGTGTGTGTGTGTGTGTGTGTGTGTGTGTGTGTGTGTGTCCCTCTCTCTCTCTCTCTCTCTCACACACACACACACACACACACACACACACACACACACACAGTCCACCATATGCTCTCTTACATAAATCCAATCTCTCCCCAACGTCCCTCACACTGCACATTAACCTCCACACAATGGTACACTGATGGAAATACCCAGAAAAACTCATTAGTGCTACCACAATAGATAGACTGAATACTCCAGCTTGGCACGTGTACAGTACGCAGAACATTAACAGATTACATGATTTGTGGATGTCCTGTGTAATTGTGTTGGCTCTCGGAAATTTTTTTAAATCAGAGGTGATAAAGATTCAAGTACCTATTCATTGCACTTAGAATAAAATGAACTACTCTCGTTCTTGAAAAAAATATCGTGATGTGCGACTCTCATGACATTGTAGGCTATTATGCTGGATGGAGTGTAGGGCACGGACGAGTCTCTTTCCTGTCTTTTTCTAACACATGTAAGTTAGATCTTCGTTTTAACTGATGAAGATTGGCACGCAGAGTCAAACTGGAGGATCGATTTGGCCAGTAACCAAGCAGAACCACTGGTACTTCATAGCAAAGGTTCAGTGAAATTCAGGTACGCATGACTTTACTTTTCAGTTTGCAGGAGTGGTCCAGTTCAGTCAGGTGAAAACAACCCCACTATGGTTTTTGCCAGTAGCTGACTTGTTACTGGTCAACATCTCCAACAATTGTTCTTAATCTCTCCCCCACCTCTCCCACCTCACGTGAAGCCCTCACCTCTCCCACCTCACATGGCTCCCTCACCTCTCCCACCTCACATTTCTCCCTCATCTCTCCCACCTCACAAGTCTCCCTCTTCTCTCCTACCTACCACGTCTCCCTCACCTCTCCCGCCTAACATGACTCCCACATCTCTCACATTTCTTATTTATGTCTCCTTTACCTCTCCTTCGCCCCCTGTCCACCCCACCCTAACACACACACACACACACACACACACAAATCCCTCCCTCTCTTTCTCTCTCTCTCTCTGACCTCCCTTCACCCCACAGCACCATCCAATATCGCGCTGGGGGACGGGGTCAGCACAATACTTCTGCCCCTCTCCCCGTCGCTGTGAAAATATTGCTGTTTGCTGTGCGCTGCTGTTGGCCTCTTGTGTCTGTGGATGGTGGCCGGACCAGGGGCTATGAGCTCGTTCTGGTGGGACCTTTTGTGTGCAAGACCATTGTTTAAGAAATGGAGGCTGATTTTTTTCCCTTTTCTTTTACGGGATGGTTATTTAGGAAATGAAAGATGGCTGGTTGTTCCTCTTACGTGTTCGTCCTGTTTTCCTTCCTTCTTACACTTCCCCTACGTTCTTCTCTGTTTTTCCTTTTACCTGAGAGATTAAAAATAATCCCATCCAAATAAAGACTAGGGTTCATAGGCAGAGGGAAGACAGACTGAAGTAGAAGGTTCCAGAATTGACCGGTTATGTTCAAGGAAGACTAAAAGTCCCCTATTCGGCCATGAGTAAGAAAAAACGAATGTATGCTTAAATGCCTAAAACGATAACCTGAGCACTGTGTATAGCTCAATAGTTCAATCCATGGCTCTTCGCCTCTTAAAAAAACCATTCCAAGGAGAGTCAAAGAAGTACCGCCTGAGGGTCTGTCGATACATATACGCCGCACAATGGCCGCCAGTTATTGTGAGGGGCTGAGGCAGTTTGACAATATCCACCGCTATGTTAAACCACTCCATTCAAACAATTCTCGGGCGAGTGGCGTAGGTGGAATTTGAAATAGTGAATTACTGGCAAAAGGTGCAGCTATTCCGTAACACTCTGGGGGTGTATGGGATAATGTTAATGAATCTCGGGAGGCTGGGGTGACCATTATATCACTCAAAATTCGAGTAGATTTTTCAAAGTGGCGTGATCACTTACTGTAGCAAGGGTCGTATACAGTTTATTTCGCAGGATACTATCAGCCAAATTTACTTTCTCAATAAGACTGGTTTTGGCACATCAGCATTGGGGTTGTGACAGGCGTTGCTCAAGGGACTGCTGAACGATGGTTAAATGGAAGGCCATAGATGATCAGGCGCCCACACACTTACACAAGAGTAGGTGACCATGAGGGTGTTATTCAAAAACACTGAATCTGCTGAACACACAGTTGAATGACAAGTTGACAAGCACAGTACGTGAAATAATGGAATAAAATATTGCACTGCTGAGTGATGTGTCAATTCGAAGTGTGCAGCGTTATGTGTTACATGGCCTTGAGTTACCATCAAGATCAGCTGCTAAAAAGCCTCTCTTAACTGCTCCTTACAAAGCCAAATTACTTAATATTGCTGAAGAACGTAACACTCGGCCTTCACAAAAAATTTGCAGGATACGTTAGTTTTATGGAAGTGTATTTACATTAACAGGAACTAAGCATGCAAAGGTGAGACGACCCACAAAATCTATATAAATCATGGTCCACTGTGGAGACGGTAGAACACCCTGATTTGATTATAACTTGGGGGGAGTTATTCCTTTTACTGTGTGGATAGCCTAGTATTTATGAAGAAATATGTTGGCAATAATTCTGAACAATATTTAGACATCTTGCACGATATTTTGGAGACGGGACGGGTAAAAGTTAATTCTTTTTCCTGAGACAGACTCTTAACGGTAATTATTTCTTCTTTAGTGTATTTATCCTTGAAGACTGTTATGGCAATTGTAAGGTAGAAATTTTCCTGCAAGATGGAACTCCCTGGCATACAGGAAAAATCATGAAAGAATGGTCTGATATGTGTGCTTTAGGTTATTAACGCTGGCCTGCTAATATTCTTGTTTAAATTCGAGTATAAATTTGGTCTATTATGAAGATGTAGCTGCAGGAAATGGACACTAGTTCCGAAAGTAAAAGCCGCATTGCTAAAATTGTGGAATGAGCTACAAGAAGGCACATTATGAAGGCTTGCAGATGCATTCCCTAAACCACTACAGGAGGTTAAAAAGAAGACTAGGAATACAATTTTTTTTTTTATATTACAACTATTTTGGAGCATTTTTAATCAAGTTGGTATTAAGGGAGTCGGTACGTACAATCCTTCACAGCATTTGGAGGCCTTTACAGTAATGCCAAGATGCTGCATTTGGGGAAAGTTCATATGCCTTACTGGAGAGACAAGGTGGTTTAAGGAGACCAAATTATGACCGAAGAAGCCAAACGGAGGGCAAGGTTTAATAGTGCAAGTAGAAGGAGCAACTGTGGAAAATATTTAAGTGTTGGAATGGATACGGGTTAGATGGTGTGCAAGCTGTTTAAGGTCATTAAGGATGGGAAAATATATAGGCTTGTTCTCTAGTTGGATCTGTAAGTAAAAAATATTATCAAAGGTGGTGGGGAACACTGAAATATCCTAAGTTTGAGATTTCTGAGGAAGGACAAATAGAATGAATTTAACCCACTTCAAAATAAAAGAATCTTCAATAGTCGGAAGAGTTAAAGAAGAAATACAAGATATATTTTGTCATAGCCTGGCACGAAAACCATAGTCATAACATAGATAATTAAGAGGATGCACTTTCGGGACCAGGAGAACAGGTGTGCTTCTGTGAGTCGCTGCAGCAGTCGATTTGTCTGCATCTCAACGAAAAAAATTATCTCTATAATTGTAAGTATCATTGGGGAAGTATGGGGCTCCATAAGAAGTCCATGTTAAGTGTTTTACTAATGCTAAAGTTATTGTCTCTTCATCTTCATCGTCATGCTTTTTTCCCCTCTTTCTTCATATACTTAGTTCTTTTGCACTGTGTCTTCTTTGTTTCCTCCTCCTCCTCCTCCTCCTCCTCCCCCTCCTCCTTTTTTTTTGTTTTATCCACTTTCATCTTCTCTTATCGCTCGTCTCCTCTCTCTCTTCCTTGTTATTTCGTATTTTTCCTACAACTGATTTTGCGATTTCTTCTTCTTCCTCTATTTTCTTTTCTTCTGATCATTTCTTTTCCTTCCCTTTCCTTTCCATTCCTTTCCTTGATTTCCCTTTGTTTCTCGTTTTCCTCTTTCTTTCCTTTTCCCTTTCCCGTTTTTCTTTTTCTTCCTTTTTTCCTTCTCTCTTTCGTCCTCCCTTTTCTTCTCTTCATTTTCCTCCTTTTTCTTCTCCCTTCTTCCTCATACTTAACCTTCTCAAGTTCTTAATATTTTCTCCTACACCTTCCCTTCATCCATACATCATCCTCCCCACTCATCCCTCCCCATCACTGAACCACCTCCATCCGCCCCTCACCCTTCACTCCCCCTTCCCAGTTCATCAATCACCCACACTTCCCTTCCTAATCCCTGCCATTCCCACCCTCACTACTCACTCCCTCATCCTCTTTTTCCCACCCTCACCACTCTATCTTCCCTCCCCTCCTCTCTTCCACCCTCATGTCTCTCTCCCCTCCCCTCTCTCCCACCCTCACTTCTCTCCTCCCTCACTCTTACGCTCGCGTCACTCTCTCCTCCCCCCCTCTCTCTCATCCTAATGTCTCTCTCCTCTCTTCCTCTTTCCCACCCTCACTTCTCTTTCATGTAGTGCTGTCTTTCCTCTTCTCTTCCGATTTTCTTCCACCCTTCCTATCACGTCTTATTAATATCCTTTTTAACTTCCAATGACTTCACACTCAGTGACAATTCTAATAGTGTGCCGTAACTCAGAAAACTATTTACAACGCTGGGTGGTATCCATATAACCAAATTACAGGGTGATGTGGTGTCTATTATGGTGCCCCTGTTAACTGGGTGGAAAGACGATAAATACGGTGTCCACCCAGGAACCAAACCTCCTCGCTCTTCCCTCCACCTTGCTGTGGCGAGGCGTTGTTTGTCAAAGTGACCATCAGTTCACTGGATGGGATGACCCGGCAGGAGTGATCTGTTGCCGGCAGTAGATGATTTTGCTCGACCAAACAGACCCGGGTAACTCAATAACAACAACTTTTTCCCTTCCCCATTTCTTACCACTTTCATCCCTCTCCTATCCCCCTCTCTCCTCAGCCCCTCTCCTACTCCCTTGTTCCGTACCAATATCGCACTCCCCACATCCCCTCTCAGTAGTCTCCCCAATATTGATCTTTCCCTCTCTCTCTACCCCTCCTCCATACCCATCCAATCCCCACCTTCCTCTATCTCTTAACCATTCAGTCTTTCCCCTCCTTATCCCTACATCTCCAACCCTGACTCCTCAACAGCCCAAACCCTCTTCCTGACCCCGAGCTCTCCTACTCATACTCTCACCTCCCAACCCCCTCTCCCCTCCCCGTATCCTTCCTGATCCCTAGTACTCACCCCTCATATCCTCACCTTCCACCTCCCCTTCTCATTTCATCAGTTACCCATCATTCACATCCTAACCCCTTCCTATTCCTCCCTCACCTCTCTTTCCTCCCCCCAAATCCTACCCCTCCCTCTCACCCCCTACCTTAGCTCCTCCTCGTCCCCGATCCCTGTCCATCTCTCTCAACCCCCCACCCTCCCTAATGCCCTCCCCCTGACCCCTACTTCCCCTCCATCCGCCTCTCCCACTCCCCCACCCCTCAATCAGCGGGGTTCCTCAAGCGCACACTTTTCTTCGCCTGGCTGACGTAACTGAGATAACGCCAGAGACTTCCCTTTCTTCGTCAGCATTCCGACTTCCCTTCCTTCTCCATCATACCTGGGTACGCCTCGCCACGATACCTTTGTTTCAGTCCTTACGTCTTCGCTTTTACCTTAGACTCAATTGTTATGCCTTAGATTCCCTGGATAGACCTCTGCTTCCTTCGGGTATGCCTTAGATTCACTCAATATGCCTCAGTTTTGATTGACAAGTCTCCGTTTCGCTGGAGAGGTCTTCGTTTCCCCGGGGTATATCTCCGTTTCACTCGATATGTCTAAGTGTTCCCTCAGGTATACCTCATCTTCTCTCGATAAACCTCATCGTCGCTTGAATATACCTTAGATATGCTTGAGACTTTCCTTTCATCGCTTCATCTCAGAGTCCAAATTTTCTAAGCCAAATATATTCCTTTCACTCTAGCTTGGCCTAAAATTGCCATCTCTAAATCTTGAATTCTGAATTGTAGCAATTAACACTGAATTATGATGCTAGTTATAAAGAAGTGCAATGAAAAGGAGGTTGAGTCCGTAGAATTGTCTTTTTCTGCCACTGAGGTACGTGAAATAAGCAGCCGAGTCGAAAATCTGGGCCAGGTTAAGGTGAAAGAACTATAGATACCTGGGCTGGTGTTTGATTCCGACCTTAACATAAATGTATACCCATTTACGAACGACTATAACCCTTGAGTCTTCTGATGTATGTTTTTATTATCATTATTATTATTATTATTATTATTATCACGCTGGAGACCCACAATTAACTCATATTCTACAGTAATTACTTCAGAATACATGAAGTTCAACTAGACTGGCAGAGTTCGTGACATTTCTGCTTTTGCTGTGTTCATATTTTCGCTCATATTTCTTGTTCCATCTCGTCTGATTCACTTTTGATTTGGTTACGTCAGGATAAGCTGAGGTAAGTTAGGCTAGGTTTGGTGAGGTTAGGTTTGTTTAAGTTAGGCTGACTAGGATTAAGTTAGAATAGGTTTGGCTGGGTTAGGAAGGGCAGATTAGACAGGGTTGGGTTCATTTGGGATAGGTCTGATGTGCTTTGGTTTGCCTAGGTTAGACTGGATTGGGCTGGCTTAAGTCAGGATAGGTTTGGCTAGGAATAATTTACTTAGATTAGACTGGACTAAGTTAGGATGGTTTAGATTAGGTTGGATTAGGTTGGGTTGGCTTAGATTCTGCTGCAAGCTATTGTGGTAAACGCTGCTCTTGTCCACGTATCACAGTTAAAATTAGCCAGCACTCAGGGCTCCACAGCAGAATATCACCACTCACACCCACATGCATTGGATTTAGTGCTCTTTACTCCCACACAGCCAAACACATCAACACGGCTAGGCTTTGTTTGACGGGACAACTTTCATAACAAATGCGCTTATCCTTGTTTACCATGTCATTTTTCGGACACATTAACCTCCACATACTTACGTCAGTCTATCCTTGCTACCTCCAGACGATTTCACGCATCTAGGGAGGGATATCGAGTACCGAAGGGGATTAATCTTCTCTAAATCTTCACTAAATCCCCTGGAAATTTCTCCCTCTCTGACGCCAGATTAAATCGTATGGGGGTATTACGAATAAGCTGAAGGATATACAACGCCTAATTGATCGTATTAAATTGGCTGGTTCCCTTTGAGCAAACGAGCGACCATTTCGGCTGATGTGAAGAGGATTATTGCCCCTCATTATGAATTATTGCCTCTCATAACACTTCCTAAAAAATAATGTGTGTGTGTGTGTGTGTGTGTGTGTGTGTGTGTGAGTGAGTGAGAGAGAGAGAGAGAGAGAGAGAGAGAGAGAGAGAGAGAGAGAGAGAGAGAGAGATTGCAGACATCATTTGTTTCAACGATTCTCGTGATGTTGACAGGCAAATTTCTAACCCTTCTACCACTTCTCTTGCTGGGGGTCGTGTTCTAAGGAAAGATTAGGACTCAGCAAAGATTGGTCGCCTACCTAATGAGCCTTGTGCAGTTGACAGCCATAAATCTCCACATTTTTTTCTCCTACTACCGCAGTCACCCCCATTCAGTTTCCGTCCCCGTTTTCTTTACCCGACAACCATCCTTCTTCCTTTTTCTTTCGAGCCTTCCATGCCATCCCGACATTTATTATTATCCCGGATATATGGTGATGTCTTTGGCTTATAGTTATTATTTCCAGACGATTTTATCCTTTAGCCTCTACTTAATATCTCCACACGATTTCATTCAGCTTGGGATGGACTTTGGAACAGATGGGGTCGGATATAGACTTAATTTACCTTTTCGTTTCCTGATATCGTTCCTGGGTTGAATAAAATCACTTGGCGTTACCTTTTACAAAACCTAAGATAGCGTCAATTTATTCTACCTATCTATAGCCAGACGCCTTAATCCCGGAAGGGGTGACTACAAAGACCTCAAATCATCCTCTTTTCCGTCATCAGGCTGCCCTCCCTTCAACTACACCACCCTCACCCATATAATTCTCTTGACTTAGGGGATTAATACTGATAGTCGTTCCTCATCCCTACGTACTTCCATGAGAATTAACTTACCTTTATATCCTTGTATCAATGTTCTGTAGTTGCCCTTTTGCTTATTTGTCATATTCTGTTCTTCCCTGCTTCGCCTTTATCGAATCTAATTAACGAAGCTTGATAACGAATGTAAATAAACCAGTACTTTCTCGATGTGAAAAAAAAAAAAAAAAAATTTCAAGGACACTCATTTTTTCTCCCAGTATTTGCCAATTTATGTGTGCTTGTGATGTGCTACTTATTCCTGCTTGACCTTCAGTGATTCTCTCTCTCTCTCGAATTCTAACTTATTCATAGACACTATTTCAGGCAGTATTTCCTGTTTTATGTTTACTTGCCAAATTCACCTCACTTCTTCTTGGCCTTCAGGGACACAGCACAATAAATAAGTAAATAAATAAATAAAAACGGGGATGTACTGAATGCTACATAAATGAACTAAATATAAAGATTCCGCCTCTGTGTCTTGACCCCTGACCTTTGGCTTATTCTTTCCCCCATTCATTCTTCCTTTCAGTCCCAAATTATTTATCCTTCGCTGATTCCACCTCTCTTCTCTCTTGCACATTCATCCTTTTCCTATCCAGAGCTATACTTCCCCGCTTCCCCTCCTCTCTCTCTCTCTCTCTCTCTCTTATCACAGCGCCCTGTTGTTTCCCTCTCCTTTTTTATCGACTTCCATTAGGGTTCTTCTTTCAATCCTCACCCCCTCCCCTCCTCTCTCTCTCTCTCTCTCTCTCTCTCTCTCTCACACACACACACACACACACACACACACACACACACACATACACAGGTTAAATGTAGATATGGAGGCTGGGCAACACAATCCAAGCTAAAATCCTGTATAATACGTCTGGGTAAATGCAGCTAAGTAACTACTCACTCACTCATTATCTCTCTCTCTCTCTCTCTCTCTCTCTCCCCATTCGTTTAATTAAATTCCAGGCCCTTCATGTACTTTCCTCTTATCTTTTCTCTTCCTTCCCTTCCTGTTCACTTTCTCCTGTACCCATCTTAAATTCCTCCTTGCCAATTAACTTTCCCCTGCTTTCCATCTTCTCCCTCTCTCCCTTTTCTTCATTTTTTCTTACGTTTCTTGATCTTGTCTTCTCTATTAATTTACTCCTTCTGACTTGAACCAGGTGTATTTAGGTAAGTTTAAGGAGTCTCAGTGTTGGTACTCTAAATGTTGCTGTTACTATTATTATTATTATTATTATTATTATTATTATTATTATTATTTTCTATTATTATTATTATTATTATTATTATTATTATTATTATTATTATTATTATTATTATTTGTGGCCGAGAAAACTGCAGTATTCCATTCCAGGTGACGTTAGGCGATTTAATTCAGCTAAGAGAGAGAGAGAGAGAGAGAGAGAGAGAGAGAGAGAGAGAGAAAGAGAGAGAGAGAGAGGCTGAATGAATCATCATCATCATCATCATCACACCACCATCACCATCATCATTCTAACCATCATTCCACTAATACATGAGAAGAGAGGGTTCCATAAACAGAGGAAGGTTAGCATTAAAGCTCCATATATCTCAAACATGGCTCCCAGTGAGATAATCTACACATCCATACATTGATCATCCATAGCTTTAGAAATTCTCGGGTCTAACTCACAGGCAAAATGATCCACACAAAATTACAATTCTTAATGCCCGTATTTTCTTCTCACTTCTTCTCTTCCTCTTTTTCTCTCTTATACTCTTCTTTCCTCTTCCTTCTCTTCTCTTCTCTACCTTTCATCTGAGTGAGCCATAGGCGCTTGAGTGTTCTATCTATCTATTAATATATCTAGGCTGCTTCCTCCAAAGAAAGAGAGGTATTAAACTGTTAAAGGAGGTATTAAACTGTTAAAGGAGGTATTAAACTGTTAAACTGCATTAATAAAAGGAATAAACCAAAACGGGGAGCAGTTAAAAAATTTTTCAGTGAGTCGAAGGAGGATTTACAGCAAACGACAAATAAGCATAACATTGAGAGTCAAAACGTAGGCTTAAAGTATACCAAAAATTAAGGTTGTATTAAGTCCCAATAGTGTAATGGCATAGTTCAAATCTTATACACATTTTTCTTTAATGTTACGAGACTTTTGGACACAATTTCTTTGCTCCATTCTGTTTACACCTAGAACTGAAATAAGGACCTGGGTTTGTGAATTGACGGTTGCTTGGCGTAGTCTGGGGAAATGTTTGTTTGGTGTTATCCTTGTCATTTACGCTTGTCTGAATTTTTTTTTTTTCCAGTCTGAACAGTCACGGCAAACCAGAATGGCAACCCGGAACGATGAAAGTAGAGGTAGAGAGAGAACACAGAGTAAGTCAGCAAATATGACGATTTGACGTGGTATATCGATTGGCTAACAACTACAAGATCAGGGTGGAAAAGCAGAAGAGGCATTCATCTTGCAATAGACTATGGAAAACTAAAAATAAAGATGATGATGATGATGATGATGATAATGCCAAGGTGATGGTCATGGTGATAGTGATCGTGAAGGTGGTGATTTTGTTGTTGCTAATGGATGATGATGATGATGATGATGATGATGATGGTGATGATGATGATGATGATGATGATGATGATGATGACGGATTATTAAGCATCGTGACGTCTTTATGACCACAGAGACAAGCAGCTATTTAATATTTATCTCAACTAACATCGATCACTAGAAAGCAGGTCACAGCGGGAAAAATAACGCTCCATATATGTTTCCAGGAACCAATATTGAGAGCGAGTCCGAGTCTTTAAAATGATGGATGGTTTTGAAAAAGAGCCAATCCCCATCTCCTCTCCCCTAGGTGCTGCACAGTTAGGGACAAAACTTCGGTTACTATTTTACATCGTCTACTTCACGGTTACTGTTCCACTTCGGTTACTTCACAGTTACTCCTTCGCAGTCACTACTTCACGGTTACTATTCTACTCCGTCTACTTCACGGTTCAAGCAAGACCGCCACTCTACCCCCTGGTGCGTCATGCTAGAGAATCATCTACACCGTGTTTGTGTCACTCCACCCAGTTAGAGGGAGCACCATAGCAGGCTCCACATCACCCCACTATCTGGTTATATGGTTTCCACCTAGTGATGTAAATGGTTTCCTGGGTTACAGGACACCATTAGGATTGTTACTCACTGTAGAGCCGCCTAGACTGGAAAGACAAGTAATAAAAAGTGACAGGAAGGAAAGGGAGAAACGGGAAGAGAGGAGGGCAGACACAATGATAGAATGGTAAAGGTTAAGTAAGATGCAGGCGGCGCTAAATCATGTGAGCGGATGATGGCTGCCACCTCCTACAGCTAACATCTATAGGTAGAGAAGAATACCAAGACTCTTCCAGCACAGGAATATTACCCAACAGAAGAAAGTGAGAAGGACAGGTAAAATACTAGGCCAAATTTTGTCGGATAGGCAAAAGAATTAACTATGGACAGAGGAATGTACCATGCCTCCCTCAGTATAGGAATATTAACCTGCAAAGAAAAAGGAGAAGTAGAAGAGATGAAATATTACTCGAACTCTTGCCATCGACTGTAGAGGGGAGGGGAATTCAGACACAGGGGAGGCTGGTTTGGGCTATATTTAGACACGACAAAATATTTACCTGGTCGTAATTACATCAGCCGGAAATGATATGGGATTAATGATAACAGGCTATTACCTCGCCGCCGGTGCCTCATTACGACCCGCTGCGTGATTATGTTGTTACCGAAAGCTTAATGAGTAGCGCTGGTTCTGTACTTTAATGTAGTTCTCGTTGTTTAATCACCTTTATAAGCATACGGATACAAATAAATACACACGCAGATATATTTATTTACTTTACCTATCTATCTGTCTATCATTCAATCTATCTATCTGTCTATCAATCAATCAATCAATCTATCTATCTATCTATCTACATATCTGTCTACCTGTCTATTGAGAACCATACATTCATAAATCAATAAGCAACTCTCAAATAGTGGAGAGTTGATAGGATAGACTATATAAAAAAAAATGGTTTACTTGAAAAATGGTAAATGGTTAATACGTCGCTGCTTTTATAAGTGTTTCAAATATTATCCCATCTCCTTTATTTACCTCTCCCTCTTCTGCCAACCACCCCACTCTCATAATACACCCCCCAGCTTTTTCGGGGTCTACCTCTTCTTTTTCCAACCCCTCCACTCTCCTATGGTCCCTCTCTTTATCACTGTAATTTCGTCTCTCTCTCCTAACTACCTCACTCTCATATACACTGAGCCACAGTACCCCCCTTTTTTTTCTGATCATTTTTCCTTTTTCTTTCCTTCTTTTCTTTTTTTTTTTTTTTTTTTTTTTTTTTTTTTTTTTTTTTGCGTGTACCTCCTCTTCCAACTATCCACTTTTCGTATACTCCCCTGCCTTGTCCTTCTACTTCTACGTCTAAACGCCATACCCTCATCTACTTCTTGTCACTCCACCTTGTTCTTCGTCTACCTCTTCTGCTTCTCACATATTATCGCGTCCCTGGAACCGTAACACACCACGGCACTTCAATTCCCGCTGAGCCATAATACATCACGACTGGAATGGTAGAGGGTTAGCATAGGGGAGAGGTAGAGGGGTGTACTGGATGGGGAATAGGAGGAAGGGGAAAGGGGAGGAGGGGGACGGGAGGAGGGGGAAGGGAGAGGGAACGACGGAGAGGAGGAGGGAGACAGGAAAGGGATGGGGATGGGGTAGGAGATGAAATTGGGAAAGGGCACAGGGAAAGAGGGAGGAGAAAGAGGGAAAGTAGGGGTGTGTGGGATAACAAGGAGGGGGATAGAAAAGGGATGAGGAGGGAAAGGGAAAAGGAGAGAAGAGGGAGGCAGGGGCAGAGAGGAGAGTGAGGAGAGGAGTGAGGAGAGAGAGAGAGAGTTTAATTACACAGACGGTGAAGGGCGATATGAAAACTCTCACTACCCATTTCTGATACCAAAAATTCATAAAAGATTGTGGTGGAAGGATTTATATTTTGATGCGATTCATTTCCCGGGGGTGTCATCTTTTTTCATAATTTTTCTCCCTTTCTTTCTTTTCGTACTTGTAAAAAAACAATCATAATTACGTGACGGCCACTCATCTTTTAAGCCCGCAGTGGGGAGGTGGGTTCGAGCACCACACAGATGAGGGTGCTTTACGGGACGATGTTATTCAGTATATATGCATAAATTTTTCTGTTCCCTCTCATTTCTAATTTCCTCTCCTCACTCATTTGCTGTACTTTTTTCCTCTATTTTTTTTTTCTCTCTCTCTCTCGTTTTCCCCTCTTCTTTTCACTCAATCTTCTACTTCTTTCTCTCCACTCACTTGGTAATTTAATTTCACGTATTTTCTGCCCTTTTCTTCTCTTCCTCTCTCTTCTTATTT
Source organism: Coenobita brevimanus (assembly GCF_032717465.1). Taxonomy (NCBI): domain Eukaryota; kingdom Metazoa; phylum Arthropoda; class Malacostraca; order Decapoda; family Coenobitidae; genus Coenobita; species Coenobita brevimanus. Next base: position 29,655,132 of record NC_136996.1, read on the forward strand.
CCCTTCTTCCTCTTTGCCCTCTTGTTTCCCTTCTTCCTCTTTCCCGTCGTATTTCTCTTCTTCCTACTTCCCCCTCTATTTCCTCCCTTCCATTTCAACTTTCTCTTATCCACTCACTAATTTGGTGTACATCCACCTTAACTTATCGCAAATTTTCGTTCTTTGGCGACTGTTGCTCGTTGATTACACACACACACACACACACACACACACACACACACACACACACACACAAAATACTACGGTTCTACCTCCTTCCTGTAGCACCAATTTCTAGGGTTAGTCTCGTCAAAGCTCATAGGTAGAATAATACTACGGCTCCATATTCTTTCCATAATACTTCTTCGTGACTAGCATTATATTCTACCGTTTATATTTCATTATTGGCCAGTGACAAGAAAACAATATTCCTGCTTTTCCAAACTTGTCTTTAGCTGATAAAATAGTTTTGTTGGTTAAAACTTTCTCTATACCAAACAGACATGAAAAGACTAACGGGTCTGTTGCTGTTTGCTTTCCTTTGTACTCTCGTTTCCTCTTCCTTCGCTCCTTGCAGTTTCCCTTCCTCTCGCCTTTCATTTCCCTTCCTCTCTCCTTTCATTTCCCTTTGTTCTCCCGCGTCATTTCCTTTTCAACCTCCATTTTTCCTGTTTTCCTCCTCTATCTCTTTGCCCCACGTGCTTTTCCTCTCAATTCTTTATTTTTCCCCTTGTTCTTTTCTATATTTCCTCCTGATTCCCCTCCTTCCTCCTCGTTTCCCCTCTTTTACTCCTCTCCTATCTGTTTCACGCCTCTTATTTCTCCTTCATTTCCCCTCCTCCTTTCCCCTACCTTCCTTCCCTCCTCCCCTCTCACGTTTTTCCCTTTCCTTTCCTCCCAAGTATCCTTATTCTCCCCCGATTCTTATCTCTTCCCCGCTGATTTCCCCTCCTTCTCCTCTGCATTTTCCCTTTCTCCTCTTGTTCTCTATTTTCCGTCTTTCCTTCCACCCATTTCTCTCTCTCATTTCTCCTCTCCTCTTCTTAAACTTCTCCTCTTCTCTCCCTCCCGGTGTGCCTCTCACTCTCATTTCCACTTCCATACCCTTTCCCCCTCTTTCCTTCCCTTCTCCCTCTCATTTCCATTCTTTCACCCTTCTTCCCACCTGCTTTCCTCCCTCACCTTTTTTCCTCTTTTATTTTTATTTTTTTCCCCCTCTCATCTCCACTTTCACCTCTCACTTCATCTGTCATATTCCTTTCACTCCTTTCATTTCCCACTCATTTTCCATCCTATATCCCCTATGTCCATTTCACTTCCCCTCTCATCTCTCCTCCATTCCTTTTATTTCTCCCACTCATTTCCCTCTTCTCTTTTCATTTCCCCTATCATTCCTTCTAGCTCTTTCATTTCCCCTCTGTCACTTTTACTTCCCCTCTTATTTCCCTTCCAGTCCTTTCGCTTATCCCTCTCGGTTCCCTTGACTCCCCTCACTCTCCCTATAATTCCTTCCACCTCCTTCATTTCCCCTCTCATTTCCCCTCCACACCTTTCACTTCCTCTCTCATTTCCCTCCTTTCTCCCCTCTTCCCACCTGTTTTCCCCAGAGCTCCCCGGAAATGACCTTGTTATGGACCATACAAACGCTGTGTGTGTGTGTGTGTGTGTGTGTGTGTGTGTGTGTGTGTGTGTGTGTGTGTGTGCATTTGTCTGTCTGTCTGCCCGTCTCTCTCTCTCTCTCTCTCTCTCTCTCTCTCTCTCTCTCACACACACACACACACACACACACACACACACATACACACACATTCCTGGACACGACCGTGATGTGTAGATTAGGTGCAACGAGGGAGAGAGATGGATAGATAGATAGAGGTGCCATAGAGCGATACAGATAGATAAACAGAGGTGCCATAGAGCGTTTGTTAGAGAGATAGATAGAGCGCTTCATGGTTAGATAGATAGAATCGATAAATAAAAGTATAGATGGATGGGGAAAATGATGATGTATGAGCTGAATGGCGCTGAGTTTGTGCAATAAATAAGTGAAAATAAATTAATAAAAGGACTGGTTGGTAGGTAGGTAGGTAGGTCGGTAGGTAGGTAGGTAAGTAGGTAGATAGGTAGGTGGATGGGGGTGGGGGTGGGGAGGTAGGTCTGTATGTATGTATGTATGTATGGAGATGGGTAAGTAGGTAGATAGTAGGTAGGCAGGTAGGGAGGTAGGGAGGTAGGCAGGTAGGTAGGTAGGTTAGTAGGTATGTAGGCAGGTAGGTAGTAAAGCTAGTAAGTAGGTAAACAGTGAAGAAAAATGTTGATAAGTAGGCAGGTAACTTGGGTAGACGGGCAGGTAAGTGGGCGGGTAAACAGGAAGATATCGTGCTGGGAAGGTAGGTAGGTAGGTAGGTAGGTAGGCTGATAGATAAACAGGTATAATAAGTAGATAAAGGTATAACAGGGAGATAGGTAAGTGTTTAGGTAAGAAGTCGAGAGGTAGGTAGAAAATAAACAAGAAATAGGTAAGTGGGTAAAGAGGTGGGTAGGTATGTTAATGAAAAGGTAGGTAGAAAGGTAAGTAGGTAGGCAGGAAGGTAAGTCGATCCGTAGGCAGTGGAAAGTAGTTGTTAGGTAGGAAGGTAGGTAGGTAGGTGGAAAGGCAGATCGGTAAGTAATTAGGTAGATGAAGGATTGATATTAAGGTCTACTTCTTAAAAGTAGGGGGGTGCTGGATAGATGGGTAGATAGATAGACAGAGATAGATAGATAGATAGATAGACATAGATAGACAGGTAACTGAGCTCGAAGTTACATTCAAATATTATAAAGCGATATACGGACGTTATATAAAATGACAGAAAACAATGGAACTGCAAAATACTGATATAATGGTAGATAAATTGATGTGGAGAGAGAGAGAGAGAGAGAGAGAGAGAGTTTTACTTGTGTACGTGGATGATGGCACGGTACAGTCGTATGTGTAGTGTTTGAATATCAGTCAATCTACCCATCTATCAACCTATCTATCTATCTATATCTGTCTATACGTGTGTGTGTGTGTGTGTGTGTGTGTGTGTTTGTGTACTTATATGAGTGTGTGAGTGAGTGACTGAGTAAGACAGTGTGAGGAAGTTAGTGAGTGAATAAGTAAGACAGTATGAGGAAGTGAGTGAGTGAATGAATGATTGATGCAGTGTGAGGGAATGAGAGAGGCAGTATGAGCGAATCAATGAGTAAGTGAATGAGTGAGGAGTGTGAGTGAATGAGTGAGGAGTGTGAGTGAATGAGTGAGTGAGGAGTGTGAGTGAGCGAATTAGAGGAGAGTGAGTGGGTGAGTGAGTGAGTGAGTGGCCAATATATCCCACAAATAGCTACCTAGGTAATAAGTTCCCTTCGCTCTCTCCAATAATTCTTGTCACTGCCACCACCATAACCACCACTACCAACACTACTGCCACCACAACCACCACTGCCAACACTACTGTCATCAAAACTACCACCACTACCAATGCTACTGCCACCACAACCACCACTGCCAACACTACTGCCCACCACCATAACCACCACTACCAACACTACTGCCACCACCATAACCACCACTACCAACATTACTGCCACCACCACAACCACCACTGCCAACACTACTGCCACCACAACCACCACTGCCAACACTACTGCCACTACCATAACCTCCACTACCAACACTACTGCCACCACAATAACCACCACTACCAACACTACTGCCACCACCATAACCACCACTACCAATGTTACTCCCACCACCATAACCACCACTACCAACATTACTGCCACCACAACCACCACTACCAACACTACTGCCACCACAACCACCACTACTAACACTACTGCCGCCACAGCTACCACCACTACCAACACTACTGCCACCACCACAACCACAACTACCAACATTACTGCCACCACCATAACCACCACTACCAACATTACTGCCACCACAACCACCACTACCAACACAACTGCCACCACCATAACCACCACTACTAACACTACTGCAGCCACAGCTACCACCACTACCAACACTACTGCCACCACCATAACCACAACTACCAACATTACTGCCACCACCATAACCACCACTACCAACACTACTGCCACCACCATAACCACCACTACCAATGCTACTGCCACCACAACTACCACCACTACCAAATGTTCTTTCGTTTCCATCATATCTACCATCATTGTCATCATTACCAACAATCATATCACCATACTTGTCACCACTACCAACACCATTGCCACGATACCTACAACTCCCTTACCGTCATGCCTTCACCACTATCACTATCCTGATCACCACCACCACCACCGTCAAAATCATCACTTTCTCCACGTCACTACCACCACAATCAACATTATTTACCACACACACACACACACACACACACACATAGGCCTCAGGGAACGAACTGTCAAGTCTATGGCCAGAGTGAGACATAAGAAAAAAAAAAAGTACACCACAGTCTTTACTACCACCGCCATAACAACCAAAACCACCACAACCAACATCATCCCTAACACTGACATCACAACCACCATCCCTACCACCACTGTTACCACCACTACCAACATGATGTCCACCACAATCACTACAGCAGCAAATATCACCATCATAACCATCACTACAATGAACATCACCAGCACCACCACCACAACAGTCATCACCATGATCACCACCACCAACCCAACTACTACTACCAACCACCACCACCACCACCATCAACCCCACTACCACCAGCATCACCATCAACCCCACTACTACCACCATCACCACCACCACCACCATCAACAACAACCACACTGCTACCACCATCACTACCACTTCCCCTTCCCAGTTACATCACGTCCGCAGTGCGCATATGTCGTCAGAGTAACATTGACCCACGTGAATATGCAGTACAGTACCTTACCAGCTCACTGCCTGACTGGGTGAGTGGCTGGGTGAGTGGCTGGATGAGTGGCTGGAGAAGTGGTTGGATCGGTTGTTAGATGAGTGGCTGGGTGAGTTGCTAGATGAGTGACTGGATGACTGGATGAATGAGCGGATAAATGAATGGATGAATGAGTGGCTGGATGAGTGACGGAGAGTGGCTGGATGAGTGACGGAGTGGCAGGATGAGTGGCTGGACGAGTGGCCTCCTGAGAGCGTGAGCAGACAAAATTCTTCCATTATTGCTACCAGCCAGACGATTTAATTCAGCCCCAAGATCTCAGACGGTGTCCCTGTGTGAGTAGAACCAAGTGTAGCTGGCCAGACCAAACAGAAAAATCGTCTCAGGAGGTTATATCAATTTACTCCGATCGTATTTACATTTTCTCCTACCTCCAGACGATTTTATTCAGCTTAAGAGAGGGTTTTCAAGTCAGAGGGGTTGGTTACTTTGCTATAGCCATTCAGAATTCCTTTAGTTCGAGGGATGTATTCTTAGCTGAATGAAATCGTCTAAGAAGGGAGGTTAAAAGTGAAAAAAATGCGTTGCCTGATGAAAAGGATAAAGCTTTATAAAGTTTGCATAATGTGTAGTCAGTTTCACAAGCTCTATTTTGGTAAAGCTGAGAGAGGGAGTGGGAGGATACAGCTGAGGGAGGGAGTGGGAGGATATGGCTGAGGGAGGGAGTGGGAGGATAAAGCTGAGGGAGGGAGTGGGAGGATAAAGCTGAGGGAGGGAGTGGGAGGATAAAGCTGAGGGAGGGAGTGGGAGGATATGGCTGAGGGAGGGAGTGGGAGGATAAAGCTGAGGGTGGGAGTGGGAGAATAAAGCTGAGGGAGTGGGAGGATACAGCTGAGGGAGGTAGTGGGAGGATAAAGCTGAGGGAGGGAGTGGGTGGATACAGCTGAGGGAGGGAGTGGGAGGATAAAGCTGAGGGAGGGAGTGGGAGGATACAGCTGAGGGAGGTAGTGGGTGGATACAGCTGAGGGAGGGAGTGGGAGGATACAGCTGAGGGAGGGAGAGGGCTGATGTAGTTTCATTTGCATAACCGACCTACTTTAAAAAAAAACTTATATACGTCCAATAAAACACGGGCCAAAACAAACACATATCCCAGGGTAACTCAATAAGCAACTTTAATTTTGAGGGCACACTTTATTTATTTTTTATTAAACTGGGGGATTAAAATGCTCCACTAGGCCAACTGAGGTACTTAATTAAATCCTTCAATCCGATGAGGTACTATCTTATTCTTGCTACCGGTACGTTTAGTGTACTTAAAGATTTATTATATTTATTATGATTATGATTATGATATTATTATTATTATTATTATTATTATTATTACTACTTCCATTACTACTATTACTATTAAAGAACTCTGATGCTGAAGGGGTTACCGAAATCTGTCATTATTACTATTCTTCTTCTCACTTATTATTATTATTATTATTATTAAAGAAAACTTATACCGAAGAGGTTAATGAAGTCTGTATCTAACCCCTCAAGTTAGAAAAGTCTCTCATTATGGTAACAAAAATTTTCCGTCGGCAGCGTGAAAAAAAATAAAATCGGAACATAGGCGCCTGTCAGTAATAATCTCCAAAAAATACAAAAATAAATCCCTGAATAAACTGATAGACTAAATTATTTCCCTTAGCATATTCACAGTACCCCTCTCACGGTAAGGACAACTCCATGGGTCTATTCCAGTTAACTTTATTTCATTTCGTCGAGAATGAATCGCAGGTGCCTGGATGTGAAGACTGGTACCATCATCTCTTAAATAGTCGTGACACTTCTTTTATTCTATTCCAGTTATCTTCGGACAGTTTTATTTGACTCAGGGAGTACTAAATAAATTGGAAGGGTCCTACACAGCCTTCCTTAACCCCTCCAGAGCTAGACGATTTTTTAGGGTAAGAAAAATCGTCTGAAATTAGTAAGAACGGAAGATACAGTAAATGATGAGAGACGAAGGTGTTGGCTCTAGGGGAGGAGAGAGAGAGAGAGAGAGAGAGAGAGAGAGAGAGAGAGAGAATGTGCCCAGCTGTTTGTCCTGGTGGGGGCATGAGTGAAGGGTGTTTTTTCTTTGCCAATCACGCATTCTGTCTCCCTTTTTGTAAACTTTTTCTCCTACCCTCTTCCCTCCTCTCTTCCCCTTCTTCTCTTCCTGTCCTCGTTTCCTTCTTTCTCTTTTTTCTCCTTTCATTTACATACCCTTCTTCATTCTTTTCCCCTGGAAGCTCTCCTATTTTACATACTGCCTTTTTCTATGTTATGCTTACCTCTCTCTCTCTCTCTCTCTCTCTCTCTCTCTCTCTCTCTCTCTCTCTCTCTCTCTCACACACACACACACACACACACACAAACTATCTGTATATATATATATATATATATATATATATATATATATATATATATATATATATATTAAGAATATGTTGGGGTCGCTCAATAAGATATAATCGTAAGGAGAGTTAGGGGTAGAAAAATTCCAAGAACTATATCAAGTTTCCGAACCCTATATCATTAACCCTCTCAGTACTCTGACGATGTTTCAGTTGAAGCTTGCTATATCCAATCAATAATTTCTTTTTCCTTTTCAGGGACATAATTTGAAATGAAGTTTGATACATGCTTCATTTATACTCTCAGTACACGAGGACTGTCCAAAGTTGAATAAAACAGTCTGGGGATAAATTGATAGTAGAAGAATATATTAGTACATATATAAAAGAACAGATACATTAAATTCGTTATCAGACTGAATTAGTTAACCCTTAGCCGAAACCGCACACACCTCACCTGACCTCCCCTTCCATTCTTCGTTTTCCTTACTTCCTTCCTTTTTCTTTCTCCTACTCTTCCTCTCTTCCTCTGATCCCCGGCTTAAACTAATCCGTCTATGAAGCTAATGATTGGGGGAGGCTTGTGTGTAGCCGTGTTTTGGCTTCCCCTTCCCCTGCAGCTTTGTGGATGGAGCTTGACTTCCGTGTGTGTGTGTGTGTGTGTGTGTGTGTGTGTGTGTGTGTATGTGTAATTCACCGGGTCGGTCAGGATCACTTGATGGTCGTGATGGTCAGCTTTTACCCTCCCGGAAGGGAGCTGAGAGCTCATATAGTCCGATCTAAGGGCAAGGCTGTGACCTTCACACACGCACACACCCGTCCCCTTGCCCAAGGGGGACAGTAACCACCCACGTCGTCAGTGAAACTTTTCGCAACCTGAGCGAGGCGCGAACTCCCGTCCACCAGTTGGCAAGCGGGAACGTTAACACTGCACCAGCGAGCGGTGTGTGTGTGAGAGAGAGAGAGAGAGAGAGAGAGAGAGAGAGAGAGAGAGAGAGAGAGAGAGAGAGAGAGTATCAGTGATGAAAGAAAATTACTAAAGGAAATTTGAGATCTTTCCTGAGAGAGAGAAACAGATAGACAAAGACGTGATTATTTAAAATGATAGCCAGAAGGGGGAAGCTGGATGTGTGGTATTTGAGGTAATCTGAGAGAGAGAGAGAGAGAGAGAGAGAGAGAGAGAGAGAGAGAGAGAGAGAGAGAGGAAAAAAAAATAGTGGAGTGCTTGTTCATCCTGTATTCTGTTCGTGCACACCACCGGAAGGCAGAGTAATGGAGATTCTAACCTTTTCTGGATTGAGAGAGAGAGAGAGAGAGAGAGAGAGAGAGAGAGAGAGAGAGAGAGAGAGAGAGAGAGAGAGAGAGGAAAAAGCAATCTGGGAAGAGAGGAGACATGTTAAATCAGTTACATGAATCCTGGGCTTCATATAGATAAAAAATTGCTCTCTCTCTCTCTCTCTCTCTCTCTCTCTCTCTCTCTCTCTCTCTCTCTCTCCAATACCACCTATCCAGCCGTCACTTTATCCCAAATGACCTAACATCAAGGAAGGCGACGTCCTCGGCTGAATGACCCCCGTGACCCTGTATGCAGAGGTCAAGAGGTGTATGATTTCGAGAATAGTTGTACCTTCATCCCTTCAGTACGAGGAGGCAGTTTTGTATTCTTGCTATTGACTCGAGATTTTTTTTTTTTGCTTTGCACAGATCCCCCCCCCTTTCCTAGCACTGTACACTCAGGCTCCTACGACTCAATATCAGATGAATAAAACCGTCTGAATTTTGCTTTAAGAAAATGCTGGTGCGTTTTTCCTTGGATGAGAAGCTTGATGGAGACGATGTGAACTCTCTCAGGCTCTTATAGTTTTCCCTCAGCTGAAGAAAATCGTCTGGCATTAGCTGGAATTGAATCATGGAATTGTGACTAGTAGGAGATGGTTAGAGGAGTGGATATTAACACTCTCTGGTTATAGTGATTCTCTCAGCTGCATAAAATTGCCTAGGGTTACCTTTAATGAGAGAGAGAGAGAGAGAGAGAGAGAGAGAGAGAGAGAGAGAGAGAGAGACTATGCTTGTTTGTGCGCATGTGTGTGTATCTGTAGGGGCGGTCTGTAAATAGCCCAGGACAGATGTGGGATGGCAGCGAAGGACCAGGTAAATGAGACTGGAAGCAAAACAAGATTACCTGTTCCTAATTAGCGAGAAATGGCACCTCTGATATCATAATGAGGTAAAAAAAAGAAAAAGAGAAAAAAAACGTCCGACAATGGCACAAAGAGACGTGAACGTATGAATCTATTCTCGACGCAAAATATGAGACGATGGAAAATAATTAAGCGGTTGATTTAATGAGCTGATAATAGACTAAGGAATGTGATCGTATGCATTTTCTTTTTTAGGGCGGGAGTATCTCTTGGAGCGGCCCATTCAGTCAGTCACAGCCTAAAATTTTCCAGACAAAATTAATCACTTTTGTTGACTTTTGCGACACCTTCCATTCAGACTTTCATGGTTGCTCCTTTACACATCACTTTCGTACTTGTTCTTTTTATTCTATTTCGAGGCGGTTGTGGTCAGCTCCTCTCTCTCTCTCTCTCTCTCTCTCTCTCTCTCTCTCTCTCATTCTTTACTGGAGGTTATATACTCGTATATACTTCATTAAAACTTCATTAACATGGTCTCATCTGTCTGATGGAGGCAAGAATCCCAAAATAAGTCACCGGGATGAAGGGGTTAAGAAAATCCCTATGTATGGAAAGAATGAGGTGATGAAATATAATTGACTGAATGGTTAACTGCTAAATCTTGCCAATGTACCTTCAAAAATCCCTAAATCTTGCCAGTGTACCTTCAAAAATCCCTAAATATTGACAGCGTACCTTTAAAAATCTCCAAATTTTGCCAGTGTACCTTCAGAAACCCCTAAATATTGCCAGTGTACCTTCAAAAATCCCTAAATATTGCCTGTGTAGCTTAAAAAATCACTAAATCTTGTTAGCAAACTTTAAAAACTCCCTAAATTTTGCCAGCGTACCTTAAAAAATCCCTAAATATTGCCAGTGTACCTTCAAAAATCCCTAAATATTGCCAGTGTACCTTCAAAAATCCCTAAATATTGCCTGTGTAGCTTAAAAAAATCACTAAATCTTGTTAGCAAACTTTTAAAACTTCGTAAATTTTGCCAGCGTACCTTAAAAAATCCCTAAATCTTGCCAGTGTACCTTCAAAAATCCCTAAATATTGCCAGCGTACCTTAAAAAATCCCTGAATCTTGCCAGCGTACTTCAAAAATCCCTAAATATTGCCAATGTACCTTCATAAATCCCAAATTCTTGCCAGTGTACCTTCAAAAATCCTAGATATTGCCAGTGCACCTTAAAAAATCCCAAAATCTTGCCAGTGTACCTCAAAAAATACCAAAATTTTGCCAGCGTACTTTAAAATATTCCTAAATCCTGCCGGTGTCCCTTTAAAAGGCCCTATACATCATGGATAAATCGAGAAAAACATATAAAACGTATTTGCAGAAGTGGCGGTGATGGGAGAGAGAAAAAAAAATAGTGATGAATTGGTACTTAATCATCTTAACACTGCATGGGAAGTAGAATGGTTTTGTTATGCCTTCAGTGATTTGGGTTCGTATTCTCGTAGGTCAAGAAAGTTCCCTAACACCTCTTTCTTAGCGATTTATTTTTGGCTATGGCTAGTTAATAATCCTATTGTACGTTATTCATGACTATGGCGATATTGCAAGGATTTATATAACACTGAGGAGTACAGTGTAAGGTTTAACAAGCAAACTAAATCGCTTGAGAAAATATGTTAGGGAGCTTCCTTAACTGACCAGAGTACCGGCCTTGGACTACGCCGGTCTAGCCTTGTCTTTTCTGTATCTTAAAGGTGGTAATAAAGGACTGGCTCTTTTATGAGAAAACTCCCGTTGGTGTAAGCTACCGAGAGTAATTTCCAAAAAGCATTCCATTAAGTTCCCCCAAAGTTTGTACTTCGATCAGGGTCATATATTTTTTTTTTTTAACCCTTCCCTGTACTCGCCACAATTTCTCTATTTTTTTTATTTTTTTATTATTATGGTGACCAACTTTGAGCACAGTTCTTAAGAAGTGGGCAAATTTAAGAACTATACAAAGTGAAGATGATATTTTTAAATTTGTATATGAGTCCTTTTCCTTTCCCTGCCAATCTTACTAATTTGATGTCATTCTTTATGCTTCTGTCCATTGCTGGCTTGGTCTTATATAGCTTGTTTTTATTTTTTCCAGCTTTTTATTTCTTGACTTACATTTTCGAGTTGCTTATCTTTCAAAGTAGGCTATTATGAGCTTCTTAATTTTTACTCCCAATATTCAGGATTTTTTCATTGGTCATTAGTAATATCCATTTGTCACGGTTAAGCACATTTACATCACGATCTCTCTGATATATCTTGTCTGCTGTGTTATCGAGTATATACCATCAGTACATCTGTTTTTTTTTTTTTTTTTTGGAGTATAAACATATTTCAGTATCATTAATATAAGGATGACAAAATGGAACTCAAATTCGAACATTTATTTATTTATTTATTAGCTATTCTGTGGCACTTCATTTTGTAACATTCATCCAACCTGATTCCATCCATTAATTACAGCTCTTTGTTTACATTTATCCAGTTACCGATCCACTTTCGCACATTACCACTCAAACAGCATTTTTAACAAAGGTACACGATCAAGGAAGGGAGGAAAGGAAATAAAAATAAAAGGAAGAAATGAAGTAATGGCGAGGGAGGAGATGTGGTGTGGGAATGGTTATGGAAACGAGAACTTGAAGGAGGGTGGAAAGACGCGAGTGGAAGAAGGGAGGAATTAAAGATGGAAGGGTGGAGGAAAGGGGGAAGGGTAGAGGTGGGGGAAAGGAGGGAGAGTAGGGGTGGAGGATGTGAGGGAGGAGGGAAGTGGATGTGGGAGGGGAGTTAACGGTGGGAGGGTGGAGTGGGTGGGAAGAACTGGGAGTGTGAAGTGGGTGGGAGGAGCTGAGAGAGTGGAGCGGGTGGGAAGAGCTGGGAGAATGGAGTGTGGGAAGAGATGGGAGGATGGAGGGGATGGAAGGGGAAAAGGCGAGAGTGTGAAGGGAAGTGAGAAGTTTGAAGGGGAAGAGGTGAAGGTAAGGGTTTGGATGGGTGGAGAGGAAAGGGTGGGAGGGTGGAGTGAAGGCGGTTGGGAGGGTGGAAAGGATGTTGTAGGAGCGTGAAGAAGAGGGGCTGGCGAGAGACGAAATAGTTGGGAGGAATAATAAGGCTGGAAGAGAGGCATAGGGAGGATAGAGGATGTGGAGAATGGTAGGCAGGGAGTGGAAGGCTGGGAGAGAGGGTAGGAAAGGTTGGATGTGGAGGGAAGGGGATGGAAGGACAGGAGGGGTGAGGGATGGAGAAGAAGGAATATGGAGTATATAGAAAGGGGTTAGAAGGTGGAGAGAAGGGAGGATTTTAGCATCAGAGAGGAGAGGGTGGATAGGCATATGAGTGGGAAGAGAGGAGGGGATGGCTGGGTGAAGTGGAATGGAGAGGCGAGAGGAAAGAGAGAAAACAGATAGAAAGGAGGAGGTGAAATGAGGGGTGGGAGGATGGAAAAGAGTAGAGAAGTGGACTGAGTGGATGGTAGAGAGGATGGGGAACGGGGCGGATAGAAGAGGATCAGATTTCTTATGTCACAGAAGTTCTTAATCTTATTCGA
>NC_136996.1:29673157-29715657 GCF_032717465.1 Coenobita brevimanus
AAAAAAATGGAGGTAAAATAAAGAAGAATCTCACTTCCCGCTCTAGCTCTCATGTTCACCGATTCACCGTGTCAGACAACGCGACACACAGTCATTCAGGGACGATTAATTCCTGGAAAACAAGGTCGGCATTAATTAAACTAGCAATCACTGAATCTGCCGTTTATATAATTACTGTAATGTCGAACGCACAGTTGCATATTACTTTCATGTTTCATATCAGTGAGACTTCATGAATAATCAGCGTGAGTGGAGTGGAAATGTATTTAGATGTCTTCATTATTCAGTTTCTCCAGCCAAATGAAGTTCTATAATATTATTCATTCTACCGTCTGATAATCTGGTTTAACTTGGAGGAGAATTTTAGAACCATAGGAATTAGAGTCTTAATTACTGTTACCTTCTTTACTATAGTTCATTCACTTTAACTTGGCAGAGATTTACGCTTTTTTTTTTTTTTCAGCTTATTTCCCGTAGCTTTATGTCAGAATAAGATGATACTACGGCTCAACATCTTTATTATAGCACTTCTTCGTGATCAGCACCATACTCTAGGATTAACCTTTTGATATAGGTCAGCATTAAAAAGAGAAGGAGGGCAATTTTACGCCAAGTTAAAGTGAACAGAGTATAGAGATCCATCGGATGTCGAAAATCGTAGCCTGGTGATAGAAAGAATAAAACACATATGCCGTCGTAGTGAAGAGGCTGACACATTGATACTTTAACACATGAGAAGTTTTACATTACATAATCCTAAATTAAGACTTACGCTTTTCCCTCCCTCCCTCTCCTCCTCTACTCCTTCACGCATCCCCTTCCCCTCTATCTCTTTCCCTTCTCCCCTATCTTCCCCTTCCTTCACCTCCCTTTCTATCTTCTCTCCCCCTTCCCCTTTCCTTCACTTCCCCTTCTCCCTTCTCTGCCCTTTCCTTTTTCCCTCACCTCCAGTCTCCCTTCTCTCTCCCTTTCCTCTTCCCTTCACCCTCCCTTCACCTTCCCTTCTCTCTTCTACCCCTTATTTTCCTCTTTCTCGCTCCTCCTCCTCTTCTCCTTTCCTCTCCCAATTCCTTGCTCTCATTTCCCATCTCCTTTTGTTCCCCTAGCTTCTTTTTCCTGTGCAATAAAACACACACACACACACACACACACACACACACACACACACACACACACACACACACACACACACACACACACACACACAACACTGGAGGTCATAGGCAGAGGGAAAGGCAGAGGAAGACAGCTACACACACACACACACACACACACACACACACACACACACACACACACACACACCTTACACAACTTCACATAGGAAATACTAGTAAAAATGGCTTCCAGGAACAGGGACTTCTTCCTGGGGTCGTCTTCCTGGGGTCGTATTTATAGTTTCCTGCGGCCATATTTATAAACTTTCCTAAGGTCGCATTTATTTTTCCTGGGGTCGTATTTATAATCTTTCCTAAACACTCCTGAGGTCGTATTTATAAACATTCCTGGGGTCGTCCTTATAAACTTTCTTGGGGTCGTACTTATAAACTTTCTTGGGGTCGTACTTATAAACTTTCCTTGGGTTGTATTTATAAAAGCTCCAAACCAATATTCAGGCCGGGTAATAAGAAACAGCTTCGTTTTTCATATTATTTCACTTCTCTATTGACCCAAATTTGGTTGTGATAGATATGGTTGTTGTAGGAATAGAAAAAAAATTATAAAAGCAATAACTTATACATTTTAAGCTTGAGAGTGTTAATAAATACGGTACCTGATTACTACCCCTTCACTACGAGATCTTCCCCTAAGGCTGAGTGATTTTCTTAGATGTAGCAAAGAATATTATACGAACACACTACTTCCCCTTCCCTCTCCTCCTCTCTCCTCACCTTACCTTTCCCCTCCCTCCCCTCCCCTTCCCCTTCTCTTCTCTTCTTTCCCCTTCCCTCTCTTTTCCCCTACCTCATCCCTCCCTTTCCCCTCACCTTCACGTTTTCCTCCTCCCCTCGCCTCACATTACCTTACCCCTCCCTCCCCTCCCCTTCCCCTCGCCACCGCTTATTTCCTTTCCCTTCTCCTTCCCTTATTCTCCTTTTCCTTTCCTCTTCCTTCCCCTTCCTCTCACCTTTGCTGCTTCCCCTCTCCTCTTCTTCCCCTATCCTCCTTTCCCCTTCCTCTCCCACCCCCTTCCTCTTGCCTACACTTCCCGTCTTCCTCTCCCCTTCTTTCCCCTTTCTTACTCACACCACTACTTTCTTATTTGCACCAATTCCTTCCTACTCACACCAGCTCTTTATCTACTTACACCGACTCCTTCCTACTTACACTACCTCATTTCTACTCACACCAGCGGTTCCTTATTTACACCAGCCCTATCCTAAGTCCACCGGATGTTCCCTGTTCACACCAACCCATATCAACTTGCATAAACTGTATCCTATTCACACCAACTCATTTCTTCTTGCACCCACTGTATCCTATTCACACCAACTTATACTTATTCGTACCCATTCCCTCCTTCAGGCACCAAGGCTTGTATTCTCGTCGGTTAAGGAAGTTCCACACACCTTTCTCAAAGCGATTTATTTTGCTTATTACATTTTGGACATGTGAAGAGAATGGAGAATGAAAGACTGACTAAGAGGGTGTATGTAGGTGAGATGGAGGGAGGGAGAGGGAGAGGTAGACCGAGGATGAGGTGGAGGGATGGAGTTGAGAGGTATATGAGGGAGGGGGGGGTCAGTTGGGGGGAGGGTAGTCAAATGGTGGGTGACAGAGCGACTTGGAGGCGTTTTGTCTGCGGCCACCCTTTGCGGGATTAGGGCGTCGGGCTATAGATAGATAGATAGATAGACATTTTGCACCTTTTCCTAAGCGAGTTATTTTATATATTACACCTTACACCTTCCTCTAAGCGATTGATTTTGTTTATTACAGCATATTGTTCTCTTCTGTGTTATATAAGTCCTTCCAGTATCTCCATCGCACGAAAAAAACGTGCAAGAGGATATTAACCAGCCATATCCAAAAACAAATCGCTAAGGAAGAGATGTTAGGGAGCTTCCTTAATCGACGAGAATACGAATCCAAGTCTTTCACCACGTCATTCTCAACACTCATGCCTTCTATTCCTCAGCGAGTTAATTGCTTATGATGATGCAATTTCCGAGAGAAGAGGCACCAACTTCGTCTTCAAGATGTTACAGGCTCCTCAAGAATGCCAGCTTCCCAGGTTAAGTGTACGTTGGGTTTATCCTGTACTCACTTAAGGACGATATTCTAAGCCGCATATTCTCGTCGCGTAAGATATCTCCCTAACACCTTTTCGTAAGTGACTTGTTTTGCTTATGACACCTTACCTTCCTCCTCATTTAGGAAAAGAATTTTGAATCTTACGTTTCCAAAATTTAGAGGTGGAGACATGTACTGTATGATTTCCAAGTGTCCAAAAGAAAGCAAGTAAGAACGAAAGAAAGAAAAAAAAAGATAGAAGAAAATAACTGAAAGGAACCCTAAATACCACTTTCTCATGCCAAGAATCTATGGAAAAAAATCTACTCCACGTGTCAAAAAATTTCGGAACAGAAATAAACAAGAGTACAACTGGCACGTGTCAAAGATGGGGTAGAAGGGGGAGGAGGAGCAGGATAAGTGGCCCAGGCGAACCCCAAGTGGCTCTCTGTGTCTTGTTATTTACACTTATCTGCGGGGGACATCGGCACACACTGGCACACAAGACCATACTAAAACACAAGGTCACACTAGATCGGAAGGTCAAACACACTAGCTACACACTAGATCGTAAAATTATACAAACTGGTAACAAATAGTAGAACTAGGAAAATGCATCACCCACGCACACACATTGGAATAGATCATACTAAAACACAAAGTCACACTAGATCGGAAAGTCATACACACTAGCAACAAAAAGAAAAAATAAGCAAATGCATCACCCACGCACACACTGGCACAGGTCATACTAAAACACAGGGTCACATTAGATCGGAAGATCATACACACTAGTAACAAAAATAAACATTAAGAAAGCGCAACAATCACGCCTTATGATTGGTAACACTAAAGGTTACACTAGATTATCAGACTAGTTCCGAAAGGGTCGTACTAAAATAATAGGTCACACTAGGTTACAAGATCAAAATAAGCTCACAACGGCAAAGTAGCCTATAATTTCATACTAGAACTTTGTGAGAGAAACTAAAGAATTGTAGTCACATATGAAGGGGACATACTAGTGCAAATAGGTCATACTTGTACATGAGTCACACTAGAACACAAGGTCATCCTCAAGCATCAAGTCATACTGGACCCCAAGATCTCATACACACTATTAGCACCACTAGTCATAGGGATCACACTGGCACATGGGGTCACACTAAAACCCAACGTCACACTAGCATAAAGTGCCCTACTTTGCTAGCTTAAGTGTCTAGTACCTCTTCCTCATCAATTTATTTTTCTCTCAGTCCTCCAAAATTTCCTTCAGTCTTCCCTGCTTCTCTTAATGCTCCTGCTTGTCCCCCAGTTTTCCCTGTTTTCCTTCAGCCCTCCCACTTTTCCGCAGTTCTCCATATTTTCCCTCTATCCTCCCTATTTTTCACTTCAGTCCTTCCTATTTTCATCTCAGTCCATCCCATCTTCCCCTCAGTCACGCTTATTTTTCCCCTCAGTCCTCCCATTTTTCCCTCAGTCCTCCATATTTTCCCTCTATCATCACTATTTTTTCCTTCAATACCCCCTATTTTCCCTTCTGTGTACCCCCTATTTTCCCCTCAGCCTTCCATAATTTTTCCCTCATTCCTCCCTATTTTCCCTCAGTCATCTACTGTATATTGTTTTTCAGTTTTCCTTTTTTTCCCTCAGTCCTTCCCAATTCTCCTTCAGTCTTTATTCTTCCTCCCTCTGCTTTTCTTCACCTTTCCTTCTCTGCTTCTCTTCCCATTTTTCTTCCTGTCTTTTTCTTTCGCAGGGATCGTCGCGGTGGCCGAATGGTTAGCGACGGGGTTTGAATTAAAGTGCGGACACCTGGCGACGCTCGACTCAGGTGTCCATCCATCTATTAAGGTTTGGGCACGTAAAATGGGTACCCAGGAAAACATATACGGAAGGAAACTGTGGTAACGTGGATGATGCAACTGCCTTGTATCCCAGGATGTTGGGCGAATAACCTGCCACAGTCTCAAAGGCCTATGTTACGGAGACGAGCACCGCGGCTTAGCGCTTCATGGCGTCTGCCCTCACCTTTACCTTTTCTTTCCCGCAACTCGTATTTCTCTATATTTTTCCCCTCACCGCACATTCTCCCTCCCCCCCCTCTCTCTCTCACTCTCTCTCTCTCTTTCACACACACACACACACACACACACACACACACACACACATACACACATTTTTCCCCTCACCTGAACTGGGGGTCTCAATTTCAGCGCTATCATTAGACACTGATTCTCACGTGACGCTGAATTCCCTGAAATGACATAATGGCTTATGTATCTCTCTCTCTCTCTCCTTTACTACTTACTCATCTCTCACTCCTCTCTCTTCCCTTGTTTCCTTCTCACTCCTCTCTGTCATGTCTTTTACTCCTCTCTCTCTCTCTCTTCCTTCTCTTTCCTCTCCCTTCTTCTCATCTCTCCCTCTCTTTTTCTCTCTGTTGTCTTTTTCTTTTTTCTGGCCTCCATCTCCTTTCTAACTTTAGTCAGTTTCGCAGTCGCTGTTCCTCTCTTTTTCTCTCTATTTTTTATTTTTTTCTTTCCTCATATAACCTTGCTTTTACCTTTGCCTCTTTTACTTAATTATCTTCTATTTTCCCTTTTTCCTCCTTTATCACCGTCCACTTGTCTCTTCCTTCATACTTTCCCTTCCTCTTTTTACCTCGCTATTACATTTAATAATATCACACCGTCCTTCCTTTCTTTCTTGATCCTGCTTTTCACTCTCATTTGATCTCAGTCCTTATTTTCTCTCTTTCTCATTTCCACTCGCTACTCCGAATTATTCCCCTCATTATAAGTCATTTCCCCCTTCTTCTCACTCTATATCTCCCTCATTCCTGCCTCTCCTTTACTTTCTTCCATTCTTCTCTTACTCATCTCTAATTTCTATCTCATATATTCCTGTTTTTTCCTAGTTTCATGTTTTTCATTTTTCCTCACTCATCCTCATTATCCCCAAGCCCATCCCATTGTTTTCCTCACCCCTCTCCATTTTCCCCTCAGCCCTCCCTTTGTTTCCCTCACTGCTTCCCATTTTCCCTTCACTCCACCCTGTTTCCCGCCCTTATTCCTCCCCATTTTCCCCTCTTCCGCATTTCCCATCCATCCTCTCCATTTTCTCCTCATTCTTCCCCATTTTTCCCCTCACTCCCAATTTTCCCCTCGCCCCTCCCTGTTTCCCCCTCACTCCTCCCCGTTTTCCCCTCAATCCCCCCAATTTCCCCTCACTCCTCCCCGTTTTCCCCTCACGCCCCCCAATTTCCCCTCACTCCTCCCCATACTTCCCTCATCCCTCCCCATTTTCCTCACTCTTCCCCATTCTTCCGTCACTCCACCCCACTTTCCCCTCGTTCCTTCCCATTTTCCCCCCACTCCTCATTTTTTCCCTCACTCCTCCCTATTTTTCCCCTCTCTCCTCCCCATTTTTCCCTCAATCCTCCCCCTTTTCCCCTCACCTACGCTTGGGTCCCAGTTATAGCATCATATTTAGAACTCGTTAATTAACCTGTGATGCTGAATTCCATAAAGTGGTGAATCTCTCTCTCTCTCTCTCTCTCTCTCTCTCTCTCTCTCTCTCTCTATCCGACCATTTATCTTTCAATTTTTTTATCTATCTATCCATCTATCCATCCATCCATCCATATACCTGTCTATATATCTATCTACGTATCCATATTTCTACATATATACCAACCTATCAATATATCTAGCCTTAAGAAGTAAAAAATATATGACATGTGTTCACAGTTCAATAAACTCTAACCTTCTCTGACATTCATTTTTGTTATTAAGGTTAGAAAAAAAGAACAAAAGCCGATCAAATTTTCACTCCTGTTCATAAAGCCGATTTGTAATTCCTCTCTCCATTTTGCAGTATTAATATTATGGTAAAATTTGTGGCATATTGAATACACCATTGACATATGAAGGAGACTGGCTGTATATACACAACGGCAGAGCAATTGCAAAGGTTAGGGGGTCAGTTCAATTGGCAAAAGGTGAGTGAAAAGTCTATCTATCTATCTATTGCCAGACGCCTCAATCCCGTTTGGGGTGGCCACAAACAAATCGCCTCCAAGTCGCCCTGTCCCCCGCCATCTCACTCCCCTGCTCCCAACTCACACCCCCCTCTCTCATATACCTCTCCACCCCATCTCTCCATCTCATCCTCGGCCTCCCCCTCCCTCTTTCCCCCTCCACCTCACTCACATACACTCTCTTCGTCAGTCTTTCACCCTCCATCCTCTCCACATGGCCAAACCACCTCAGTGTGTTCCTCATAACGCTTCCTATCACATCCACATCCACACCACAACGCTCCATTATATCCTCATTCGTCATCCTGTCTCTCCATGTGACTCCACAGGCTCCTCTTAAATAACTCATTTCCATTGCTCTCACTCTTGACTTGTGTCCTTCCAACAACGTCCAAGCTTCACTTCCGTACGTTAGAGTTGGTATCACAATACTGTCATGTAGTAACTTTTTCACTTCCATGCTCACTTCCCTGTTTCTTATCACTGCTTTCAAAGAACCAGCAACCTTTCTTCCCTGCTGTACTCTTTCAAGCACTTCACCCTCCAAACCTCCATCCTTACTCATCACACTACCCAAGTACTTAAACGTACTCAAATTTTCCAATTCCTCACCATCCAACCTCGCTGTACATTCACTGACTTCACCTCTCTCAAAGACCATCACTTTACTCTTCCCTACATTCACCTTTAGATTCCGTTTCTTACACACTCTCTCAAACTCATCCACCAAGCCTTGCAGCTCCCCTTCGTCCTCACTCAACAACACAGTATCATCTGCAAACAACAGTACAGGGAGTTTCCAAACACTATCCTCTCTCACCAGGGCCATTCCAACATCCACTACCCTACCTTGTACCTCTTTTATTACCCCATCCATGTACAGATTGAACAACCATGGAGATATGACTCATCCCTGTTTCAACCCAACTTTCAAAGAGAAAAATTCACTTAGTTCACCATCCACACGCACTGCAGCCTTCGCACCATCGTACATACTCTTCACAGCATTCAACAACTTCCCATCTACTCCATATATTCTTAACACTTTCCACAATCCTAGTCTATCCACCCTGTCATATGCTTTCTCCAAATCCATGAAAGCCGCATACAACTTCTTTCCCTTCTCTAGAAACTTTTCCACTAAAGATCTAAGAATGAATATCTGATCTACACAACCTCTTCCCTTCCTAAAGCCTCCCTGTTCTTCTCCAACTAATTTCTCTGTTCTTTCTCTAACTCTGTCAATAAGTATCCTACCATACACTTTTCCTATTATACTAAGAAGACAAATGCCCCTATGATTACCACACACTTCTTTTTCCCCTTTTCCTTTGTACAAGGGAATAATTATACCTGACTTCCAATCCTCCGGGACTCTACCTTCCTCCCAGGCCAATCTGCACATCTTCCACATCCATTCTACTACTATCTCTCCCCCATGCTTCAGCATTTCACCACACACTCCATCAATTCCTGGGGCTTTCCCTGATTTAACTTTCTTCATTGCTTCCACAACTTCTATCCTACTGATTTCTTCCTGTCTTCTCACCTCCCTCAGGCTGCAAAAATGAACAATAGGAAATCGCGCCAATAATAATAATAATAATAATAATAATAACAATAATAATAATAATAATAATAATAATAATAATAATAATAATAATGATAATAGTAATGATAATAATAATAATAATAAAAATAATAATAATAATAATAATAATAATAATAATAATAATAATAACAACAACAAATGACATTTAACCAGTTATTAGCTATCACCATGCATGTTTGACAACACCAAAACGGAAAATGATGTCATAGAGCAGATAGCAAAAAAAAAAAAAAATAAATAAATAAATAAAATAAAATAAAAAATAAAAAATAAACAAAAGAGAATAAATAAAAGGCAGCAAATTTAGCCAACTCTGGATCTGTCTCCCTCTGTCTGCATTTCCTACTGCCTATGGCCTCCAATCTTTTAAACGCATTGTGTCCAGGTATCTCGAAATGAACGAATCTTGAATTTGATTGTTATTTTTTTTCTTAGCAGAAGGAACAGCCTTTCTGGCTTCTAGCCTCTGGTTCATCTTTCCTTGAATAAAAAAAAAAAAAAAAGTACCTTCATTTGTCGGCAAACAAGACTCTGGCAGTGACATGTAAGCAAGTATCCCTCTGTTTATTTGCCTATAGGTAGACGCTTCAGTTCCAAAGGCGAACCACATGATATTTATGATGGACGATCATAAATTCTCCTTAATGTATGTACTTACGAGTCATCAGGTAATCTCTCTCTCTCTCTCTCTCTCTCTCTCTCTCTCTGTATATATAAGTATAATTACAGCATATATGTGTAGAGGTGGAGGGAAGGGGCGGGGTTCGGATCTGGAAATGGTTTACATTGGACCCAGCGCTGCCGCACACAGTTGTTTCAAGTCAATACAGTTTGGACAGCTTCCAAATTCATGTGAATATAAAATCTTTTTTCCACGGTACTGCGCAACCATTTATTTAAACTGGACTCGCCTTCGTCCCCCACCAGTGATGTTGCAAATGTGCATTGCACTTGATTTGCATATTTTAAGTACAGAGGAATATTTCATTTTGGACTCAAAGTCTTCTACTGAAGACAGCAAGAGAAGCAGATTTTGCGTAAGGCACATTTATGCTACATAGATGCTCGGTGAGAATGATGTTTGTAAAATCACTAAAAGTAATATGGCCAGCTAAATGGTAATATTCGTCACAACCATCACCATCTGGGAAAATGGTGTCATTGAGCTACAGAAGATTGCTGTGCCGCTGACGAGGAGCCTGCACGTGGTGGCGCTGTGCACCCTGGGTGGAGCAGCTGCGCCGTCTACCCGGGAGCCAGACCTCCCCATATTTCCCAGCACCTCGCTGTGGGAAGGATCCAGGCGAGCCTGGCGAGGCTCTGTCTACCATAATAGGGTGCCAGATCCCTACACGGTGTATGTACTGTACTGTACCTGCTGGACGGCCCAACAGAGGCAGTTGCTTACCTGTGGTCGATGGGTCTGCTCGGACATACAGACGGGTGAAACAACAACAACCACAAGTAAATTACAATAGCGTGTTCCCAGAGAACTCCACCTATTTGATTATCTAGCATTTGTCAGGCGGTAAATCGAATGGTTCCTTAACCTGCTGAGCTCGGGGACGCCATTTCATTTTACCTCTGCTACCTCATAACGATTTTATTCCGATCTGTACAGACTTCTTGAAATGGATGGGTTTTATACATATAGCACTAATGAACCCTTTCACTGCGAGACACCTATACTACGCTGAAGAAAAAATCGTCGGCTAGCAAAAAAATAAATAAAATAAATAAGATAAAATAAAAATAAAAATAATCATATTGGATCCAAGGAGTTACTAGTAAAAATAATAGTTCCTCCTATAGTTCATTCAGTTTAACTTCGTGAAAATTTTCGTCCTTTTGCAGTTTATTTCCGGTAGCTCAATGGCGGACTAAAACAGGACTATGGCTCATGACGCTTACCACAAACCTTTCTTACTTTAGATGTTTTACACTAACTTGTTCCAGATTTAAGTCCTTTTGATCCTTATTTCACGTGGCTCAGTAAAGAAAAAAAAGGACAATACGGCTGTTCTGCATTCTTTCTATAGCACTTCTTTGTGGCTAGTACCATATTCTACTATTAATCTATTGCTATAACTCAGCCTTCAAGATGGATAGAGGGCACTTTTAGGTCTAATTAAGGTAAAAGGAGCATAGCACAACATTCTAGTGTCAGCCTCTCGCTACAGGAAAACTTTTAAGAGGGAGAGAGGGTAATATCACGCCGCCACCTACCTGCGTACCTCCCGCAACGTAGAAATACCTGTAATGACGGTAAATATCTGTCTTATTGGGCTGGATCACAGGTAAATCGCTTTAAAGTTAGGTTAGGAAGTTAGGCTGGATCTGAATACCTTATCTCATATTTGGGGAATACGCGGATTTAGAGCTACGTTTACAATCTCGAAAAGAGGATTAATTTTGTCAACCCAATCCATCCTAACAGACCCAACTTAACCGTGAAGCGATCTAACTGTGACCTCACTATTAAAACCCAGAATTACCGCCAGAATGCATTTTTTTTTTTTTTTCACACGTTATGGGAAGTTACGAATCGCCATCTTTTTTTTTTTTTTTTTTCTTTAGACAGGTAGGTGAAGGAGCTGTTTCTTTGCTCCAGGGTCGTCTGTCATTACTCCTCTCCCTCCCTCATGTCACTCCACCTTCTCTCTCTTACATTTCTCCGCTTTAGTCTTTCATTTCCATCTTGGTATTCGTTGTTTCATTCTCCCATCTTTTTTATTTCTGTACGTTCAGTTCATAAATATTCACGATTTTTTCTGTCTGTCTGTCTGTCTGTCTGTCTGTCTGTCTCTCTCTCTCTCTCTCTCCATAAAGAACTCTGTCACTTCTACGGTCCTTACTTCAAAGCAGAAATAAGGTGTTCCCTAGAGCGTGTGTTTGCTGCAACTTTTCCTCCTGACCCTAATTTCACCCTCTTGTTTTTTCCAGAGTTGTGCGTGGGTGTGATGAGGTGAGGGAGGATGTACGTGTGAGGGGGAGGAAGGGAGGAGTAGGGATGGGAGAGAAAAGGGAGTAGGGGGCGTGAAGGAGGGAAGGATGTGGGAGGAAGGATGGGAAGGTGTGGGCGTAGAGGGAGGAGGTGATGGGAATGGGAGGCGAAGGAGGGCAGGAGGGAAAAGAGAGGAAAGGGAGGGAAAGGGATGGGGCTGGAAGGAGGGGAGGGTGCGGGTGTGAGAGGAAGAATGAGGTAGGTGTGGGTGTGAAAGGAAGGATGGGTAGGGAGGGGGGGCTGAGAAGAAGATGAAAGCATGAGTTGTGGGTGATTAGGAGAAAGCGTGGGAGGTGAGGGGAGGGTGGGAAGGACAAGAAGAAAGAAGCGACTAGCGTAGGGAAGAAAAAATAGTAGTTGAAAGGGTTGGAAGCGGAAGTTAATAGGCCTGAGAAACGTAAATCTGTATGGGAAAATTGTGGGTGATGGGGGATGGGAAGGGTGGGGAGATTAAGAAAAGGTGGGTTTATGTGGAAGGGGAGGAAGTAAACTGCGTGGGAGGGGTTGTGGGGTGACAGGAAGGGGCTTAAGATGTGGGTAGTGGCAGGAGTGTGTTGGAGGGTTGGGGTGGAGCTAGAGGTAAGAAAAATGTGAGAATGTGTTGGGAGGGGGGGGGGAGGGGAGGTAGCTGAAAGGAGTGGGGGTACAAGGTGAGGGGCTTGACAGAGACGAATTGTGGTTGGTGAAAGGAATTAAGCGTTGGGGGAGGGGTAGGACTGAAGGAAAGAGGGGGGAGGGAGGGATGAAGGTCTGTGTGGGAGGGGAGGGAAAAAATACAATTAGATTGACTTCACAAGGGTCTTTCAGCGATATTTTTGTAGTCACCGTTTTCTCCAAGAATAAAAACCATCGTAGTCATTTTACTTTCATCTCTTCTCATATACTGCTGGGTGAACAAGGACAAGGGGGGAACAAACCAGTAGTATCAGTCTATCCTGTCCAAGAATCACACTCAGGTTCTTCCAGTAGCGAGCTGGATATGCTAACCAATACACTACCGATTTCCACTAAAAAGGATTTGGTGTGGGGGAGGTTGTGGAGGTAAGGTGTGGAGGCTGAGGGAAGTGGAGACGTTAATATTATATGTATCCGATACTTAAGGACTATTAATCCTCCTACGTCTTATACATGACGTCACACACCCTCACATATCACTATACTGGCTCTACTACCCACCGTCTATGCTGAATACAAGCCTGGACTGTCTCATTCAGGACTGACGTGATGGTATTAGCGTTTTTTACTTGTCGATGGGGCCTCCGGAATATCAAGCCCTTATACGAAACTGGGATCCCTGTTCTTCCCTGCCACTGCATGGGATCGATTTCATGTCCTGTAGGTCGGCAGTCCACTGCCGTACCACTAGACCATCAGTGAAGGACGGCGGGGGCAGTGTGTGGGAGTGGAGAAAAGATAGTGTGATGGATTGAGGGGGTAGGAAGGATATTTAGGCGGGAAGTGACCATGGAGAAGGCTGTGGGTGGCAGGAATGTCGGAGAAAGGAGGAAGAAAGTGTGAGGGGAAAGAAAGGGTGCGTGGAAGGGGAGGAAAGAGAAAAGGAGGGGAGTTTGCAGGGAAGGGAGGGTCAGATTGAGGGTGCAGAAAAATGTGGGTGGAGGAACGCATGTATGGGAAGAAAGAATAGAGAATGCGAAATATTTGGAAGGTAGAAAAAGACCTTCAGGTGAGGCGAGAATGTGTGGGAGGAGGGCGGCGAAAGGACTGCTTGAGAAGGAAGAGGAGTGTGTGTGTGTGTGTGTGTGTGTGTGTGTGTGTGTGTGTGTGTGTGTGTGTGTGTGTGTGTGTGTGTGTGTGTGTGTGTGTGTGTGTGTGTGTGTGTGTGTGTGTGTGTGTGTGTGCGTGCGCGTGTGTGTGCGTGCGCCTGTGTGCGCGCGCGCGTGCTTGAGTGTCTGTGTGTGTGTGTGAGGGGAGTGAGTGAGAAAGTACCGTAATTATTAGACGAGACAGGAGTTGTGTGAAAGTGTAAGAAGGAAAGTTTGAGAGAAGGTGTGGGAGGGGAAGGAGAAGTGCGTGCGAGGAGTGATTTAGGTGTGAAAAAGAGGGTTGCAATTATGAGGAGAGAGTGGGTGTGGGAGGAGAAAGAAAATATTTGAGAGGTTAAGGGCAGGAATGGAAGGAAGGATGTTAGCAGGGTATGTTAAGTATTACAGAAATTTAGCAGGGGAGAAAAAAGTGTATGGGAAGAAGGGGAGAGAGAAGTGCATGGGAGGAAGGGAAGAGAGAGAAGGGTATTGAGGAGATAAGAGTGGGGGAGATAAAAGAACGGGAAGAGTTTGAGGGAGCGCACGGGGAGAGAGGGAAGCGCTTGTGAGAGGAGTGTATTTAGAAGGGAAGATAGAAGTGTGGGAAACAGAAGAGGGGAAGAGTATGAGGAAGTGAAAGGAGAGAGAAGAAACTGTCTGTGACAAAAAGTGTATTTAGAAGGGGAGATGGGAGTGGGGGAGACGGGAGTGGGGGAGATGGGAGTGGGGGAGATGGGAGTGGGGGAGATAGAAGAAGGGAAGGAGTTTGAGGGAGTGAAGGGGGAGAGAAGCAAGTGTCTGTGAGGAAGGTGACTGAGGTGCGGCAAGAGAAGTGTACACTATTTAGGAGGAGAGAGACCAGTGTGTGGGAGGAGTGGGAGACGGGAATAGTTAGAAAGAAAGCGAAGAAATGTGGGAGGAAAGCAGATAGAAAAAGGAGCTTTAGATTAACAGCTATCGACTGCACTAGGATCAGTTTATAGACAGACACCATATTGAGAGGAGTATCAACCTTCTGTAATAAAACTATCAATTCAGTTTACATCCAGGTTGCGAAATGTACTGGCTGGTGAATAGGAACATGGGGGAAACAAACTGTGCCTAAGATTCTAACCGGTTCAAGAATCGAACTCGAATTCATCTTGTTATGAACTGGAAATGCTAACCAATGCACCACCAGCTCCCCCGGACGAGAGAGACTTTGTGGGGTTGGGGGAGGAAGTGGCAGGAAATATAGAGCAGGGCGATTTTGTTGTTTGAGTGCGCTGTGTTAAGAAAGACAGAGAGAAGTGGGTGGGAGGAATGAAAGAGAGGGAGGAATGAACTTAGAAGGGAGGCAGGGGAGTGTAGGAGGGAGGAAGGGAGAGATTATGAAGTGGAAATGGCGGAAAGTGTGGGAGTAGAGAGATCTATGTGTTGCTAAGAGAAGTGCATTTAGGAGGGGAAAGAAAGGAGTTTTTTGGAGGAATGAGAAAGATCTTTATTAACGAGGGAAGAAGTAGAAGAAAGAAAGAGAAAAAGACCTTGAGGGGATGAAGGAGATGGGGGGAAGATGAATGAACAGGATGATTGAAGTGTGGTAGAGACTAAGGAGAGAATGTGTGTGTGTGTGTGTGTGTGTGTGTGTGTGTGTGTGTGTGTGAGAGAGAGAGAGAGAGAGAGAATGTTTAATAATTACTAAAGTTAGGGAATTACAAGAGTTTTTACTGCACTTTTATCGCTCTCTGTCTGTCTGTCTGTCTGTCTGTCTCTCTCTCTCTCTCTCTCACACGGCGTTAAGTGGGTGCTTGTACTTGATGTTGCTGTTGTGGCCTCATAATTTCCACCAGACAAATGGGGACCTATTTCGAGGAGTTTGGCGGCCTTTTTAGCGTCTCTGGTTGGAGCGCCTTAGCCACGTAGACAACCAGGCGTCCTTTGGGTATATGGTTACCACCCAACGTAGTAAACTTGTGGGTTGCAGACAACACTTAGCTTGTCACTCATAAGTCCCCTGAAGGTTGCACAACATCGAGTGAGAGAATGGTGGGCGCCTCTACCTACTGTACGTGCCACATGTAAATATTCCTTTGTTTACCATTTACATCTCGATCTTTAAACCTCACTGGACAAGTTTACTGTTTTACTGTTCTATTATTTTATTATTTTACTGGTATATTATCTACTATTTGCTATTTTACTTATTATACTGTTCTACTGTTTTTCCATTTTATTGTTTTTCTTTTCCGTATTACTATTTTACTGTTTTGTTGTTTTACTAGGTTTACCATTTTACTGTCATTATTTTACTCTTTTATTGTTTTATTATTTTATTGTTTTTTACTGCTTTACGATTTTACTGTTTTACTATTTTACTGTTTTACAAATTTACTGGTTTAACAATTTCACTTTTTTGCTGTTTTACTGTTTTACTAATTTACTGTTTTACCAAACTCTGCTTTTCTGTTTAACTATCACTGTTTTACTCCTTTACTGTTTGACTATTTTACTATATTATCATTTCACTGTTATATAATTTTACTATTTAACTATTTTACTCTGGTAGTCTGACAATTTCACTCATCCCTAGAAAAACCCCTGATACAGAATACATTAATATAGCCTACTTGAGAGGGGATGACGATTTTTTTCTGTTAATTTCAAGACGATTTAGGTCAACTTAGGTCAATCGTCTTATATGAGGGCATCAAGAACGACCTCCCCTAATCCCCTCATTACGACAAGCGTCTCGTAAGATGAATAAAATCGTCTTAATTAATGAAAAAGGTAGGAACATCATACGGAAGTGATTAATGGAGACTATCTCATCCCTTCAAAGAGGTTCCTATTAAGGTGATGGAAGTTTAGTGAACTCTCATCTAAGCCTTTAAAAGTAACCTGGTAGTCATCGGGAAAAGAGAGAGAGAGAGAGAGAGAGAGAGAGAGAGAGAGAGAGAGAGAGAGAGAGAGAGAGAGAGAGTGTAATGGAAGTATACAAAATATTTCATGATGACAAGTTTCACCAAAAGGAAAAAGTCTAATATTTTCCCCTATATGCAAGTCTTAACATTTCCTCCTTACCCACATCTCTCTCTCTCTCTCTGCAAGAAGGAAGGGATTTCTGGGGTTCCCTCTCCTCTTTCTCTTTCATGTCTTCATCCATCTTTCTCAGGCTTCACCTATCCTTCTTTAGCCTCCTTTTCCGTTTCTGTCTGCCTGTTTGTCTGTCTCGCCATTTTTCTTCTCCTTTCCTCCCCATATCACCCCTTACTCCCTCTTCCCATGTGTCACTCCCTGCTCCTTTCCATCCCTCTCCTCCTTTTTATCTATCCCACCTCTCCACATCATCCTTTTCTTTCTCTCTCTCCCATCTACTCCTGTTCCAGTCACCCATTCTCTCCCTTCATTTCCCAAACCTTTTATTTCTAGTCCCTTTCTCCCCTTCCCTCCATCCCCTCTCCCTTGCAATTCATCCCTTCCTTTCATTCATTCTTCCGTGTATTCCTTTTTCCACTTTCCCTTCACTCCTTTTCACCCATTCATCACCATTCATTTATCTTCTTCCCCCTTCCCTCTCCCTCACCCCATTTCTCTATCCTCCCCATTCCATCACTCACCTCCTTCTCTTTCTTTCCCCTTTCCTTTTTCTCCTTCCTATTCATCCCTGCCTTCCATATTCCGCCTATCCATCATTCCTCTCCATTCACTCTTTCCTGCCCTGTTTCTCTCCCATTCTCTCCACTGTCTCTAACCTTCTTTTCTCTACGTTTCATTTTTCGCTCCCCCTCGCCCCATTACTTCCTGCCTCCTCTCCCCTCCACCTTTTCTCTCCACCCACTCTATCCCTCTTTCCTCTACTTTTTTATCTCTCACTCCCTCTCGCCTCATTCCTTCCATCCTCTTTCCTCCACCATTTTTTTCCATCCATTCACCCCTTCCTTCTCTAGCTTTCATTTTTCCTACCTCGTTCCTAGTCTCTTCCCTCCACCTCTCCTCTCCGCTCTCCTTCCACCTCACCTCCTCCACCACTCATCCCCACCTCAAAGACCTTCCACGTAACATCCCTAAGCCTGTAAATCTCCTAATCTCTTTTATTTTTTTCCCGGGAACTTGAGAATTTTTAGCCTGGTCTTGGCGTGGGCGGGGAAGTACCTGTATTTCGTGGAAGCAAGAAGCTCTCTACTTTACCCTTCCAATGACATAAGCCTGATGGCCTATCTATCTATCTATCTATCTATAGCCCGACGCCCTAATCCCGCAAAGGGTGGCCGCAGACAAAACGCCTCCAAGTCGCTCTGTCACCCACCATTCGACTACCCTCCCCCCAACTCACCCCCCCTCCCTCATGTACCTCTCAACTTCATCCCTCCACCTCATCCTCGGTCTACCTCTCCCTTTCCCTCCCTCCACCTCACCTACATACACCCTCTTAGTCAGTCTTTCATTCTCCATTCTCTTCACATGTCCAAACCACCTCAGTGTATTTCTCCTAATCTTCTCAACCACATCCACATCCACCCCACAGCGTTCCTTCACTTCTTCATTCGTCAACCTGTCCATCCACGTCACTCCACATGCTCTTCTCAAGTAACTCATTTCCACTGCTCTCACTCTTGACTTGTTCCCCTCTTGCAAGGTCCATGCCTCGCTATCACAATACTATCATGCAGTGACTTCTTAACTTCCATACTCACCTCCTTATTTCTCATCACTGCTTTCAGTGTACCAACAACCTTCCTTCCCTGCTGTACCCTTTCACGCGCTTTATCCCCCAAAGTTCCATCCTTACTCATCACACTACCCAAGTACTTGAATGCACTCACATTCTCCATATCCTCACCATCCAACCTCACTGCACACTCTGTGACTTCATTCCTCTCAAACACCATAACTTTATTTTTGTTTACATTAACTTTCAGATTCCTCCTCCTACACACTGTCCCAAATTCATTCACCAAACCTTGCAACTCCCATTCATCTTCACTCAATAGTACTGTATCATCAGCAAACAGCAACACCGGAAGCTTCCAAATCTCACCCTCATTCATTAGAGCCACCCCCACATCCACTGCCCTACCCTGCACCTCCTTTACAACCCCATCCATGTATATATTAAACAGCTATGGAGACATCACACAATCCTGTTTCAGTCCCACATTGAGACCAAAGAACTCACTCAGCTCACCATCCACTCGCACCGTAACCCTAGCTCCCTCGTACATACTCTTCACAGCACTCAACAATTTCCCCTCCACTCCATATATTCTTAATACCTTCCACATACCTTGCCTATCTATTCTGTCATAAGCTTTCTCCAAGTCCATGAAGGCTGCATACACTTTCCTTCCCTTCTCTAGATACTTCTCCACTAAACATCTTAGAACAAATATCTGATCTACACACCCTTTTCCCTTCCTAAATCCCCCTTGTTCTTCTCCAACTAGCTCCTCTGTCATATGCCTAACCCTATCAATGAGTATTCTACCATATATTTTACCAGTCACACTAAGTAGGCAAATACCTCTATGGTTACCACATACTTCTCTCTCTCCTTTTCCTTTGTATAAAGGAACAATTATACCTGATTTCTAGTCCTCTGGAACCCTCCCCTCTTCCCAAGCCAATCTACACAACTTCCATATCCACTCCACAACAATCTCACCCCCATACCTAAGCATTTCACCACACACTCCATCAATTCCTGGGGCCTTTCCCAACTTAATCTTCTTCATCGCTTCCACTACTTCCGCCCTACTGATCTCTTCCTCCCTCCTCTCATCTCTTCTTCTCCCAGCCATTCCCCAACCACTTATACTCGCACTGCTCTCACTCTCCACATTCAACAAATCCTCAAAGTGCTCCTTCCATCTCCTCAGTTTCTCTCTCTTCTCCACCAACAATCTATTATTCCTATCTTTCACACCCCTACTATTTCCTCTTTCACACTGCCTTACTTTCTTTACCTCCTTCCAATACAATTTCTTACTCTCCCTCCATTTCACACTCAGATTCCTCCCAAACTCCTCATCCACTTTCTTTTTACTCTCCTTCACCAGTCTCTTAACCTCCCTTCTCCTGCTCACATATACCTCTCTCTTCTCTCTCTCATCTTCTCCCCTACCTCTACTCGCTAACCATTCACTATATGCCTTCTTCTTTTGTTCCACAGCTCGTTTCTACTCATCATTCCACCATGCTGTCCCTTGCACACCCTTGTATCTCCTCACTCCACAAACCGCCTCACATGCTGCGCCTATCTCTTCCGTGAATATCTTACATACGTCTTCCACCCCTTCCATCTGCTCTAGCTCATACCTTCCCAGTCTTTTTTCCACTATGCTCTTATACTCTGTCATTTTCTCACTATCTTGCAATTTCTCCACTCTTTTCACAGGAGTTGCTTCCTCCTGTCTTCCCATTCGTCTCCTCAACCACTTTCTTTGCAGCTCTACCTTGGCCGTCACTAAGTGATGGTCCGAGACTCCATTCCCCCACCCTCTCCACACTCTTGCATCCAACACTTGTCTTCTCATTCGCTCATCCACACACACGTAGTCTATCATTGCCTTTCGTTCAACAAGTTCACCATCCATCCTCCTCATTACTCTCCATGTATACCGGTGGATCATCTTATGCCGAAAGTAGGTGTTGGCTATTGCCAACCCCTTACAAGCACAGATGTCCACCAAAGCATTTCCATTCCCATCTACGTCAGCTGGCACACCCCACTGACCAACCACTCCATCCACTCGTACATTCCCAACTTTGCCATTCATGTCTCCAATCAACAGCACTCTCTCGCTCCTCTCAAACTTGTCCATACACGCTTCTACACTCGCCCAAAACTCATCTTTCACTCTTGCCACTCGGTCCTCTGTCGGGGCATACACACATACAATCGCCCACGCTTGTATACCTACTTTTATCCTCACCCATACAATCCTTGCATCCACTGTTCCATACTCTCTTATATTCTCCTTCCACTTCTTGCTTATCATCAGACATACTTCCTCTCTTGCCCTCTCATTTTCATTGACTCCCGCACATATACCTAAACCATATTCCCATTCTCTCACCCTTTCACCTTTCCATTTAGTTTCAGTTAATCCACATATATCCACTTTTGCATCCTCAAGCACCTGAACAATCTCTCTCTCTTTCACTTCATCATTCACTCCTCTCACATTCCATGTTCCCACCCTAACAATGTCCTTCGTCCGTTCCTTGGTCGTCAACGTATGGTCCATCCGGGTCCGAGGCGCTTTGTTCGTTTTTTTCGTTAGTTCTTTTTACGGGGTGGGGCACTAACCCACCACCAACCCTTTTAGTTGCCTCGTACGACAAGCAGGGATACTGGGGGAGTATTCTTGAAACCCCCCTACCCCCAGGGGTACGTTGCGTTATAAAAGCTCAGTCTGCTGGTGTGGGAGTGGGTTATCCATGCCTGTATAAACGACGCAGCCAGTAACAGGTCAGAGACTATTAACTAAAACATGGGTTACAGGATGCAGAAATAGACTATACCATTTTTACTCTAACTTGCCCTAAAATTATTCCTCCACCTAGACTACTGATTTACTGCAAGAGATTAACACTTGAATAACATACTAGTCATGAAGAAGTGCTATTGAAACTAAGTAGAACCACAGTACTGTCCTACTGTGCTACTACGTTACGTGACATTAGGCACAGAAAGAGAAAAATCTGAGCCAAGTTACGGTATAAGGTGTATAGTGCCAATACTGATGAAAGGGGAAGTAAGGAACTGGGAGTGTGAAGGGGTGAATGCATAAGCAGATGTGGATTAAGAAGGAACTTAAAAACGAAAAGTGGGTGACAGTCAGTGCATATTTATGAGCCAGATATTGAGAGGGGTGCAGAGGAGAGGAAGAAGTTTGGGAGGTGTGGCAGGAGCGTGTGGGAGACGTTGCGTGGGGAAGAGTATTGGTGGTGGGGGATTTGTGTGTAAGGTTAGAGAAAGAGGCTGTTGAGGGAGGACAGGAGAACATATTAGTGCTGGGAGTAAAGGAGAATAAAGATTTACAGAGCTATGTGGGAACGATGGATGGCAGGGGGAAACATGTGACGTAAGTAAAGCGACATCCTTCAGTATATATGGGTGAATGGAGTGGACGTGCTGTACACCTGAAAGTGATAATGGATGTCACGATCTGTTAAATAATTCATTAAGGAAAATTCACATCAACCAAGAAATAATAAAGTAATAGTTGCTTTGGAGGATGAGTAACACCATTTCCTTAGCGATTTATTTTCTACACTATATATCGGTATCGGTTTGCGTTAATACTGATGTTATTACTTTGATCCCTGTAGCAATAAGTGCAATGGTAGGGTATGATATGCAAACTGAATCGCTGACGAACAAGTACTACGGAGCCTCCAATCCCACGTTCAATAAAACCCACAGAGAGAGAGGGGAGAGGGTGGTTAGGGCAAGAATGATAAAGTAAAGCCAAATAAAGAAGAGAAAAAAAATAAAAAAAATAACGGAGTGAGGATAATGAGAGGTGAAGATGATGGAAGGTGTAAATGATAGGGGTAGCGATAATTAGGGTGATGATAATAGTGGCGCAGGCGAGAAGCGTGTTGTGGTAATAATGAGAGAGAGAGAGAGAGAGAGAGAGAGAGAGAGAGAGAGAGAGAGAGAGAATCTACCGCCCCCCCTCTTCCGCCTCGTCCGGATAAAATGAAACGCAAAAATCAACTCAACTTCCGAGTTTTTACGAGCTTGGAATTTAATATCTAAGTGTGCCGGAAAAAGTTCGATATTTCGGCAGGAGATCCGCAAGTTACAAGGACATTCAACAGTCTTTATTAAATATTGAGTCTCTCTCTCTCTCTCTCTCTCTTGCCGCATAAGGTGAATTGATTTTTGAACTGCTTAACTCTACTCTCTCTCTCTCTCTCTCTCTCTCTCTCTCAACTCCTGATTAGTTGAAAACAAAACTGTTATTCATTTTTGGTCAAATTTCGAACTATGGATTAAAAACTTTTGATGTACTAATTCATCCCATCATCACTGAAATAAGGAGAGGGGGAGGCGGGGGGTAGGAAGGATGAAGGAGGGAAGGGGGACTGGGAGTTGGGGAGGAGAGGCGAGAGGGGTGAGGAATGAAGGACGAGAGGGGAAAGAGATGAGGAGTGGAGGACGAGAGGGGAGAGGGGTGAGAAGTGGAGGACGAAAGGATAGAGGGGTGAGGAGTGGAGGACGAGAGGGGAGAGAGGTGAGGGGTAGAGGACGAGAGGAGAGACAGGTGAGGAGTGGAGGACGAAAAGGGAGAGGGGAGAGGGGTGAGGGGTAGAGGACGAGAGGGGAGAGGGGTGAGGAGTGGAGGACGAGAGGGGAGAGGAGTGAGGAGTGGAGGACGAGAGGGGAGAGAGATGAGGGGTAGAGGACGAGAGGGGAGAGGGGTGAGGAGTGGAGGACGAGAGGGGAGAGGAGTGAGGGGTGGAAGACGAGAGGGGAGAGAGGTGAGGGGTAGAGGACGAGAGGGGAGAGGGGTGAGGAGTGGAGGACGAGAGGGGAGAGGAGTGAGGGGTGGAAGACGAGAGGGGAGAGAGGTGAGGGGTAGAGGACGAGAGGGGAGAGGGGTGAGGAGTGGAGGACGAGAGGGGAGAGGAGTGAGGGGTGGAAGACGAGAGGGGAGAGAGGTGAGGGGTAGAGGATGAGAGGGGAGAGGGGTGAGGAGTGGAGGACGAGAGGGGAGAGGAGTGAGGGGTGGAAGACGAGAGGGGAATTGGATGAAGGAGGAGTGGGGGTATGGACGGGAAGATGGGGATGAGCCTGAGGGTGAAAATGGTGGTGGCAGGGAAGGTGATGATGATGATGATGATGATGATGGTGATGCTTGTTATGATAAAGAGCAGCGTCCATAATGTTAATGATGTTGACGAAGGTGATGGTTATGACAATGATGTTTTTTATAATGAAAAATGAGCACTGAAGACCCATTAACTTCTTCACAACGATGGCATACATCATTTGTATTTTGCTGTTGTCTCCAAAAGATATTATTAAACTTGGGTGAAACGTTTGAAAGAGGAAGGGTTAAAAAGATCCTTCAATAACCTCCATAATGAGTAATTTTACGTTTAAACTGCAAATAAATAAATAAATAAATATATACATTACTACATTTATTTATTTATTTATTCATTCATTTATTATAAATATACAAATACAATGACGAGAACGACGATTAGGATGATGATGGTGGAAATGACGAGGACGACGACGAAAAGAACGACGCTGATAATGAAGACGACGACAACGTGATAATATTGTGCTCATCTCTAGCAAAAGGACTAGGATTTAACGCCCAAAATAACTCGCTACAGGTGTAATAAAAGACACCATCTCGAGTCGACTGCTGTAAACGCCTGAGTAAATTGGTCCACGATACGACTT
Organism: Coenobita brevimanus; assembly: GCF_032717465.1. Lineage (NCBI taxonomy): Eukaryota > Metazoa > Arthropoda > Malacostraca > Decapoda > Coenobitidae > Coenobita > Coenobita brevimanus. Next base: position 29,697,221 of record NC_136996.1, read on the forward strand.
AGGGAGGAAGGGTGAGAGGGGAGATGAGGGTGAGGGGTGTGGAGGGGATGGTGGTGGGAGAGGAAGGTGGGTGGGGGAATAAAGAGGATAGGACGACGATTGAGGAAAGGAGTATAAAGAGGGCTAGGAAGGATGAAGGGGGCTGGTGGGGAGAGGATGGAGAGGGGAGGTTGAGGGAAAAGGGTGGAGAGGGGATAGGGAGAAAGGGGACAGGGTAGATGGGGTTAGAGGAAGGTGAAAGGAAGCTACTAGGCTAAAGTTTTCTATAAATGGGTATACTACGATAAATTTTTCAAATACTGGGGTAAACGTCACATATACTGAGGTAATCTTTGAATTTATTTGGGGGTAAACTTACAAACGCTGCTGTAAACTTTGGATTTTCTTGGGTTAACTTTTCATATACTTTGAAAAATTTTAAGTATATTTGGGTAAACTTTCCATCTATAGAAGTAAGTTTAATATATAAGGAATATAACTTTACACATACTGGGGTAAACATTAAATATGATAGGGTATACTTCTTTATATACTGAGGTGAATTTTACTTAAACTGAGGGCAAACTTCATGCACGGGGGGTTAACTTTATATACGGTATACTGGTGCAAGCTTTGCATATTATCGTGTAAAACTTCCATATATTGAAGTAAAGCTTGCATATACTGTACATATTTTAAGCAGAGAGAGAGAGAGAGAGAGAGAGAGCAACCTGTCTACCTGTCTGTCGTATCGTGGACTAATTTACTCAAGCGAGGGGGAAACGGCTGACTCAGAATTCTTTCTTTCATAACAGCCTTTAGTCGAGGTAGAAGGAGAGGTGTATTTCTCAGGGTTAACACTCTCAGGCTCCTATGACTCACTCTCAGCTGAATAAGATCGTCTGGCGTTAGCAGTGAGAGGATACTAGAGTTGTCCCAGCGTGAGGGGGTTAATAGTACCACTGTTAATACCCCCAGGCTCCTATAGCCCACTCTCAGCAGAAAAAGCGTGTTGAGTATTGCTTGGAAATGAATACTAGAGTTACCCCGATCGTGAGGGGGGTAATGGTAACAGTATTGACACTCAGGTTTCTGTACCTTTCTCTCTCTCTCTCTCTCTCTCTCTCTCTCTCTCTCTCTCTCTCTCTCTCTCTCTCTCTCTCTCAATTGCACAGAATCGTCTTTCGTTAGGTGGAATAAAACACTAAACTTGTCCTGGGGCCAGTCGCTTTTCGCTGAGCGGCATTATGTGCGAGGGAGGGACAAGAGAATGTGGGGTGAAGAGAGCAAAGAGTGAGGAGAGGGAAAAGGGAGAGAACTGAGGAAAACAGACACAGGGAGAGAAGGAAGGATAAGAGGGAAGGGTGAGAAGGAGAGAGTAAGGAAGGGTAAGAGGGAAGGATAAGAAGGAGAGAGTAAGGGCAGGTAAGAGAGAAGGGTAAGAAGAAGAGGAGACTAAGGAAGGCCAGGTGTCATTATGCCTCTTATCACGGACCAGGTTAATGTGCACAAGGGCTGACCTGTTCCTTCCCTGACCATTCTCTGACCTTGATGTGAACAATAGAACTCAATTAACCCAACTCAATTAACTCTTGAGCATAATCCGGCCTCATTCAGCTTGATCAACTTAACCCATTTGGCAACCAGGCGTCCTTGTACTAGTTATATAGTTACCAGATATTGCAGTTGCCTTCGCCCATCCGAAACACCTGACACCTGAGAAGTTTCGTGGGGAGAGAGAGAGAGAGAGAGAGAGAGAGAGAGAGAGAGAGAGAGACGGGGGAAGAGAACAACAGGCGGAGGCAAATGATTCAGGTAACATGGGACTGAGCCGGAAATACTGCTCCCTTCCCCTATCCTCATCCCTCCGCTCTCTCTCCTCCACTTCCCCTCCTTATCCCCTCCCTCACCCCCACCTCCCATCTCTTCCTGCAACCTCATCCTCTCTCTTCTTTTCCTCTCATCCCCCTCCCACATCCCAATCTTCCTCTTCCCTCAGTTTCCTCCCCAAGTCTCAAAATCCTCTCCCTTCCTTTGACTTCCTCCTCTTCTCCCCAACATACCCTTCCTCACGCTACCTTCTTCTCCACCTCTCTTACCTTCCTCCCTTCCTACTCCGCCTCTCTCCCTCCCACTCCTTCCTTCATCTTTCCTCCTCCTCTAACCTCCCTCCCTCTCCCCACCTTACACGCACCTCCCACTCAGACCCCAACTTCCCCTCCCTCTCCTCAACCTTCTCCCCCTTCCCCCCACTTTGTCTTCCTCGAGTTTCTCCTTCCTTCCTCAGCCTCCCTTCCTCCAACCTTTCACTCTTCCACAAACTCCTTCTCTCAGCTTATCTCCCTTCCTCCATCTATCCTTTCCTCTTACCCTATCCTTCCTTCACTTCCCTTCTACCTCTCCCTTCCTTAGATTCTCCTTAACCTTCCCCTATTACCTTTGCCTCCCTACCTCACTCCCCTTCCCAACCTTCCTTTCCCCTCCCTCACTCCCAACCTTCCTTTCCTCTAACCTCTTCCTAACCTCCCCTTACCCCGTTTTCTCTCTCTCTCTCTCTCTCTCTCTCTCTCTCTCTCTCTCTCACTCTCTAATACGTTGTTCTTCCTTTAAGGCCAGGGTTTCTAAGCCTCTGGTAAGAACAGTATAGTACGTTTATTCTAACCTGCCACCCACTCCAGCAGGCTGAGCCATCCCCGTAACACAAATACACCGCCAGATGGGTTTCTAGTGAAGTGCTATTTACGGACCACCCTCTATATCAAGACCGTACTTTTATCGGTCAAAAAAATTCCTTACCACCTTCTTTCTGGCGATTTATTTTACTTACCAGAGGACAATATTCTTGTATATTATTTATGTGTTTTTAATACCTCCTTTGCAACATAAAAGAGAAAATGTAGAAGTGTCATAGAGCCCGCCAGAAATTCACCTGATAATCGCTACCCTTATCCTATCCCCACCCTCATCCCATCGCTGCCCTTATCCTATCCCCACCCTCATCCCATCGCTACCCTTATCCTATCCCCACCCTCATCCCATCGCTACCCGTATCCTATTCCCACCCTCATCCCATCGTTACCCTTATCGTATCACCACCCTTATCCTATCACCACCCTTATCCCATCGCCACCCTTATCCCATCCCACCGCTACCCTTATCCAAGCCCCACCCTCATCCCATCGCTACCCTTATCCTAACCCCACCCTCATCTCATCCTAATTCTTATCCCATCTACCTTATCCCATCCCAACCCTTATCCCATCCACCCTTATCATCTCCCTACCCTTCCTGTCTCTGTCCCTAACCTAACCAAACCTAACAGGAAGGCAACAGTATTACCCATCCTTTCCCGGAACAATAAGGGTCAATAAAGGAGAGGCTGAGACAGGTACAACAAACAGACGAAGAAGTTGTAAAGATTCTTAAGATGTTCCTCTAAGATAAATAAGTATGTGAAGCTATTAAGCCTTTCAAACCGAGGACGTGGTGGTGGTGGTGGTGGTGGCAGTAGCAGTAGTAGTAGTAGTAGTAGTAGCAGAAGTAGTAGTAGTAGTAGTAGTAGTAGTAGGAGTAGTAGTAGTAGGAGTAGTAGTAGTAGTAGTAGGAGTAGTAGTAGTAGTAGTAGTAGGAGTAGAAGTAGTAGTAGTAGTAGTCGCAGTAGTAGTAGTAGTAGTAGTAGTGTGTTTATTTTGGTAGATATGCTTGTTCTAGTTATGAAGAGACTGATAGGTGAATGAGTGAACATAGAAGTATAAAGACAGATAGGTACATGTATACATAAATAGACTGTCATAGACAGACAGACAGACAGACAGACAGACAGACAGACAGATTGAGAAAAAGAGATGAAGAGATAGGTAGGTAGACTGACTGACTGATAAACTGCTTAATTAATAGATAGAAAGGCACAGATAGTAGGCAGATAGATAGATAGGCAGACAGATATAGATAGATGATAGATAGATAGATAGATAGACAGATAAGCAATCCTATACGCGACTTAAGCTCAAGAATGTTAATAAATCCAGCAACTAGACACAATTGCCTTTGTTCTCCCACGTCCCTGTGTAGATGTTAGGTGGGAGAGAGAGAGAGAGAGAGAGAGAGAGTGGAGGAAAGGATGAGGGAAGACGCTGAGGAAGAAGCAAATGAAGAAGAGAGAAAGGGAGAATGAAAGAAATGGAGAGAATGCGTAAGTAGGAAGGATGGAGGAGAACACAAGATGGGTGTGTGAGAGAGAGGGAGGGTGTGGGGGAGGGGGAGGGGAGGGGAAAGTTTGGGGGAGGAGGGAAGGAGGAAAGTGGAGGAGGGAGAGAAAGAAATGTAGGAATGAGGAAAGTAAGCGGGGAAGGATGAATGTGAAGGAAAGGAGAGAAGTGTGAGAAGGAGGGAAGTATGGGAAGACGAGAAGTGAAAGTGGGAGGGAGGGAAAGGTGAGAAGGAAAGAGGAAGAGAATGTGGGAAGGATAGAAGGAGAGAAATGTGGGACGGAGGGAGGGAGAAGTGTGTGAAGGAGGGAGAGAGGGAAGTGTGGGAAGGAGGGAGAGAGAAGTGTGGGAAGGAGGGAGAGAGGGAAGTGTGGGAAGGAGGGAGGGAGAGAAGTGTGGGAAGAAGGGAAATGGAGGTGGAAAAGGAAGATGTATGGGAAGGAAGCAAAGAAAATAGTGTCGGAGAGAAGGAGGTGGAGCAGGGTAGGAAAGAAATGTTGGAGGGAAGTGGAGGAGGAAAGGCAGGAGGTGGAGGAGGGAAGGAGAGAAGCGAGCAAGAGGAAAAGAATGAGAAGTCGGTGTGAGAGAGATAAACAGTGACTGGAAAAGTGGAAAAGGGTGAGCAATGTGGAGGAGGGAAGGAAAGAAATGGAGGAGGGAAGAAAAGAAGTGGAGGAGGGAAGGAGAGAAGTGGAGGAGGGACGGAGGGAAGTGGAGGAAGGAAGGAGGGAGGTGGAGGGGGGAAGAGGAGGAAGAGAATGAGGAAAAAAATCGTCAGACGTAAAATGTGGGTGATCTATCTATCTATCTATCTAAGAATGAGTAAGTGATCAAAAAGAGGACGAAAAAAGATAAAAAAGGAGACGGGAAATATTAAAATTGCAAACTGCTGAAAAAGTGGACAAGAAAAAAGGAAAAAAGTGCGGACGAAGATAGAAGATAAAAAAGCAAAAAAAGAGAGAAAAAAAGACGTGGATAAGAATGGGAAAAAGAAAAAACAGTTGGGAAAGACTGAGATAAAAAGAAAATGAGGCTAGAGAATCAAAGTAGACAAAATCAGAGGAGAATGAAAAGTGGACCAGAAAAAAAGATGAAGATGAGAATAGGAAAGAGACAAAGTAAATAATAAATGTAAGTAAAACCAGAAAAATAGTAAAATATTTGGGAAAATGAGGAATATGAGAAGAAGAGTGAGAAAAAGGATAGGCGAAAATGCGACCAAAATAGACAATGGAAAAAGAATGTAAACAAGAAAGGTAGAAGGAAATATTGAAAACTAGATGAGTCAAGCTCTTTACTGCTCGACCAAATGAGGCGCTTGGCTTAAAATGGAATAAAGACAGCCAAGAACGACCCTAAAGAAGTGATGGATTTAACTTCGCAGAAAAAACAAGTCTTTAAAGATGAACGAAAGAAAGATATGAGGAAAAGAATAATAATTAAGACTGATGACACATATGGACAAATTTTTAAAGGATTGAAGATGGATAAAAATCGGAACAGGAGGAGGAGGAAAAGAGGAAAATATGAAGACTCGGAGCGAGGACGAGCCCTTATTGAGAGACTTATTTTGAGCTTCATGAAGGCAGTGACTGACACCTGCAAAACACACACGTATGTACCCCGTTGCAACCAGACACGAGAGACGAAAATAGAAGGCAGGTGTGCGTGGGTGACAGGTGTACGCGGGTGACAGGTGTACGTGGGTGCCATGTACGTGGGTGACAGGTGTACGTGGATGACAGCTGTACGTGGGTGACATGTACATGGGTGACGGGTGTGCGAGTATGTGGGTGACAGGTGGACGTGGGTGACAGGTGGACGGGGTTGGCAGGTGTGTGGGGGTAGATGAGTGGGTACCATGTGCAGCTGAGTTAACCTTTTCGTTGTCATGGACGCCCTTTGATATCGGGACTGAATAGCCTCGCCCAAGGTCCCTACGCTCCAGATGAGGCAATAAAGGACGGATGGATGGATGGATGGGTGGATGGATAGGATGAATGGATGGATGGATGGAGGGAGGGAGGGATGGATGGAGGGATGGTAAGCTCGAGTATAAAAGTTTTGGCTCAGGTATTAAAGTAGCTCAAACGAAAATGACAATATAAGAGGAGGAAGTGACACCTCTTTTACAAGCCTGGCAATACTCCTTTTCTTCGAGCTTCTTGTGTCTTGGATTTGTTTTACCTTGTGTGTTTTCCAGACTACTTCATAAGCATTCTTGCACTCCTTTTTTTCCAGCGCTCTCTAGTAATTGGCAGTATATTGTTTTCTCTCTCTCTCTCTCTCTCTCTCTCTCTCTCTCTCCCCCTTTGTCTCTGCGAGTTTCCAGCCCACTTCTCTCCTGACATCCCCTGTTTGTGTTGTATTTTCATTCTCTCTCTCTCTCTCTCTCTCTCTCGTTCATGTTCTTCCCCGTCTTTTCATTTGCTTGTTTTCTCCTCTTTTTTTTTCTGTTTTCTTCTTTTCTATTCTAACTTCTCTATCTTCTGTTTTTTTTTTTTCTCTGTCTTCTCTTCCATCCACTGATCTCTCTTTTCCTTTACCCCTTCCTTCCCCTCCATCTCTTTCTACCTCCTCTCTTCCCTTCTATCTCTTTCTTCCTCCTCTCTTCCCTTCTCTTTCTCCTCTCTTCCCTTCTCTTTCTCTTCTCTTCCCTTCTCTTTCTCTTCTCTTCCCTTTTATCTCTTTCTCTTCTCTTCCCTTTTATCTCTTTCCTCCTCCTTTCTTCCCTTCCTTTAGTCTCCTTCCCCCGTCGTCAGTTTTTCACCCCAGTCTCCTTCTTGTGTCGTTCCTTGTGTTCTCTTCTATCCTCTCGTTTCACCTCGTCTCTTCTCTACTATTCTCTCCTCTTATTTCATCTCTCTTCTTCTTTTCTCACATCTCACCTCCTCCTCCTCCTTTCCCCTCCACTCGCCTCCTCTTCTCTCTCCTACTCTTTTGTTCTCTTTCCTTCCCTTCTCTCCTCTTCTCTTCCCTACCTCTCTTCTCTTCTCTTCTCTTCTCTCCTCCTCACCTCATCTCTATTCCTTTCCTTTCCTCTCCTCTTCTCTCCCAGCATCTTCTCCTTTCTCCTCTCCTCTTCCCTACTCTTTTGTCCTCATTTCTACCCCTCTTCTCTGCCCCATTTCTCTCCTCCTCTCCTCTTCTCATCTTCTCCTTACTCTTCTTCTCTCACCTGCTCCTCTCTCCTTTTTCATACCCTCCTCTACTCGTCTCCTCTTCTCTCCTCTCCTCTTCTCTTCTCTCCCCCTCTCCTCTCCTTTCATCCAATTTCACCAACTTTCCATCCCCCTCCCTTCCCGTGTCTGGCCGTGTTGTCTCAAGCATTTAAGTGTGTTCACCTTTATCTGGCCTCTCTCTCTCTCTCTCTCCCTCACCCTTCCCTTCCCTTAAACTCTCACCCTTCACACTTAATTTTCCTCACCTTTGACCTCTCTCTCTCTCTCTCTCTCACACACACACACACACACACACACACACACACACACACACACACACAATCCCAGAGTTCATTTAGGGAAGTAAAACGGAATTACACCCAGACTCTTCCACCATCTCTCTCCTCCACTCTTCCCAGCAATTCCACCCGTCCCACTCTTACGTATTTTCCACCTCGAGTGTCTCCACTTTCTCCACATTCTACTTTGCTAATTCATTCTTCAGCTTCTAAAAATGTCGGAATAGGGACCGTAATGTTAAAAACTGAGTGAGGGAAAGTGTGCGCAAATCCCCCAAATTTTAGCATCATCTTAAAACACATCATGGAAAATAAAAGAAGTTTGGCTTTCCCGTATCGTTATTTCACGTGTCATTTAGTGTGGATTGCAGGCTAACCATTATCTGTCTTCACGGGTGTTTTTTAACAGACAGGCATAAATTAAGGGTTGATCCAAAACCGCGTACTCATTTTTTTTTTTTAATAATAAGGTAATAAGTCTTCATTTTGTTGTAACAGCAAGACCTAGCCACATGAAAATCAAACTTTTTTTTTCTATTCTCTTCTGACAACTATTTCCTGGCTCTTCCCCTCTTCACACATTCCTGTCTCCTTTCGCTTCTACCCCTCATCCTCTCACTCATGTAACACCCTCACCCTTCACAGTCCATTCCTTTGTTTCGGCCTTTATAAATTTCTTTTTCTCACCTCACACCCTTCCCTACCACTCTGTTTTGCAGCATTTTTTCCCCTTATCCTCTGTTCTTTCCCTCGCCCATCACCTTCGCTCATCAGTCCGTTCTTTCTGCCTTGATTTTCTTCTCTTTTCCTGCTTTCTTTCCCTTTCCTCTCACTCTCATCTCTCATTCTTAACTTTCCCCTTCCTCCTCTCATTCACTTATCCTCACTCTCCGTAATTCAATTCTTTATATGTTTCTTTTTATTTATTTTTTTTCCACATTTTTCATCCTTATTTCTCCTCTTTCTTCTTCTCTCGCTCACCCCTCACTCCCACTCTTTATAATCCAATCTTTTGCTTTTTCTCTTTTTTTCCCAACGTTTCTCACAACTGTTCCCTGATTCTCATCTCTCATTCTCACTCCACTACACCTCTCAATCTGTCTCACTCCACTACACCTCTCATTCTCAGTCTTCATAATTTTTTTTTTCCAGCTTTTGTATTCATTTCTTTTTTTCGTCTCATTCTCAGTCCCTTTTTGCAGTATTTTGTTTTCCTTACCACTTACCTCTCACTTTCATTACTTCAATCTCTCCCTCCTCTCACTCTTTACTTCCCATTAATCTCTCTTTTTTTTTTCCTATCAACTTTTCCTTTCTTTCCCCTCACATGCCACTATTTACTCTCTTTCCCACTTCTCTTCCTTGCCCGTATCCCTCCTCCTCTTATTTTCAACCTTCATTTCGTTCTTTTTTTTTTTTCAGCTATTCTTGTCACTTCTTTTCTTCTCCTCTTTCCCTCACATCACATCTTCATCACACAGTTATTAATTCACCCTCTTTATCTCTTCCCTTCCCCTCTCCTTCCTCATTAACGAGCCCGCTTTCATCTTGTACCCTCTTCCACCTCTTCCTCGTCCTTCATTATCATCACCATCATCATCAGTGTCATCATTCAGCTTTTCACATTAATCTTCATTATTATCGCCGTAATCAGTATCAACATCATCACCACTGACTTAACCGTCCTCATATGATTTTGACCCTATTCATCATCATCATCACCATCTAATTTTGACCATCATCATCATCATTCTGGCCCTAATTCCCAACCTTCCTATTAAGTCTCAATTATATAAACGCAAGAACATCTCCGGTGGCGGCCAGGTCAGTTTGTCAGACTCTATGGATTTTCAGAAAGTGCTTCAGTATACGGAAGCCTCTCATGAGCTTCACTGAGGCTCCCTAAGGATTTTCACACAGGTGCTTCACTCTAACTAGGCCGAACACAGTGCTTGGCTTTAGAGGAGTCCCGTATGATTCCGCATCTCTCCAGTACTTATGCACGTGTTTAAAATCTCCTATAGCTCCTTCACCCCTTCATCCGAACTCCATTCCCATTCGTACATTTTCCTCTTGCGAACTCCCCCTATTTCTATTAATAGTCTATTGCTACAGCTAAGCAATCAAGGTAGGGAGAACGCTATTTTAGGCCAAGTAAATGTGAAAAGAGCGGTTAGTAATTTCCTGGCCCCTCAACTTTCACCTTTAGGCCTACCTCCCGAGCTTAACCTTTAACGTTGTTTTCATCATCACTTATCACCTTTATTCATTTCCCACTCCTCCCACTCCTCACCTCTTTCTCTCCCATTTCTCACCCTTACTAATTTTCCACCCCTCATCTCTCACCCTCACTTTTCACCCTCGCTTTTCATCGCTCCACCCTCTCACACTGAGCCCACTCCACCCCCTCCTTAATCATCATCTCACCTACAAACTCATCTTGTTTCACACCTCATCCTCCTCGCCCCCTTCCCCTTTCACCACCACCCTCTCTCCACCCCTCCCCCTCATCACCCTGTAACCATCCTTCATTTTTCATACCTCCTTCATCTTCCTTCGCTCCTCTCACCACCTATTATTACCCATTTTCCTAGCCCCCCCTCCTCTTCCCCACACACCCCCTCTCTCTCTCCCTCCCCAAACCCTCAATATGGCCCTCTCACTACCCCTCACCATTCATTTCCCTATTTCCCCCATCCTCTCTCTCCCCTTCCTCTCACCCTCACACACCCCTCCCTCCCTACCCTCTGCATCATCCCCTTTCCCTTCTCTCCCCTGCCTTCACCTCTCTCAGCCACCCTGCTTTCCCTTACCCCTCCCTCCCTACCCTCTCCCCGTTCCCCCTCCTCTTTTCCCCCCCTTTCCCTTACCCCTCTCAGTTTCTCCCCCCCCCCCCTCCATTGTTCCTGGTGCTCAGTGTTCCGTGTCGCTACTCCCTTTGAAGTGACAGGAAGCCGGAGTGAGAGTTGCTGACACTCCACTCATGTCTAAATATAATCCACTTGTCTAAATATACTCCCATTCATTTCCACATCACTCCACTCATGCCAAAATATACTTCATTCATTTCCACATCATTTCACTCATGCCTAAATAAACTCCCATTCATTTCCACATCATTCCACTCATGCCTAAATATACTTCATTCATTTCCACATCAATCCACTCATGTCTAAATAAACTCCCATTCATTTCCACATCAATCCACTCATGTCTAAATAAACTCCCATTCATTTCCACATCAATCCATTCATGTCTAAATATACTCCCATTCATTTCCACATCAATCCACGCATGTCTAAATATACTCCCATTCATTTCCACATCAATCCACTCATGTCTAAATATACTTCATTCATTTCCACATCAATCCACTCATGTCTAAATATACTCCCATTCATTTCCACATCACTCCACTCATGTCTAAATATACTTCATTCATTTCCACATCACTCCACTCATGTCTAAATATACTTCATTCATTTCTAAATCACTTCATTCATGTCTTATACACATGTTCCATTCATCTTCCTCGATTTCGCTTATCTCTCCAAGCATTTCATTCATTTCTCTCTCTCTCTCTCCTACATTAACCTCACTTCCGTCAACACTTCACTTATTTCTCGATCCATTTCACTCATTTCCACTCACATTGTATTTATTCCTCTCAGCACAAGATATTTTTCATCAATCTCCCAACACCTAAACACTCATCTTCCAACTCATTTTACTCATTTCCTCCACTCATTTCCCCATTAATTTACTCATGTCTAAATATATTCTAAATATAATCCTGCACTTCACTCATCACTTACACTTCAGCCATATCTCGCACTAACTTAACTCATTTCTCTTCATATCTCACTCATTTCCCTCGGCTTTTAATATTTCCCTCTATTTCGCTCATATCTATAATTTGCTTTACTCATTTTTCACAACACTGCACTCATCTCTCCAATCACTTCACTCATTTCTCCCAACACTTCTCATTGCTCCCAACATTTCTCTCATTCCTCCAGACACTTCACTCATTACTCTCAAACCTCTCATTTCTCCCCACACACCTCTCATTACTCCCAACATCTCTATCATTTCTTCCAACACCTCTCTCATTTCTCCCTACACCTCTCATTACTTTCAACATCTCTCTCATCCTACATCTTTATCATTTCCTCCAACACAGCTCCTGCATTTCTCCCTACATTTCTTTGATTACTCATTTTACGTTACTTTATTATTCATTTTACTTTATTACTTTCTATTACAGGTAGCTTATAAAGTAATACAGAATGTAACTTTTCCTTTTCAGTCTTTCCTATGAAATTTCCATGTCAGTTGTTCCATGCGGCATGGCGGTCTTCCTCACTTTTTTCCTGGAGGGTTTGGAGGCGGGGGTAGCCTTCATGCTTTATTATCCTTATCCTTCAGCATAAAGAATTAGATCTTGTAGTCATAGGCTACTCTGTAACAAGCAGCCTCGAAAGGACCATAAGGTCTGTTGTTGTTTGCGCTCCTTTGTATTCCTTTGACCATTTCACACAATATTCTCAACACCTCTCCCATCCAACACCTCTGTCATTTCCTCCAACACCTCTCTTTCATTTCCCCCCACATTTCACTCATTTCCACTTATGTCCCAGTCCACTTGGCCCTGACCGTGATGCAATGTGCTTGTGGCTGTAGGTATTGTGTTGGCTTCAGCTAGTGTTGTAACATATACATTTACAGGAGCCCCAGTCATGCACCAACCTAATGTTATTTACACGATGGCTTACTTATTTACGTATTTTAGTTATTCTGTGCTTATTTACGGCCACATTTACTTATTTCTTTATTTCTTTACTTTGCTGTATCTTTTGATTATTCGTGTATGTACTTTACGTGTTTACTTACTCGTATTTCTTTGTTGTTTATTGTTTTTACGTTTTTCATTTGCATATTTATTTGTTTCCTTGTTTCTGCTTCGCATTCTTGTTTGCTTTGTTGCAGTGATTGTATATTGTGTGTTAGCTTTCATTAGTGTGGTTGCATTACATACCATTTACACATTGTTCATGGTCCAGTTTATTTTACACAATGTTTAGTGTTTTCAGTTATCCTCATTCAGCATGCAAGGTGGTGTTTACACAGCCATTACTGCTCCTGATGTTCTCGTTTCAGCCCTACAGTGATGTCATCGTCTTTTAACACCAGATCAAGTAAGTTAGTTGAGAGTGGGTCATAGGAGCCAGAAAGTGTTAATGTAGCTATGCAAAGAAAACAGCAGTAAAAAAAAAAAAAATAGTAAGCTTTTCCCAGTGAGCGGTTACATTAGCCTGACCTTCCTTGAACTGATATCTGATGCCAAACACTATCCCTGTTTTTTTTTTTTTTTTTTTTTAATGAGGGATGATGATTGATGATGTTTGTAAATAATTAACGATTATCATGCGATCATTAATTATACTGTACAGGTTACCATTGCGAGCTATCAATTAATTTTTTCAAGGTCGACCAGTACTATATTCCAATGAAGCTTTAATTCAGATTATATTTATTTAGGTGTGAGTCTTAGGGACCTTAGTGTTAAGGAACATTGTTATCTCCAAATACCTTAAATAACATCGCACCGTACCTAATAAGAATCCCTTAAATAATATCGTACCGTACCTAGGAATCCCTTTAAAAATATCGTACTGTACCTAGGAATCGCTTAAATGATGTCGCACCGTACGTGAATCCCTTAACTAATATCGTACCGTACATAAGAATGGTTTAAATAATTTCGTACCGTAATGCAACCTCATCTGTGTGGAGCTCGAGCCCACCTCGCCATAGCAGGTCTAAAAGATGTGTGTCCGCCACGGAATCATCAAGTTTTTTCCTTTCAGATCCAGACACCTCGACCTATTTCAGTGCGAGAGGTAGTGAATTTAAGCTCTTCCAGTCACGGTCCTTGACAAAATATTTATATGTTGTGTTACATTATTTATATATTAACGGTGCAGTTTTATTCCGCTCGTCTTTAACTACGAAAAAAGAAAACTGCTTCTCTCTCTCTCTCTCTCTCTCTCTCTCTCTCTCTTTTTCGTTTCCATAGGCAGGTAAAATGTGCCTGATGATATTAGAGAAAAATTTAACTTCTTGATTCCCGCGACGTACTTTCTTTTTTATTTCTTGAGGCGGCTCTGTATGTCTTGTCTCTCGCTAACGAATTTCGAAGCCGAGGTACTTAACTCCCGTAGACTTTAGCGACTTTACTGAAGCAAGATCACACCACCCCATACCACCTTCTCACACCACACGCAGTCACTCTCCCACACCACACCACACCACAAAAAATCACTCTCCCACACACCACACTACACCACACCATCATACTCTCAGACCGCATAAATCACTCTTGCACACCACACCACATGACACCAGGGACACTGAAAGAAAGGCCCTGAAGCTCCCGCATCTTTCACTTTTTATGCGGTATCATCTATCTTTCACCTTGACGATTTTATTCAGCTCATGAGAGACTTCTGAGGGGTTCGAAAGGGAGCCTGCACAAACCCCTTCAGTACCAGACCTCTTTCCTAAGCTGAATATAACCGTCTGGAGGCAGTAGGCAAGGAACAAGTACCACGTCAAAGGGCTGAAGGGGTTTAAATACTTTTCTGTTTTTCTTTTACCTTACTTTACCTGTAGATATCTGATAGTTAAATCTAGACAGACAAAGAGACGGGTAAACAGAAAATTAAAGATAGTTACAGATAGAAAGAAAGACACAAAGACAGGTTGACAGAAGATTAAGACAAAGAGAGGGGTAAACAGAAAACTAAAGATAGATACAGAAAGACACAAAGACAGACAGAAAGACAGGTTGACAGAAGATTAAAGATGAATACACAGAGACAGAAAGACACAGACAGACAGACACAGAAAGATATAGATAAATGGACGATGGCTATGAATCATCCACGTTTTCAAGGGTGGTTTTAGGAGAGGTGAGGGAGACGCGAGGGAATTGACAAAGTTTCCCCAGGGAGGAAATGGAGTGAAAAAGTTTGTGGACCCCCTGATTCAGACCTTCTTCATGACCTGTTCCTTTCCCTTTCGGTGACCAGCTCTTCTCAAAATGGTCGTTGAGAAAGAGAGAGAGAGAGAGAGAGAGAGAGAGAGAGAGAGAGAGAGAGAGAGAGAGAGAGAGAGAGAGAGAGGCGGAGGAGGAAAGGACTGAGTAAAGATATGAGGCGTGTGAGGAGGCAAATGAGAGAGAGAGAGGGGGGGGGGGAGCGACACATGCCATTTACTCGGCAATACTGCTGAGTGGCGGCTCACTGGATACAGGCAGACGGGTGAGGCAGCAAGGTAGGCAGGAGGGAGGCAGGTGGGAGTAAGGCAGATGAGAGACAAGATGAAAGAAAACGATGGAAGACAGAGGCAGGAGAGGAGGGTAAGAGAGAGAAAAAGATATAGGTAGGGGAGGGGGGGGGAACAGGTGTATGTGATGCAGTTATGAGAAGTTATGTGTAACCTATTATGTTGGTGATAATTATGTGGCACCGCTGTCGCCATACAAAACAAACACATGAATTTTGGCGCGTCATAATTTGAAACTTGCTAATCTGATTTTTGGGGAAGGAAGAAAAAGAAAGAAAGAAAAAAGAAAAGAATGAAAAAGAAGAAAAGGAAAAATGCAATAACTTTAACCAAACCAAAGGGCAGAAAAGTGGTGATTCTGAATTTCAAATGTGCATCAATCAATCAATCAATCATTTCCTGTGGCACCCTCGGGGATGCATAGGGCCTCGATGAACTCACACCACCACATCCTATCTTGTGCTAACTCCTCAAGATCTCCCCAACACTCATCTCCAGCTTCCCGTCTCATTGTCCTCACCCACGTCTCTTTTGGCCTTCCTCTACCTCTCCTACCAGGTGCCACCCACCCTGGTGTACCTTGTACTATTCCCTGTCTCCTATACACATGTCCTAGCCACTTCCATCGTGAGAATCTAACATATTCATCGATCGGCTGCACTCCCGTTATTTCTCTAATTCTACTATTTGGTATCCTTTCCCACCACTTAACTCCTAATATTCTTCTAAGTGCTTTATTTTCAAACACCAAGAATTTATTTTCCATAGTCACTGTGCTGTACCAAGACTCGTGTCCATAAATTAAGATACTCTAACCATTACCTTATAAAGTTTGATTTTTGTATGCACAGAGAAATTGTTATTATTCCAAATATTTTTAAGCATTCCCATTGCCTGATTAGCCTTCTTTAACCTTTCCTCGAATTCAAAGTTCAAAGAACCATCCTTGGCTAAATAAGTACCTAAATATTTAAACCTATCAACTTGCTTTACAACCATACCTCCAATTACACATTCCTGCGCATTTTCCATATTCATATTGATTATTTCAGTTTTTCCACAATTAATAACCAAACCCACCTTGCGACCTTCACTCACCAAACAGTCCAACACTCTCTGCATCTCTTCTGGCCCATCACAAATCAAAACTATATCATCTGCATAATCTAAATCCAAAAGTTTCCTGTTCTCTCCCCAAAGTATACCTGCACCGGTTTCTGTTCCAACGCGTTTCATAATGTAATCAATGACCAATATAAATAGTAAAGGCGATAGAACACCACCTTGAATTACTCCGGACTTGACTTCAAACGAATCACTCAGACAACCATCAACCATCACTTTACAAAATGTGTCCTCATGCATGTTCATAATGACCCTCACAAACTTCTCTGGTATTCCATAATGTCTCATGATCTTCCCCATAGACTCTCTCGAAACACTATCAAAAGCCTTTTCAAAATCAACAAAACAAAGACTTAACGGTACTCTCATTTCATTAACTTGCTGCATCAAATGCCTAACTATAAAGATCTGATCATTGCAACCACGTCCCTTTCTAAAACCAGCCTGTTCATCCCTCAGAATACCCTCAACCACCGGCTCCAACCTATTTAACAACACTCTACTGAAAACTTTCAAAGCTATCGGTGACAAAGAGATTCCCCTCCAATTACCACATTCACTCAGGTCTCCTTTCTTCGGAACTTTAACAATTACACCATTCTTCCAAACTGATGGTAGTAACCCCGTCACCCATATCTTATTGAATAGCTTGGTCAAGATCATTATTAATCTATCCCCCTCCACTTTAAACATTTCCGGAAATAAACCATCCTCCCCTGGTGCCTTATTATTCTTTAACTGTTTTACTGCTTTCTCCACTTCTGCAAGCCTCAACTCTCCTGTTTCTATATTTAAATCTTCCTGAGCAGACGGTATATCCTCTTCTGGTGGTATTGGTCTATTAAGAACTGTCTCAAAATGCTCTTTCCATCTATTTTTAATATCTCCATCTTTGGTGCATATCTTCACTTTTATCGAATCTACTGGACTCGAAAACCTTCCACATCTAAGTGTTCGTTTCTCAGGCATTATCTATTTCCTTAACTCTCACATTAATTCACTTATCTATTTCAAGACTAATCCCTCAACCCGTTCAAACAGAAGACGTCGTTTTTACATTATTTTTGCCTTCTCCTGACGATTTGATTCTGCGCCATAGTTTTAATTTTTGAAGGGAAATAAGATAGGGGCATAGGAGAGAAGGGAAATAAGACAGATATTAGAAGCATGCACAACCCAATCCCCTACAGTACCACGGCTCTTTCCCAAGTTGAATAGAGTTATGTGGAGGTACCAAGAATTAAATATACAGTCCGTGGGATGGAAAGGTTTCAGAATACCATGTAAAGGTTCCAACATACAGGCAAAAAAACACAACTACCTATAAAAACACAACTATCCCCTTGACTCCTACAATGTCTTTATATTGCTTTACTCTTGTTTCCTCCAGACATCTGTACTAAACTAAGGAGAGAGATACTGCCTGGAAGAGATTAGTGGAGGTTGTGTCTGTCTCTTACAGTGCAGGAATAAAACAAATCATACACCTTGGGGTTGATGGATGACGTCTTTTTTGTTGTTAGCGACGCCGAAGGAGCAACTACCAGAATCGAATCTGTTTTCCTGTATGTATGTATGTATTTATGTATGTATATATGTATGTTTGTATGTATGTATGTATGTCTGTATGCATGTATGTCTGTATGCATGCATGTATATATGTATGTATGTATGTAAAGTATGTGAGTAGGTAAAAATAACTCACGAATACCCAATCCACTTTAGATCAAAATACATGCATACATTGTGTGTGGATCTGGGAAGAAGTAACTCGATTTTGGTGCCGATCGGTCAAAGGTCAAGGTCTGGGGCCAGGGTCAAAAGTCATGGCACAGCGTTATACTGTTTATGGGGATAGAAGGATGTACTTCGATTTGGATACAGAAAAAACAAAGGTCAAAGTCACGGGTCAAGGTCAAAGTTAGGGCGCGTCATCGTTGTGACCTCTGATGATTTCTAAGTTTATTCCAGCTAGCAGTTCGCAATTTTAGGCAGATTAGTAAACACATTTGGTAGGGAAAGACTTAGAAATGAACTCCATTAACTCCTTTGCTACTAGAAATTTAATCTCTAATGGGCTAGAAAAAGCTGTGTGAGGACAAGATAAATAAAGCATAAAAATAAAGTAAAATGAAACTTGACCAGACTGGTGCTAAAGGGATGCTGTCACTGTTATTCAAATGGTCTCTTTTCTCTGGGGTTGCGGGGAGAGGCAATACATCTGACAGGCACTTCGAGTAATTGCCTAAGTACTGTATTGAAAGCAGGTGATACGTGGCATGCCCAAGAGGTAAACGAAGGGGTCCATGTATATA
>NC_136996.1:29720657-29760657 GCF_032717465.1 Coenobita brevimanus
GTCTGGTGGAGGCTGGCATAATAATGGAGTTTTTCCGATTGTGAGAAAGTTAAATAAATATATGAAAAAAAAAAGATAGAAAAAAAAGAGCCAAAAATAGGTACCGACAAAAGAAATAGGAAAAAAAGTTAATGGAAATCTTACGAAACGATTTTTTTTTTTTTGAGGGGGGGGGAAAGCTGTAAAAATATAAGAACGAATGAGCGAAACTATGGAAACATGAAGAGGATGAAAATTGATGAATGCTAATAAATGGTAATGAATTATGGGCCAGATGCAAAGACTATTCCGAAAACCTGATAAATGGAAATGACGAGAGGAAAGAGGTGGTAATCATGAGCTAGGTGGTAGGCAGAGAGAGAGAGAGAGAGAGAGAGAGAGAGAGAGAGAGACATATATATCTTTTTTTTTTATTCCAGCATTTCCACGTAACTGATGCCATAGCCTAAATCTGTCATAGAGAAGACAATTTAATTACACTTATATCGGCTTTCCTGTGCTATTTCATCCCATCAACTTAAAATCAATTCCCTGGACCAGTTGTAAAAATATTTCTGATGTATATAGACCAAAAAATAAAAAATAAATAAATAAATAAAAAACAGAGTGAGGTGTCAATCTTCCTTCCTTTAATAAAAATAAAACAATTCCCTTCATAACCACAGTCCGATCATTACTTACAACCCATTTTAGGGATCTGGATTGCACATTGATGGTTGCGCTTCGTACTGTGAAGGAATGACTGTGCGTTATCCTTGTCCATGACTTTCCTACACTTGTAACTGTGTCCTGCCCCTGCTCCCCCCCTCAAAAAATATATATATATATATATATATATATATATATATATATATATATATATATATATATATATATATATATATATATATATATATATATACATATATATATATATATATATATATATATATATATATATATATATATATATATATATATATATATATATATATATATATATAGTAATGCTACCCGTTCATTTCACAGCCTTGCAACCGGCCGCTAAAGTAAATAGGACTACATGGATACTTACATGTAAATAAAGTACAAATAAAAAGACAGACATGTAAATATATCCCACATGCATACACACACATATAAACAGACAGATAAACACGGGCATAAATATCTTACATGCATATATACAGTACAGCCATCCATCCTTACATACATACATACATCCGTTCATACATACATCCATACCAAAAGACAAACAGACATTTATATACCGGTACTTAAGCTAAATGCATACATATACACAAAATACTGCCGGATAATGAAAGGTTAAGTCTCCGTACGTATTTCTCCTGAACTTCATGTCTTCACAATCTGCTCCTTCCCCTGCACCCCTCCTTCCTTCCAGCACAGAGTTAAGCCTCATGTTATTGCAGGCGTTATCTTTGTCAGCTCCACGTTCCCTTATAATTAATTTTCATGATCACATTAATTGGGGAATAAACCTGGTCCTGTGAGCCTTCAATGTGACGCAGAGTTTTCAGTTTTGCGCTGGATAGATAGTTAGATAGACAGATAGATTGATAGATAAATGGACGGATGAAGGGATGGATGGATGCATGCATGCATGGATGGATAGATACAATAATAATGGATGGACTCAAATAATAGAGATAGATAGATAGATAAATGGATGGAAGGATGGATACATAGATGAATGGATAGATAAACATACTGATAGAAGTATAGATAGATTAGATAGATAGATAAATAAGTAGGTAGCCAGGTAGGAAGGTAAATAGACTGACACAGATACTGTATACAGACAGATACACAGATAAATAGATACCTGCACGGAAAGGGAGAGAGAGAGAGAGAGAGAGAGAGAGAGAGAGAGAGAGAGAGAGAGAGAGAGAATGTGAAAAAAGAGACACTCGATTTTTCCCCTCCATTCACTCACGTAATTACTTTCTCTCATCGACACCCATCCAGTTTTTATTTTGGCTGTGTGTGTGTGTGTGTGTGTGTGTGTGTGTGTGTGTGTGTGTGTGTGTGTGTGTGTGTGTGTGTGAGAGAGAGAGAGAGAGAGAGAGAGAGAGAGAGAGAGGAAGCAGGCCACACCACACTGCTTACCTAATGAGCCAACCTTTGAAGGTGGAGCTGGTGCATTTCCTTCCTTCATTTCCTTCATTCTGTCACTTCATCTTCACTTTTCCTTCATTGTTATTTCACATTCATTTTTCCTTCTTTTCTTTAATCTCTCTATCATTTGTTCTCATTATTTATTTTCTCCCTTCCCTCCTTCTTTCCCTCTTTCATTCATTCACTTACTTATTGCTTTCTTTTCTTCATATATATTTCTTTTAATTTCCCCTATCCCGTTCTCTTGTTATTGTTTCTCTCTTCCTTACTTTTCGCTTTCCTTATCTTTTTTTTCCTTCATTTATTCTCCATTCCTTCCTCTCTTTCCCTCATTTTATTCTCCGCCTTCCCTCCTTCCTTTCTTTCTTACGTCCTTCCTTCCTTCCTGCCTTCGTCTCTTCTTTACCTACCTTCTTTCGCAAAGGTATTTCTCCTTCCTACCTTTCTTTCTTTCTTCCCTCCTTCCCTCTCTTCTCCGTCCCTTTCAACCTTCTTCCCCCTCTCCATTCCTTCATTTCCTTTATCCTTATCTCTCCTTCCTTCCCTCCCTTCATTGATTCCTTTATTTTTTCTTCATTTCTACATGTTTGTCTTAAATTTTTTCCTCCTGTGTACCTTATTTAGTTCCTGTTTTATTTCCGTCCCTCGTTTCTCTCTCTCTCTCTCTCTCTCTCTCTCTCTCTCTCTCTCTCTCTCTCTCTCTCTCTCTCTCTCTCTCTCTCTCTCTCTCTCTCTCTCTCTTTCTCTCTCATTTTCCATGCTAGTTCACGTTTTCTCATATAGGCATTATTTATGAATGCCATGATATTAAATGGATATGAAGACAGAATTATGAATACCCCCAGTCGATAGATGCATAGATAGACCAAGAGGGAGGCAGACAGGCAACAGACGGAGTGAGGATATAGATATATGGGCAAAAACTTACATTTATAAAGATGGATTGAAAGATAGATTGATAAAGAGCGAGAATTAAACAGGTATTAGATAGAAGGCAAAGCAGATATGCACATAGAGAGATACATAGATAGATAGCCTTTCCCACCTTGCCCTAGGGTGGGAAACGAGGTCCAGATGATGATGATGATGATGATGACAGAGATAGAGATAGACAGACACATGGACAGATAGGCAGATAAACAAGCAGACAAATACAGAGAGAAACACACACACACACACACACAGTATATATATATATATATATATATATATATATATATATATATATATATATATATATATATATATATATATATATATATATATATATATATATATATATATTTTACGAGGAAGAAGGAACCAAAGGCCATGAGCCGCAGTAACAGTTCCCTCCAAGAGAAAAACAAAATACAATATAGAGCTAAATTCAAGATCCGATCATTTTGAGATGCCTGGACACACTACGTTTGAAAGGCTGGAGATCATAGGCAGCAGGAAATACAGACAGAGGAGACAGTTCCAGAGTTGACCTGTTGCATAAATGAAAGACTGGGAGTAACGGTTAATTCTTGCATTAGAGAGTTGGACAGAAAAAGGATGAGAGTCTGCTGCCAGACGGGTGCTACGCGCCCGTCGTAGAGGTGGAGGAATGCAAGCAGACAGTTCAGAGGAGCAGTGACCATTAAAGTAGCGATAGAAAAGAGATAAAGATGCAACAGTGCGGCGAAGAGACAGAGGTTGAAGGAGTCAGTAAGAGGAGGAGAGTTAATGAGACGAAAAGCCTTTGACTCCACCCTATTGAGAAGAGCTGTATGAGGGGAGCCTCCCACACATGAGAGTTGTACTCCACACAGGGGCGGATAAAACCCCTGTATAGAGTCAACAATTGCGCAGGGGTAAAGAAAGAGCGGAGTCGGCTTAGCACACCCAATCTCTTGGAAGCAGATTTTACAAGAGATGTAATATGATCTTTCCAAGATAAGTCCCGAGTAAATGAAACCCCAAGCATGTTCAAGGATGATGTAGGATTAAGCTGAATATTATTAAACATTAGTGGGTATACCTGTGGAAGATTTTGTCGGGTTGAAAGGTGTAAGAACTGAGTCTTAGATGCATTAAAGACAACCATATTATTTTTACCCCAGTCAGAGATACGAGCCAAGTCAGACATTAGGTGTGCCATAGCCTCATCCCTTGTTTGTTGAAGTAACTGTTGAGATGGGCGTTGCGGGAACCGAATGGAAAGGTGAAGGGTGGAGTCATCAGCGTATGAGTGGATAGGGTTAGATGTACAGCTTAGAAGATCATTGATGAATAAAAGGAAGAGAGTTGGTGATAGGACAGAGCCCTGAGGAACACCACTGTTGATAGATCTAGGAGAAGAACGATGGCCGTCTATAACAGCGGCTATAGAACGACCAGAAAGGAAGCTAGCGATGAAGGCACAGATAGAAGGATAGAAACCGTAGGAGGGCAGTTTGGAAATTAAAGATTTATGCCAGACTCGATCGAAAGCCTTTGAGATGTCAAGTGCAATGGCAAAGCTTTCGCCAAAGTCCCGAAAGGAGGATGACCAGGAGTCTGAAAGGTAGGTGAGAAGATCGCCAGTGGAGCGTCCCTGACGGAACTCATACTGACGATCGCAAAGAAGGTTGTGATAGGAAAGATGCCTTAATATTTTTCTATTAAGAATTGACTCGAAAACTTTTGAAATACAGGACGTTAAAGCAATTGGACGATAGTTGGAGGGTTGGGAGTGGTCACCCTTCTTTGGGACTGGCTGAATGAGAGCAAACTTCCAGCAAGAAGGAAAGGTACAAGTTGACAGACAAAGACGAAAGAGTTTGCCTAGGCAGGGTGTAAGCACAGAAGCACAGTTCTTGAGAACAACAGAAGGGACCCCATCAGGCCCATATGCCTTGTTAGTACTGAGGCCAGTGATGGCAGAAAATACATCAACTGAAGAAATTTTAATGTCAGCCATGAGGAAGTCAGAGGGGGGAAGTGATGGAGGAACAGCACCGGAATCGTCTAAGGTAGAATTGGAGGAGAAAGTCTGTGCGAAGAGATCTGCTTTATCAGTAGAAGAAATAGCTACAGAACCATCAGATTAGAAAAGAGGAGGGAAGGATGATGAGGTAAAGTTGTTAGAAAGATTTTTGGCAAGATGCCAGAAGGAGCGGGAAGAATTCGAGTTGGAGAGTTGAGAGCATTTAGTATGGATGAAATTATTTTTAGTAGAGCGAAGAACAGACTTAGCACGATTCCGGGCAGAAACGTAAAGATGATGTGATTCAGGGGTGGGTTGGCTCAGGTACCTTTTGTAGGCCCTCTCCTTGTTGCGGACAGCATTAGAACAAGCGTGATTAAACCAAGGCTTTCTTGCATTAGTCAAAGGATATGAGAAAGGAATGTATGCTTCCATGCCCGAGAGAATAACCTCCATAATGCGCAAGGCACACTCAGATGGCTCACGGCCATGGAAGCAATAATCATTCCAGGGAAAATCAAAGAAGTACTGCCTGAGGGCCTCCCAGTCTGCGGCTCCAAAATGCCACAGACGACGTTTCCCTGGAGGGTCCACAGGCCGTACCGGAGTGATAGGACAGGTTAAGGTAATAAGGTTGTGATCGGAGGAGCCCAACGGAGAGAAAAGATTAACAGAGTAAGCAGAAGGATTAGTTGTGAGGAAGAAGTCAAGTATGTTGGAGCTCTCTCCAAGGCGGTCAGGGATACGGGTAGGGTGCTGTACAAGCTGCTCTAGGTCATTAAGGATAGAAAAGATGTAGGCTTGTTCACCAGGTGGATCCGTGAAAGGAGAGGAGAGCCAAAGGTGGTGGTGAACATTGAAATCTCCAAGAATGGAGATTTCAGAGAAAGGAGAAATGGATAGAATGTGTTCCATCGTAGAAGGAAGATAGTCGAAGAATTTTTGATAGTCAGTAGAATTAGGGGATAAGTAAACAGCACAGATATATTTAGTCAGAGAATGACAGGAAAGCCGAAGCCAGAGTGTGGAGAATTCAGAAGAATCAAGCTCAGGAACACGAGAGCAAGATAAGTCGTTGCGTATATATACACAACAGCCACCTTTGGCTTTGAAATGAGTATAGAGAAAGTAGGAGGATACAGAAAAGGGTTTGCTGTCAGTTGCCTCAGACAGCTGAGTCTCCGTTAGAAAAAGGTGAGGTTTAGAGGAGAGGTGGTGCTCAACAGAGCGAAAGTTAGAGGAAAGGCCGCGAATAAATATATATATATATATATATATATATATATATATATATATATATATATATATATATATATATATATACATATATATATATATATATATATATATATATATATATATATATATATATATATATATATATATATATATATATATATATATATATATATATATATATATATATATACTATATATATATATATATATACACACACAACAGACAGACAGACAGGCAACAGACACAGATAAACTGATTAACAAGTACGTTAACACAAAAAGACATACAGACAGCCAAGACATTTTTAAAACTAAAGACTGAAAGACAGATAGGCTGATATAGACAGACAGATACAGTAGATAGAAAAGTATACAGAAAGGCAGCTATGTGGGTAGGGAGGTGGATACACACGAGAACAGTAATAATGATGAATGTTTGGGGTAGTCATTAATCTCTCTCTCTCTCTCTCTCTCTCTCTCTCTCTCTCTCTCTCTCTCTCTCATAAAGCCGCAGCACCCAGTAATGGACGAGTATCATCTCACTGTTTAACAAAACACCCTAATTTTACCTATAAAAGCAGAACCCTTACCATAACAATTGCAGTGTGTAAGTGTTTGGAATCTATTACAAGAAAATTAGATATTTTTTTTTATTCCATTCAATGGCATATTCGAACTAGCACCGTCATAATTTTGGACTCATAAATAGAGAGAGAGAGAGAGAGAGAGAGAGAGAGGAACTAAAACAGAGTGCAGGAAGGTGTAAGCACCCAATATCTTGTGGGTCATTAAGGAACACCTGCAATTGCTACCTGTAATCAACCTGCACCTCATATTGCAGGGTGTAATTAGTAAAGATGCAGGTAGGTCAGGCAGGTTCAATCATCAACACACGCTTCAGAAATTATCGCCAAAAAACGAGATTATCTCAGTTTTCGTAATACATCCCTAACACCTTCCCTGATTAGTGATCTTGAAGTGTTATATTAAACGAACGGAGTTTATTATTTTTATTATTTTTATGTTTTTCTTGGGGTGGCAAATCTTTACCGTGAGGAGAGTTTCTGCATACGAATGCTTTAAAACCCGTAAGACGTATGAAAACATGTCCTTTTTTTCCCACCACTCTCCAAAATATGGTTGTTATCATTATCATCATCATCATCATCGTCATCATCATCATCATCATCATCAACATCATCATCATCATTACCAAAGTCATGTCATTCCCAATTCCTACTTAAACAACGAGGCCAGGCAGGATTCATTATAATAATAAAAGACAAAAGAAAACACAAAGTACGATCACTCTTAGTACGCCAAATGAACTAATCCACACAAACACTGGCACATCTTCCAAGCCTTCGAGATCCTTTCTCCACCCCACTAGAAAAAGTATCTGCACATATAGTTTACAGGACAATTATGTAAAACCAAACACACCCACTGTTAACCTATATGCCAAACAGTGACTGGCAAATTGGAACAGACGTGCAAAATGTGACAATTCCAGCATGAGAGTAAACATTTATTTTATATATCAGATACGGTGACTAATTTTTGGCAACCTGGATAGCATAAAGGTATAAGGTTATATGCACCGACACGCAAATATATATGCTCAGTACGTTTCAAAATGCATATATCTTTTTTTATCTCTGTCCTAGCAGTGTATTTTTGTCTGATAAATTGATCTTATGTCATACGGTTCACCAGGGATAATTTAATTCCTATCTGAACGTGAGAGGAGTGTTGCTGCTGCCTTAATATTTTTAAAGCAAATACTTATCAAACCTACTTACTTGAGTTTATGGGTCGCTTCCACAGTCACTGCTTATTGTGACAAAAATGCTAACCAAAGAACCCTCACTCCTTAATTATTTATTTATATATTTATTTATTCATTATTATTATTATTATTATTATTATTATTATTATTATTATTATTATCATTATTATTGCTTCCAGTCATCTTTGGCGGCGCACTTGGTAAACTCGCACATCAAACATGGGCATTATGCAGGAGACGCGACCAACCTCACCGCAATAGGTCGGGGTGCATCAAAAGGATAAACATCATAATTACATGAAAGCCACACATCTTTTAGAGCTGCAGTGGCGAGGTGGGTTCGAGCACCACACATATGAGAGAGCTTGACGGTACGACTTTATTATGGAGCCAATCGTTTTGCTTTATATCTACAGTAACTATGTTGAGGGATGTGGCACCGTATGGACTAGCAAGAAGCGGTCCTGCATAGTTACTGCAAGCCTTCCCCCCCCCCTCCTCTCTCTCTCTCTCTCTCTCTCTCTCTCTCTCGTTTTACAATTCTATGGTAATCCTACTAATTTCAGTTCCCTCCCTCCCTCCCTCTCTCTTTGTCTCTGTCTGTCTGTCTGTCTGTCTGTCTGTCTCTCTCTCTCTCTCTCTCTCTCTCTCTCTCCTTCCCCCATTATTGGATGTGATGTTTGACCTTGTTCTCTCCAAAGTCATAAATAAGAAGTGATAAAAGTGAAGGGATGATAAACTGAATCTCATACTGTCCCTCGCTTTCCTGCAAGCACAAGGACAGTGAGAGAGTGAGAGAGAGAGAGAGAGAGAGAGAGAGAGAGAGAGAGAGAGAGAGAGAGAGAGAGAGAGAAAGGGGGATAAGTTACACAGAACACTCAGACTTTACGGTCCTTGCCTAGTGATCCGGCCTCCATAGTATGAGAAACACTTACACTTTAATTATGGAAGATTAAGTGTCACAATATATCAATAACAGGAAAGCAAAGCGTATCATTTTTCATCCTCACTTCGGTAATAAGCAGTACAGGGAACAAGGAACACCTGTAGGGATTAAGGAAGTATTTAATGTAAGTGATCAGTTGTAATGAATATGATGATACCGATATAGCTCATGTAAATTTATGTGTGATGCATTTTTATGTGACTGGGATTTATTGTTCACATAATGCAGCTCAGGGGCGAGTAAGGCTGGTCATCCTTGCCGTAAATGTCGGGACTGATTACCCTAGCCCGGGACCCCTACGCTCCTGATTGGGCAAAGGGGGATTGAATAACGGGTGAATGGATGGTATTTTCATATATATCTTTATGGACACAATTACAGTATATCTGCAAGGATGTCTAGTATTTACTTCTGAAGCCTAAGAGTAACCTAACAACTGAAGCCTAATAGTAACTAAAGCCTAATAGTACCTAAAGTCTAAGAGTAAGTGAAGCCTAGGAGTAGCAGCTGAAGCCTAAGAGTAGTAACTGAATCCTAAGAGTAGCAACTGAAGCCTAAGAGTAACCTAAAAATTTATTTAGGGACTCGGGTGCCAAGGAGTACGGGCTTAAATCATTCATCTCACGTATGTATAAGGACTTTGACTTGGATAAATCGCTTAAGGAGTTTTGCTAAGCTGGTAGGAGACAGGAGGCTATCGATATCGTTATTTGTAGTTGTCTATAATATCCTAGAGAGCACCTGTGATGATACGTTTCTTGGTTAATCATATTTTCGACATATTCTAGTAACTTTGTCCCCTTCAACTTGAGGATGTAGTTTTGATACTGTTCCTGCATTCAGACGATTTTATTCAGCATAGAAGAGATTTTCCGAGCCGGAGTTTGATACAGCCCTGAATAACCAATTAGTCTAGATATGAGAAAATTACCCTACTCTGATATTCTTAGTATTTTTCACTGTCCATGCTAAAGACGATTCTCTTTCATTTGATGCGTCAGGGAGGGAAGCAACAGACATATCTTTAGTATGAAGTAGACTTTTACCGCTTGGAGTAAAAATCATTCTCTGTAAAATTCAGGAAACTCTCTCTCTCTCTCTCTCTCTCTCTCTCTCTCTCTCCACCTGTGTCGTAATGCAAAAGTCATATTTGTGAGAAAAATCTCTAGTAATGATGCAGCATCATATTCCTGTTGTTTTAATTTATAACACTGCGTATTTCAGCAAGCATGAACTTGTCTGTAAACTACATGCGAGTGTGTGTGCGTGTGTGTGTACGTGTGTGTGTGTGTGTGTGTGTGTGTGTGTGTGTGTGTGTGTGTGTGTGTGTGTGTGTGTGTGTGTGTGTGTGAGAAAGAGAGAGAGAGAGGAAAAAAGTGAGAAAATATGAGAAGGACCTTGATTTAACGACCAGGTAAGCAAAAACTCTCACTTATATCGACAAGGGAAGGCGATAAATGGAAAACTGAAGGACATGATGCACATAAGAGCAAAGAAAGGGGATAAAAAGAGAGATAGATGGGAGTAATTAGGGTAACGAGAAGGTGGGAAAGAGATGAAAGAGAGGAAGACACACGAGTGGAGGTCGAGAGAAAAAGAGAGAGAAAAAAGGGAGAGAGAGAGGGGCTGTAAAAAGAGAGATATGGAAGACTTTAATATTTATGAAGGTCGATGGCACTAAAGAAAATCGTGGGTGATAAAATGAAAAGTTTTTGAGAGAGAGAGAGAGAGAGAGAGAGAGAGAGAGAGAGAGAGAGAGAGAGAGAGAGAGAGAGAGAGAGAGAGAGTACTAATAATCTCTCTCTAGTAATGCCAATAATTCCGAAGTATACCATATCTAAACCATCCATAAGCCATCTTAACCATCCATTCTTAACCCCATCACTATTCTTCTCTCCCTCTCTCTCTCTCTCTCTCTCTGCTGTCTAAATGCTATCTTATTCACCACAGACATTCAAACTATAGGGGTAGACAGCCATCACTTGCCCCATCAGCGCGAGTTTTTTCCCTAAGGTAAGTACGAGTAAACCAGTAGAGGGTGACATGATTAAATAGCACGTCATTGTACTGAAAGGGTTGTATTTTCGCCATCATTATTTACTGATAATTTTAATGTCCATCCAGTCGTAACCATACGTCTCAAAATTCTTAAAATTATCTATCTTTCCGAGCCAAAACCATCCATCAGTAAATTTCGTATTATGTAGCTATCCACGATCCACCCATTTATTTACAGTCATATATTTCACGACATTCCAACCATCCATCCTTCACATTCAGAACCATCCATCTTTATCACTTCACTGGTTTTATATTGCTTTTCTTGATGGTATTTTATTGGGGGGGTTAGAGATTATATCCTATCCCTCCACATCGACACATCCCTCTTAATATATATGTAGATAAAATTGTTGTTACTGTTATTACTGTTGTTATCCCTCTTAATATATAATCGTTGTTGTTATTGCTGTTGTTGTTGTTGTTGCTTAACCCTGATCTGTGTGGCTTGGCGGACCCGTTGATTACAGGTAGGCAATTGCTTCTGTGGGGACGTCATATAAATAGAGTACAGTACATACACCGCGTAGGGATTCGGTGTCCCCCTGTGGTCGACATCGCCTCACCAGGGTCGGATCAGGGTCCTTTCCACGGCAAGATTCAAGGTACACACACCAGGAAAAATAGCGTTACACCTCTTAACAAAGTGACACCACGAACGAAAGATTTGATGACAGGATTTCCTCGTGGGCTTGTTATCAGATCATTCGTTCGTGGTGTCGTTTTGTTTCGCGCAAGAGGTGTAACGATACTTTTCCGGGTGTGTGTACAAGGAAATATGGGGAGGTCTGTCTCTCGGATGGACGCCGCAGATGCTCTACCCACAGTTCACAACGCTATAATGTGCAGACGGTGTAGGCTCCCCATCAGTACCGGAAAGCGCAAGTAAAAGAAAAAAAAATAAACCTCATCGTAATGAAGAGATTAAAGTTGCAGTCTCTGTCTAGTTTTACGATCCATCTCTTCATAGCCACATATTTCCTAATCTCCCATTCATTCAACTATAATCTTCAAATCCATCCATCATTTAAGACTATATCCTTCATCCACCACACTTCACAAACTTCCAACTATTCATCCTTGGTCACTTCCTTTGGCTGACGGATTTCTTGTTTCATTCCTGCGAGTTTCACATATTTTTCTTTTTTTAAGTAGAGTTAGATCTAGCCTTCACTAAACCCTTCATTACAAGAAAATTTTCCTTGCAGAACAAAACCGTCTGAAAGTAGCAAGAACAAACTCAGATAAAAGGTCATGCTACTGAATGGATTAAACTTTTCACACTATTCTCTGTTCTTGATATTTTTTAGTTATAATTTCCCAGTCATGCATTAAAAATCTAACAGTCTCATTCTTACCTGCAAAACCATTATTTCTTAAGTTCTAGTAATATTTATCTGTCTGTTATTCATCTATTGCCACTCATTCTCTCCCAACCATTCATTTTCGCCCCTCACAATAATCCATCCATCCATCAATCACAGCCATCCAATCACAACCATCCATCCATCCATCAATGACAGCCATCCAATCACAACCATCCACACAGCCCGCCATCTACCATAACAATCCATCCACTTGCCCATCCAGCTATGACCAACCATCCAGTCCATCAATCGCTCATCAACCATCCGTATTATGCACATCTGTCACCCAAATAAACCATCCATCCATCCTTCGATAAAACCATCCAGTTACAGCCATCCACCGAGAGAGCCACGGAGCCACCAATCTCGACCTTCCACTCGGTTCCGGCCTATCATAAATTTTTTTTTTCTCTCTCTCTCAGGACCAGGGCTGTTCTTTCGGTCTGGCGATAAAGACCTTGGGAGACCGTGCAAAGGGGCCGAGATGGGCTATAAAGTCGGTCCGGTCCGCTCCATGGCACTGATTCGGCTATTTTCGTCGCTCCGCCTCTCGCCCCTCCCCTCACCATCATTCTCATATTCTTTTATTTTCACGTTTTTTCCTTCTCCTTTACTTTTCTTGGGATCGCACTTACTCTTTTTTTCTTATTACCATTGGTTCTTCCTCTTATTTCCTCGGCTTTTTTTTATTAATAAAGCAGCTTTTGTCTTATTAAACCTTCTCACACCCCTGTGGGAAGTTTTCCTGTTTTTGTCAATATTATTATTATTATTATTGTTGATTCTGTCACTGAGATATTTCAAAAGCTGTTTCGCCTACAGCCTTCAAATCTGGTCAACTTAGTCGAACGATTGTCCGCATCTTTTGGCCAAATATGGTGGAAATCCGTCAAACGGATCTCCGGATATTATCCGGAACCCTGAAAAGTGAGTCAGCCACGGTATCTCAAAAACCGCTTAAGCTAAGAGGCTGAAGTTTTACTACAATATAGCCTTAAGGCGGACGCACGCCGGAAGGGAGTATGGTTCCAATCGTCTGATTATTCTCAGAGATCACTTGGCTTTAAAAATTTTGACTTTTCCAGTCATTCCGGATGTCACCTAATTTTCCATGAAGGATTAAAATAACAATCACCAAATTTTGTGGACTTACAGACTGTGATGACCTAAGGTGACAAGCACAAGATCAGTGATTATGACCTCAAGGTCCCATTTTAGCTCAGCTTCTAATGAGGCTGTGGGAAGTTTTTCTTTATAAAATCTGTCTCTGGACAATTCTACGTTGTTCTAGTTATTATTATTATTATTATTATTATTATTACAGTATTATTCTTATTATTATTACTGATACTATCAGTACCGAAGTTTTTGTTGATTATCAGTATTTAGGTCTATCATACTTGTATTTCTATCACTATAAGTATACATGTGTAATTAAGCTATACATACTAAAATAACTTTGCATGAATATAGACATTAGACACAGACTCTTAAACCAAAAACATCCGTATAAGCTTACCAGAATTTGCATATAAGCAGAGGAATAAAAAATGATGTGTAAATAGTTCCAGCCAAGCGAGTGTAATGTGAACAAGGCTATATACTCCAAAACATACTGTATATATAAATAGGTCTGCACAAGTTGTAAACAAGGTGGTATACTTGAAAATAATGTAAAAATAAAAATAGTCTACACAAGCTCCCTGTCTAACACCAAGCCCAGCCGTCTGCACAGAACTTAGCGCCAAAAATCATTCATCTCCAGAAACTTTAAAATAAAAACCCTTAAGCACAAACTTACCCCTACAGCGCTGCAGGACACACGACACACCGGCTGCTGGACACCCTGGAAGAAGATAAAATGGTATCAGTGCCTATCAACTGCAACAGGGCCACTGAGACAGACCATGAAATTCTGTTAAGTCCAAATCTTCCCTCAGAATACGATCTGAAACAGCCGATTTCGCATCCATGTCCCTAGTTGTACTATTGGGTATGTTCTGTAGGAAGTAGTAAACAAATTTTGTCCAGGAGACTGACCAGCCAGGAAATCGAACTTTGAGTCTTCTCACTGCAAGAAGCTTGTAAAGTTTATCATGTACCCCAACATTCTTAAGAGTTCCCGTAGCAGTGACCAAAGTATTGACAGACAGACAGACAGACAGGTAAACAAAATCAAGCAATGGCATTATGTAGGTATAAAAAACACAAACAAGTATGATAATTTCTCTCTCTCTCTCTCTCTCTCTCTCTCTAACCCTCTCCCTAGTACTCGTCACTAATTAACTCTGACCTCGCGTACCCAAGATAGGTAACCAGAAATAGCTGACAGAGAGAGAGAGAGAGAGAGAGAGAGAGAGAGAGAGAGAGAGAGAGAGAATATATTGGGAAAAAAAAATAAAACTAGGATTAAAGAAACGTAGAAATAGAGGAAGAATTGTGGAGAGAAGGAAGCAGGTAAACCCCGTCTGACGTTTCTCTCATTCTGGCTGCTGTCTTACTATTTCTTTCAGATGTAGATAAGGATTTAATAAAGTAGGATTTAACGAAGGCCTCAATTAATCTCTCAGCTTTGAAAAATCTCCCTAAAACTGAATAAAATTGTCTGTTGAGTGTTAGAACTCAGACAGGTATTCGGGGTTTAGGGGCTTAGAATGACCAAATAAATAAGAATGATAAAAGGAGAAGAAAGAGGAAGAATGATGGAGAAATATACGAAAAAAAAAGGATGCATGTAAATATCAGTGAGAGTAAATATGTGAAGGACGACCGCAAAGAGAGGGAAATAAAGGTTGAAGGAGAAAGGATGAAAGTCAAGAATGAGTCTATAAAACAGAGAATAAAAGTGGGCGAAGGAGATAAGGGAGAAAGTGGTCTAGAAGAGATAACAGAGGTAACAGTGAGGAAAAATCTGAAAGAGGAAAGAAGTTAGAGGAAAATACAAGGAGAAGGGAAGAAGGATGAAAAGTATGATGGAAGGAGTAGGAGAGAACGATGCTAGAAGGAAGGAAGGAAGAAGAGTACAAGGAGGATGGAAGGATAAAAAATAAAAAAAAGGATAGGAGGATGGAAGGAGTATGTGAGAATGACGAAGGAAGGAAGAAGCAGGGGAGAAGACTGCAAGGACGAGGGAAGACGGATGAAAAAAAGAAAAAAAGAAGAGAGGGGTATGGAAGGAATGAGACAATGATGCGTGAAGGAAAGAAGAAGGAAGAGAGAGGAATGCAAGGAGGAGGGAAGAAAGAGGAGAATAATGAAATTTAGAGGTAATATGTGGGCGATAATCTAGGCTGGAAGGAGGAAGAGAGAAGAATAGAAGAAGGCGGAGAGAAGATTAGAATGCAATGAAGTGGAAAGAAAGAAGAGATGAAAACAAAAAGGGAGGAAGGAGGAGGGAAGGATGCAAAGGGAAGAAAGAAAGATAGAGGAGCGAATAAGAAAGAGAAAAATGGAAGGAAGAGGGAAGATTAAAAAGAGATAGAATGAGGAGGGAAGAAAACAGAGAAGAAGGGAAAGAGAAAGGGAAGAGAGGAGAATGTAAGGATGAAGGGAGGAAAAGAATAAAAGGATGGAAGAAAAAAGAAAAACGAGGAGGAGACGCAAAAAAGCAAATAAGAAATGCTGGTTAAAAGAGAAAGAAAAAAAGGGTGAGTGAGAGAGAGAGAGAGAGAGAGAGAGAGAGAGAGAGAGGATCTTTATACACCTCAGTTGAAAAAAAATGAATCCCTGTCAAGGTAATAAAATAAGTGAAGCATTGCAAAGAGGAAATAAAAACGAGAATAATGACCAATAAAAAGGAAGAAAACTGACAATAGAAGACGAAAATAAAAGTGCGAGTAGGTACTGAAGTAATAAAAGGAGGGAGAAAGAATTAAAGTGAATCAGAGAGCAGGGCGAGAAAGTAAAGACTGGACAAAATAAAAGTTAGCAAAAGCGAGATAATAAACCAGAAATTAAATGACAAATGTAAGAAAACAATGAACGTATGGGTAAAATTAGACAATAAAAAAAGGTAAAACAATTCATTTAGGGAACAGGAATGAAAGTAAATGAAAGAGACCTGGAAGAAAACAGATGGAGAAAAATAAGAGACTAAGAGTGAGGGAAGACAGAAAAAAAAAAGAAGACACAAATAAGAGGAAGCAAAGACTGAGCAGGCAGAATGCGGAAATAAGAGAAAAGAATGCAGGAATGGAAGATGTCAGGGAAGAGCATGAGGAAGAAAGAGGGAGAGGCAATAAACAAAGAATGCCAAGTCGAAATAAGGCAATAAGAATTTGTAAAGCAATGCAAAGAGAAAATAAAACCGAGAGAAAGTGAAGGAGAAAATGAGGAAAAATGAGGGAAAAAATAAAGGAGAAAATAAAGGAGAAAAAGAGGGTGAAAGTAAAGGACATAATGAGGGAGAATATAAAGGTGAAAATGAGAATGGAAATGGGGGAGATGATGGGGCAAACGACACAGAAATTAAGGGAGAAAATGAGAGAAAAATGAGGGAGAAAAACATACGACAGCATCCGGAAATGACGGTGAAAATGATGGGAAATGTGAAGGTGAGAGAAAATGTAAGAAGTAAAGGAAGAGTAAAAAATGAAAATGACCGAGAACTGGAAGGAGGATAATGGAGACGGAGAAATATAAATAAAGAGAAATGACTGAGGGAGAAAAGTTAATAAGAAACAGTTTTAAAGGAGAGTGGATGAAAAAAATGAAGGAAAAGTTATACCCGGTAGTTAAAAAAAAAATTAAAAGAATGTGACAAAATAAAAAGAGAAAGGGCGCAGGTAAAAAAAAAAAAAAAAAAAAAAAAAAAAAACGAAAATATGCGCTTAGGCTTTAGGGAATTATATTGGGGGAGGAATGGAAGGTGGGGATAAAACTGGGGAAATTATGGGGATATTTTCAAGGAGGAAGGGAATGGCGGGGAGAAAAAAGGCGAGAGGTGATAAAAACGTGAGAAAAAATGGGGAAGGAGAATGTGGGGGAGAGAGGAGATGACGGGGAGGGTGAGAGGAGGGAAAGGGAAGGGAGAAGAGAGGAAAGAAGAGGTGAAGGAGATAGGGGGAAGGAGAGGGGGGTGGGGAAGATGGAACAGGAAGGAAGGAAGGAGGTAGCAGAGGGGAAAGAGGGGGTAGAGGAGGGGGAGGAAATTAAGGAAGCTTGAGTGAGAGGGGGAGAAAGTGAAGAGAGAGAGGAGGAAACTGAAGGAGGAAGAAGGGAGAGAAAAACGGGAGAAGGAGAATGAAACAGCAGGAAAAAGAAAGGACGCAGAGTGCCGGATGTGGATATGGAGGGGGAGAAGCAGGGAGATCTGAAAAGAGGGGAGGAGAAAGAAATGACGTGGAAGGGGAAAAGTAGATATGGAGAAGGAGAGATATGGAGTGCGAGGAAGAGGGGAAGGGGAGGAAAAAAGGAAACTGAGGGGAGGAGGTAATGGAACTGGAGGGGGTGTGAAGTGACGGTGGGGAAAATAGAGGGAAGGGAAATGTAGAGGCAGAGGATGAGGGGGGAAAATGGGCGAAGGGAGAAATGAAGGAGGGAGAAGGGAAAGGGAGGGTAAGGAAGGGAGACGCTAAAATGGGATGGATAGGTGATAAAGAGGAGAATAAAGAAGTTGTGAGAAGGGAGGGGAAAAGTAGAGGGGAACAGGGGGAGAGAGAAGGGGAAACAGAGAGGAAAGAGCAACGAGAATAAAATTAGGGATATGTAATAGAGGATAAATACAGAAGCAAGAGGAAGAGAGGGAGAATTTATTGAAGAAGTGATGAAGAAAGAGAGAGAGAGAGAGAGAGAGAGAGAGAGAGAGAGAGAGAGAGGGGGGGGGGAAGCTGACCCTTCAACCATAGGGAGAATTACCTCATTTACGAGAGAATGTTGTTGTCTGCTTCCTCCCCCTGCGTCCCCCCCCCCCTTGCCCCCTCATCACTCAGAGAGAGAGAGAGAAAGAGAGAGAGAGAGACTATCAGTACAAAATCTAAGTGAACAAAAGACGACCATAGCTTGAGCGAAATTAGTCATTCACCTAAGGGAATGAAACAATAGAAGGAAATAACGCAATTCTGAGAGAAAATAGAGAAAGTGAGATAGTGAAGCAATATGCGGGTGAGGAAGAGAGAGAGGGAAAAGGGAAAGAGGTATGGAAATTGAAGTATTGTGTTTCTGAGAGAGGGTGTGAGAGACCGTAAAGAACTGATGGAGAGAGAGAGAGAGAGAGAGAGAGAGAGAGAGAGAGAGAGAGTGCTAATGGCGTGGCTAATTGTGATGCATTAGAGAACTTTTGTTAACTCCTCAGAATATCACGATGCTGTTCATCATTATCATCGACATCATCATCATCATCATCATCATCATCATCATCACTATCAGGAGCACTACCATTTTTATCACTATTATCATTATTTTAACCTCGCCATGCCCTCTTTTCCTTCCACTCATTACACATTATTAAAAGCCATCGGAATATGAGAATGGAAAATACCTAGCTTTATCTGGTATTTAAAATGAAAAAGACACAAATATATTCCTTTTCATTCTATGCAGTAAAGGATGATGTTCCTCCAGATATTTATTTACTATACTCTTGTCACTCTAACTTGGCCTAAAACTGCTCTCTCTATCTTCAGTGCTGAGTAGTAACATTAGATTAACACTAGAATATGGTGCTAGTCACGAAGGAGTGCTATGGAAGGGATGTAGAGCAGCAGCACTGTCTTTTTCATGGCACTAAGATACGTTAAATTAGCTGCAAAAGGATGAAAATTTGGGCCAGGTTAAAGTGAAAAAGGTATAGTATGTCTGGGAGTTCTGAGTAACCACATATTCAGGTTTCTTATCGTTCTATCTCGTTTTAAAAGGAATGGTTGCATGTCAGGCTTTATCACCTTATCTCAGCCCTCTATGGTACAGGAAGTATGGCAGTATCTTTGTTCAGTCTCTTAACTATGAGGTCATTTTTAAAGAACCTCATTCCATATGTGTGAAGGTCTTCCTCTTGATGCTCTACCCTCCACATTCACACTCACAGATCATTTACGCCATGTTTTCACCCTACACTCTCTCCCCACGTGTCCACACCACCTCAATCTCCCCCTACGCATCACATCACCAATTCCAAATCGATCTCTCAGCTGGCTATTTGCAATACAGTGGCTTGCAGTTCTGTCACTCAAGGAAGCACTACGCATCGATCTGGGCATCCTCAACTCAGCCTACGCACGTCATCCCATCTTTGCTACCCAAGTTTACTACCACAAGCATTATGTTTCTCACATATCGAATGCAACTTTCCCTTAGTGTAACATAACAGCCCCTTTACAGTAGTTCCATAAATTTCTATAATCCGTTTCGAACCTTATCAGCTCCCACTAGCAAAGAGCATATCACCCAGACGACAAGCTTCCTCAACACACTCCAAAGACGCATATACTAAGTCTATCCTGACACATTTAACCATCTCTCTTTGTTCGCCCTTTCACACAGCGCTCTTGACGACTCCCCCATCTTTCAGGCAACCTCTGAATTCACTGCATCCCCTGTGTATCCAAGTGTTGTAAATATTATCCGATATATATATAAGGCTGAATTCTTGCCAACACCTATCCGACACACAGTTCAAGGCCACACACCTTTCGCCATCACAGTTATTAATTTCCATGTATGTCATTATTATATTCTCCAACCCAATTAACTGCTGCTCTCACACTTACGTATTTTATTCTAGCTACTGTCAGAATAATTTAATGAGTTGAGAGAAGCCCCTAGAAGGACCAAAGAGTTAATAAGTGTGGTGCCATAAAACAGTAAAGTGGTTAAGGTATAGAGGCAAGACACACTACACGGTGTTTCAGAATGTTTCGTCTTGCCCTAACCAATATAAAGCACAGGGAGGGTATCAGTGCTTTAATTTTCGCTCGTACAGTAGGGAACATCATTATTATAGCTCTACGTTTTACCTGAACAATTCTGAAACTCTCACATAATATTCTGAAAAGCTTGTTGAAGTCCGAAATTGGCCTGGCTGGGTTTTGAAAGATAAATGGGAGGGAGATGGAAATTATTGAACAATATACAGTCAGTTTAAAGCAGCAGACCCCACACCGAAGGGAGAGTGAATATGGTTTAGTGCCAGAGAGGCGCATCCAAGTGGGAGAGTATTCGTGTGTGTGTGCGAGAGAGATATTGTATATAGGGAGCTTGTGTATGTATCTGTTTCAAATACTACACACACACACACACACACACACACACACACACACACATACACACTAATACAATACACATACTAATACTACAGATATTAATTTTCATCATTTAATTCCTTTTTACCCCATCAAAGCATGCACTAGGCTACTTGGTCCTGGCAATTAAGGCGAAGAGGGACCAGCCTCTCTTGCCCCTGAGTCCCTTTCCACCTCTCGGATTAAACTCATACGTACCACATCCAACTGAAGCGCCGTACGCCACTTGACCACCAAATTCGGTTATATGGTGGGCCCACAAGTGAATACATGGTTTCCTGGGTTACAAGAAGGCACTGTGCTCATCTCTCAGCGCAGAGTTTCATGAAGGCAGCACTACATCGAATGAGTGGATGGTGGACGTCTAAACCTACCACGATGTATAAATGCAATAAAGAGAGGGTTGATTTCTGAGTTGGTGTGCTTGTATCTCAGCAAAGTAATAATAATAATAATGATAATAATAATAATAATGACAATAATAATAATAATAATAATAATGACAATAATAATAATAATAATAATAATGACAATAATAATAATAATAATAATAATAATAATAATAATAATAATAATAACAACAATAATAATACCGTAATGATAATAATAACAACAACAACAATAAGCCTAATTAGTGAGGCATGGACAATAAGAGTTCTATGTTAATTGTTCTACTAACAATAATACTTTGTTAATGGCTTGTGCACACGCCAGAATCATCATCGAGGGTGGCTATTGATGCGAAGATTATTTTTTTACCTCTCCTATCATAAACAATTAGTTTTCCGCCTAACCCCTTCAGTCCGATGAATTAGTTATATTTTTTTTCACAAACATGTAAATAGTTTTCTTGGTAATCATCTTAACCCCTTCACTTCGAGAACGAATTTATTAGTCTTGGTGTCCCCAGGTGATTTAATTCAGGTACAAAGACTGTCTTAAGAAGTGCATAAGGTAATTAGTCTACATCTAACTCCTTCATTCCGAAAACCCTCGTAAGTCGAATAATAATCTGTGCAACTACCATTGAATTTATGTCATCGGAGTGAAAGGGTTGAATAGCAGAGACTGTATGAGGAAACGGAGGAATGAAAAGCTTTGTTGGCTAGATAGATATAAAGTAGCAGATAGATGCAAAGTGGTAAACAGTTGTGAAGAATTAGATAGATGTAAAGTATTAGACATATAAAGTAAGAGACATGTGGGAGCTCCAGGGCCCTATCGAGGGGGTTTTACTAGTCACTAAAGTCGACGAGATTTAAGCACCTCGTTTCAAATCGTTAGTGGGTGACAGACGGACAGGGTCACTCCTATAGATTCCTCGTATCTAAACAGAAACTGAGGAGGGATGAATTCGATTGTTAGGAAAAAAAAAAAGATTGTAGAAGCAGATACTGAGAGGGAAAGTGTTTCTTTTGTTAGCCCCTTAAGAAAAAAAAAAAAAAGACTGAAGAGGAGAAAACAGAAAAATGCAAAGCTTCATTCCGTTGCATCGTAACAAAGCGCAATGACTTTGGATGCGGGAACAGCGCAAATATTTCACAGGACACAAGCTGAACAACCGAAGGAGAGATTAAAAGGGGAAAAAAATATATTGAAATTTCACTGAGTAGCATCGAAGCAAAATCTATGGACAGAGGAAAATAACTGTAGACCCAAAGTAATTGAGAAAGGACCCACAATCTCAAAGTCCAAACACATTGCTTGGCCAGAGGGGATGAAATTACGTTTCCTTTCTTTTTTTCCTTTTTTTTTTTCTAATCCAGTTCGAAAAAATCTGGATATTCATTCGGAATTGGGGCTTCAGGCGGCGGATTTACCGGTGAGCAGATTCGTAAGTCTGTAATTACCGAGGGATTAGCTGCCTGACCCTGTTGGCTGTGGAGGCAGAGGGATTTTTGGGTATTAGTGTTGGGGGTCTCTGGTCTTGTTGTGTGACCTGTATTGATCTGGTTAGGTTCTTGAGAGAGAGAGAGAGAGAGAGAGAGAGAGAGAGAGAGAGAGAGAGAGTGTGTGTGTGTGTGTGTTTCATCTTTGTGGTTAGGAAAGAAATTCTAAGATGGACTAAAAACCATTTCCCTCAAGTATCGTCATATGTCAGTGTTGTGGTGATGTCCTCAGAGATTACGACTCACGGGGACCCATGTGTCTGGCTCTGTTTAGTGGAGTTATATGACCAAAGTTTAAGTCATTATAGTCTCAAGTTTTTCCCTTCAGACGTATATTAGCCTATAAAAGGAGGGAACAATCTTGGGGGCATTTGGCCTTTGGTTCCTTCTTCCTCTCATTAAGAAAAAAAAAACATAAGAGTGTGTGTTGATCATTGGTACTCTCGTTGTAAGGGTGTTTGTGATGCGAGAGTGAGATGCCTTCAGGGGGTGGCACTGAAATAACCAGGCGGCTCAACTGCTCGGTTATACAAATCTCTCTCAAGTCCCCATCCCCCCAAAGACGGATGGCTGTCAGAAGTAGATTTTCAGCCTGCTATCCACTGTGTTTACGTTCCCTGGTCCACAATAGCAAGAACAACGGTGTCTTTCGTTTGTAAATTCTGTTAAAGCTACGTCTGTACTGAACCATTGTCTGTTTGGGGGTATGAAGCTCTCTCGCCCTTCTCTTCTCCCTATCCGACATTCTTCCCTCCCTTTCTACTGCTCTCACTTTCTGTCTCATATTCTACTCTTCCTCTTTCCCTCCCTCTCTCCCCAAGGATCTTCTCTCCTTAATATTCTTCTCTTCCTCTCTCCCATCCCTTTTTTCTCCCTCTATCTTCTCTCTTTCCTTAACACCATTCTCCCTCTCTCTCTCTCTCTCTCTCTCTCTCTCTCTCTCCTATACCGAAGCCACAATCGAATTATAGGCCGGCAATTGTTTTAAAGCAGATGGAATTTTCCCATTTTCTCCTTTCTTGCCTCTCTCTCTCTCTCTCTCTCTCTCTCTCTCTCTCTCCGTTGGGTGGTGATTAGTGGTCATTTATTTCACTTCCTCCCTGCCATTTTCAGTTATACAATTCTCTCTCTCTCTCTCTCTCTCTCTCTCTCTCTCTCTCTCTCTCTCAGCCTTCTCTTTTTTGTCTTCCCTTTCTCACCCCTCTCCCTAAACTCTCCTCCTCTCTGTCTGTTTCTCTCCCCTCTCCCCAAACTCACCTCCTCTCTTTCTTACTCTCCCCTTTCCCCAAACTCACCTCCTCTCTCTCTTTCACTCTCATCTCCCCAAACTCACCTACTCTCTCTCTTACTCTCCCCTTTCCCCAAACTCTCCTCCTCTCTTTCTCTCCCATCTCTCCAAACTCACATCCTCTCTCTCTTACTCTCCCCTCTCACTAAACTCTCCTCCTCTCTTTCTCTCCTTCTCTCCCCCCTCCCCTAAATTCTGTTTCAAAGCCTCAATCGAGTCATCAGTTGGCAATGTTTTAAAGCTAATAAAATTTTTCTGTTTTTGCCTTTCCTGTTTCTCGACTCTCTCTCTCTCTCTCTCTCTCTCTCTCTCTCTCTCTCTCTCTCTCTCTCTCTCTCTCTCTCTTTTTAGCAAACAGTGCCAATCTACTTTCATTTTTTCTTGCCAGTATCAATTATAATTCGTGGTTTTCCTCTCTCTCTCTCTCTCTCTCTCTCTCTCACTTATCATCATCATCGTCCATCTCACTTTAGTTCCTATATATATTTCTCTTATCTTTGGTTCAGTCTTATCATGTTCAGCAAATCTTTATTGTTTTCTTTGATGTGCTCTCTCTCTCTCTCTCTCTCTCTCTCTCTCTCTCTCTCTCTCTCTCTCTCTCTCTCTCTCAATCAATCAATCAATCAGTCTATCTATCTCCATTTATCTGTCTA
This sequence comes from Coenobita brevimanus, assembly GCF_032717465.1. NCBI lineage: Eukaryota > Metazoa > Arthropoda > Malacostraca > Decapoda > Coenobitidae > Coenobita > Coenobita brevimanus. The sequence continues at coordinate 29,745,174 of NC_136996.1, forward strand.
CACGTATATTTATATTCATATTAACAGCTACATCTGTCTATCTATCTGCCTCTCTGTCTATCTGTCTCTACTCGTACTACTCTAACAACCTATCTATATATCTATTTGCTTCAGTGTATCTATCGGTCTACTTCTCTATATAAATTTCTTTTTATACCATTTTTTTAACAATCTATCCCTTAGCAGTCAGTCTTTCCATCCATCAATCTATCTATCTATCTGTATCTATCTGTATGTCTGTCTATCTGGTGTCATCATAGTGAAGGGAATAATGGAGGCTGATTAAAAAGACACTTAATCTAATGGAATCTACTTCTCACAATGAAATTCTTAGATTAGGAAGGAAAAATATAACAGAGAAAGTGTCATCGATAAGAGGATTTAGTTTTCTTACTCCCCTCTCTCTCTCTCTCTCTCTCTCTCTCTCTCTCTCTCTCTCTCCGACCTACCCCTAGAAATGACGTGTGTTCTGTACCATCCTGGGACAGAGAATTGTTTGCTGAATTAAATTTGTATGAAAAAAAGACATTAATTTTCTGCAAGATCCACAGACATGTCATTAAAAAAAAAAAAAAAAAAAAAAAAAAACGCTATCATTAATGAACAAATTCTGAATGAGACAGCCCAATAGCGTGTTCAATATGGACAGGTGGTATTAGCGCCGTAATGGTGACAGGTGGTGGTGTGTGGCACGTGGGAGGACAGGTGGGCTTACGGGAATGGAGTGTTAAAGCCTATACCCGCAGTCGGACTCATGGGAAAAATACTCTCTCTCTCTCTCTCTCTCTCTCTCTCTCTCTCTCTCTCTCACACACACACACACACACACACACACACACACACACACACACACACACAACCATAATTTATTCTGCTCGTTGTGGAATCATGTGCCGCAATTTCTCTTTCAGTGTTATATTGCTTCCTCTCTCTCTCTCTCTCTCTCTCTCTCTCTCTCTCTCTCTCTCTCTCTCTCTCTCTTCCGTGTATCTACGTGCCTCATCTTATCATTTCCTCTCTCTTTTCTTCGCCTGTTTTCTTTCTCTTGTTTACTTCTGCTTTTGCATTCTCTCTCTCTTTCACTCTTTCTATCACTTTCTCTCGAGTTTCTTTTCTCTTTTTCTTGTTCGTCCTTCAGTCCATCTTTTTGCTTTGTTTTTGTCGTCCCTTTCTTCTCCTTTCATTATCTGTTTCTTTCTTCCTTGTTTACAACTTCTTTAGCACTGTCACTCATTATTTTGCGTCATATCTTTTTTTCTTTCTTTCCTCCTTCCTTGTTCTTGATTCTCTCTATCTCTCTGCTTCATCTAAATATCTTTCTCTCTTTTCATCGTACATATTTCTTCTTGCTGCACATCCACTTTAACTTTCCTCTCTCTCTCATTCTGCGAAATATTTCTCACATTTTCTCTCGCCCTACTGTCCTCTTCCATTATCTCTCTTCCATTTTTCTTTCTGTTCAACCGTACAGTTCTCTCTCTCTCTCTCTCTCTCTCTCTCTCTCTCTCTCTCTCTCTCTCTCTCTCTCCCTCTCTCTCTCTCCTTCACTGTTAGGTTATTCACTTTCTCTCTTAAATATCATATATTTTTCTCTTGCACTGTCACTGGTTTTTCTCGCTCAGTCGTGTCTTCCTTTTTGTTCTTTAATGCATTTTTTTCATTTTCTTTCCCACTCTGCTTCCAACGGTAGGTGGCGGTGACAACCATCCACTGACTCAGTGTAGTGCTGCCTGCTTCTTCCTTCACCTTTATCATTCTATTTCTATGTCTGCCCTCAAATCTTCCTACTTCTCCCTTGCCTGTGTCACTTATTATTACACTTCATTCCACTTCAGGTGACTCTACACTGACTGACATGTCTAATGGTTTCCTGAAACCCAGGAAACCATTTACAACGCTGCATGGTAACCCTATAACCAGATCACGGGGTGACGTGCAGCCTATTATGGCACCCCTGTTAACTGGGTGGAGAGACAAATGCGGCACCTTCCAAGGAACAACGCCTTCACATTTTCCCCCACTCCTCATTTTGGCGAGGCAGTGTCAACCGCAAGAGAACATTAGTTCACTGCATGAGACGGCCCTGCAGGGGAGGTTGCATGCCTGTGGTTGATGGGTCTGTTCGGGCAAACAGACTAGGGTTGATCAACAACAACAACTCTATCTCTGTTCATATTTTCTGCCTTTATATATTGAGATACAACCAAAATTGTTTCCTGCAATAAAGGAATCAATTTACTACGTTCTTTGATTATCATAGAGCCGAGAAATATACGCCTGGTGGTCTAGAAGACTAAGACCCTCAAAATCCATTGAGTTCACGAAGGGTTAAGTCCAAGGATTACTGGAGCTTACTACTAACACGATACAGCTCATGGAAGTACGACTGGTCATTCTTGCCTTAATTATCTGGACCGAGCAGCCTAGCCCCAGGCCCCTAGGCTGCTGACGGTGTAATGAGGAACTGGGTGAAAGATAAACAAAACATTCCTTTTCTCTTGGTTACGTCTGCTTTAACTTCCTAACCCAATGCTCTGTATTGCTTCCTCTCTCTCTCTCTCTCTCTCTCTCTCTCTCTCTCATATCTTTCCTCTTTTTTCCCCATCAATACCGTTCGCTTTAATTACCTTGCTTTAACTCTCTCTCTCTCTCTCTCTCTCTCCCATTTCTTTCCTCTTTTTCCCCATCAATAGCGTTCGCTTTAATTACTTTGCTTTAACTCTCTCTCTCTCTCTCTCTCTCTCTCTCTCTCTCTCTCTCTCTCTCTCTTTCCTTTTCTCTTCTTCCTTGTTTTATCAATTTCTCTGTTTATCATCAATTTCCTCTCGCTTCGTTATATGTTTTTCTCATTCTTGGTTACTTCGCCTTTAACTTTCTCACTCAATTATTTATATCACTTCCTCACTCACCTCTCTCTCTCTCTCTCTCTCTCTCTCTCTCTCTCTCTCTCTCTCTCTCTCTCTCTCTCTCTCTCTCTCTCTCTCTCTCTCAGCTGTATATTTACCATGCTCTCTCACCTTTCACTGCTCTTTTCCTCTCCTTTCAATCTCTCCTTCACTAAATCATTCTCTTTCCCCCTCTCCATCATTTAGTTTCTTCCTCTGGTTATCTCTCATCATTTTTTCCTCGGCTTCACTCAATCATTCCCATCCTATTTTGTGTCATACAATTCTTCTTCTCTGTTACTCTTTTTTTTCCTTTCCCCTCCTTCCTTCTGTCCTTTGTATTCTCTCTCTCTCTCTCTCTCTCTCTCTCTCTCTCTCTCTCTCTCTCTCTCTCTCTCTCGTTTCCTTTCTCGAATTTTCTGTTTTTATGATCCACATGCTCTTTCTCAGTCCATTGTTTCTTGCCTGCTAGTTTATCATATTCTGTGTCTCCTGTCTTCTGTTTATATTCTTACTCTTTTATTTTTCTTCTGTCTCACTCAAGCTTCTATTTTTTTTCTATATCTTAAACTCTTTCCATCCATCTTTCATTTATTCATGTTCCGTTATTCTCTTCTCTCACTTTTCTTTCTCAAACTACTACATTTCTTTTTTAGTATTATGCGCTCTTTCTCCCCTCCTTAGCTTTGTCACCTTCTTTTATCCCTGCTTTCTTTTCTCCCTGCTTTCTATTCTCCCTGCTTTCTTTTCTCCCTGCTTTCGTTTCTCCCTACTATTTTTTCTCCCTATTATCTTTTCTCCCTACTATCTTTTCTCCCTACTATCTTTTCTCCCTACTATCTTTTCTCACTGCTTTCTTTTCTCCCTGCTTTCTCTTCTTCCTACTACTTTTTCTCCCAACTATCTTTTTTCACTATCTTTTCTTCCTACTGTATTTTCTCCCTACTATCTTTTTTTTTTTATTTCATTTTCATTTCTGGTGCTTTCGTGTCTTTTTCTCTTGTCTCTTATCTTTTTATTTATTGATTTGTCATTCGTACTCTTTCTCTACCAATGCTATGTTTTTTTCCCTATTATTTTTACATTCCTTCTCTCTCTCTCTCTCTCTCTCTCTCTCTCTCTCTCTCTCTCTTTTGCTCAGTTTTCCATTCTTCTTGCCCTAGCCCTCCTCTCATTCCTCATCCTCTTTTCTGATGTCCTAAGCTGATATTCTCTCTTTTTGCTCTTTTATTCCCCTCTCTGTAACTCTCTCTCTTCCCCTCTCCCCAGGTATCCTTCTTTTCATTTCTTTTTCCCCTCCCCTAACTCACCCCTTCCCTCCTCTACCACTCTAGGTTTCTTTTCTTTCCCATTTTTTTCGTCTCTTTCACTCTCCACTCCCACCCAGGTAAACTGTTCTCTCTCTCTCTCTCTCTCTCTCTCTCTCTCTCTCTCTCTCTCTCTCTCTCTCTCTTCAATCTATCTGTCTATCTACCTCTATCTCTGTCTCTATATATCTACCTCTGTGTCTGTCTCTCTCTCTCTCTTCTCTCCTTTTATTATTCTCTCTCCTCCCTCTCGTCTTCCCTCTTCCTCTTCCTTCTCCTCTCATACCCCTTACCTCTCCCCTTCCCCCTACTCCTCCCTCCTCCTCTTCCTCCTCCTCCCACCCCTCCTTACCCCTCCTCCCCTCAACTAATCACAATCCTAATGCCTAAAACTTTCTTCGTCCATTATATCTGAGGCAAAGGATGGGGTAAAGAAGGTATGATCAGGTATCCCATTCTCCTTTCCGCCCTGCCTTCTCACTTTTCCCTCCTCTCTTTCCTCTTCTCTGTTTCACTTTCCTCTTTTTCCTTCTCTCTTTTTTCACATCCTCTCTTTCCTCCTCTCTCACCTCTCATTCCTCTTCTCTGTTTTATTTTCTCTCTCTCCTCCCACTTTCACTTTTCTCCCTTCTCGCTCAGTCTCTCCTCTCCTCTCACTATCTTTTTTGCCTCTCTCTCTCTCTCTCTCTCTCTCTCTCTCTCTCTCTCTCTCTCTCTCATTCTCCATCAATTTCTCTCATATTCTTCTCTCTTTTCTTCTCTGTTTTCATTTTTTTTTCTTCACCATCACTCCTTGTTTCTCTCTCTCTCTCTCTCTCTCTCTCTCTCATTCTCATCCTCAGCTAATCTTTATCTAATGCCTAAAAACTTGCTCCTTTCATTATACCTTTAGGAAGACATGTGAAAGAAAGCTTCGTGGGGTCTTCCAATATTCTCTCTCTCTCTCTCTCTCTCTCTCTCTCTCTCTCTCTCTCTCCAATTCTTCCCCAACTATCACTTACCTTTCTTACTTTTTTTTCCCTCCTCTCTTCCACTCTTCTCTTCTCTCTTCTCTTTTCCATCATCATTTTCCATTCTCTCTCATTCTTTAGTTCTCTCTTTCACTACGTCCTCAGCTACCACCCTTCCTCCTTTTCCCTCTCCTCTCTTCCATTTTTCCTCTTCTCTGTTTGCCACTCTTTTCGCTTCTCCCTCTCTCCATTTATTTCTCCCATTCCTCTCTCCTTCGTCTCCCCTCCTCATCTCCTTCCCTTTTCTCTCCCTCCTCCCTCTCCTTCGTCTCCCCTTCTCTTCTGCTACCCTTATCTCTCCCTCCTCCCCCTCCTTCGTCTCCAGTCCTCTTCTCTCTCCCTTCTCTCTCCCTCCTCCCTCTCCTCCTCACTCTCTCCCCACTTAATCGTAATTTCATGCCTAAAAGCTCCCCATCATCACAATTAGATCCAAGCCAAAGATGTGAAAAAAAAAAAGGAAAAAAGAAATGGAAAGGGAAGATAAAACTACAGGGCTCCTAAGGGGGGAATCACACCAGCCGCGTGCCAATACATATCTAACGCGGCTCGGAATATGGCCTTGACCTTGACCTACTTTCACCAATTTCAAACTCGTAGGAGATTTTCATCCCTACTACACACCTGTAAAATTTTATGACGATATCTTGAGCGGTTGCGAAGTTATAAAGCTAACAGACACACAGACAGACAAACAAACTGAAAACAATACTCGTAGGAGATTTTTATCCCTACTACACACCTGTAAATTTCTTTTTTATGATATCTTGAGCGGTTGCGAAGTTATCACGCTAACACACACACACACACACACACACACACACACACACACACACACACACACACACACACACACACACACACACACACACGCACACACACACACACAAACTGTAAGCAATACCAGCTTCGCTATCGCGGCTGGTGGACACAGGCAAAGCTACACTGTTGCAACCCTCCATCTGACCAGGCACGAACTCCCTACCTCCCTGCACACCTAACCAAGCGCATAACGGCCCTCCCCCTCCTCCTCCCCGTCTGCATAACACGGAGACATTAAAACTTAAAAAATTCTGTAGTGTATCTATGGTTATAATGAAGGTATGAGATCTGATGAAATTATGACTCGTGTTTTTCTCATTTAGGCAGCCATTTTATTAATTACGTAATAGGTAGTCATTAAACTTAAATCATACATAATTAGACAGTCATATAATCATTTATCATGTACAATTTCTGCCTCCTAGGTGTAATAGATGTAAGGTTTTAATAGAACAATGCATTATAATAATCAGTGTCATGTATTTTTTGCAGTTTCACAACATTACATAATTTCATGGCATTCTAACTACCAAAAGGCACCAGGAGGCATATAACACAATTATTCTGGAAAGCATGAAGCCCGTACCTGTATTAATTTGAGTTATAAAAAAAATACTTGAGACAATATTCTACCCATCAAATGGCACCAGTTCCCCGTAAGACACATAACTATATGAAATTTCATGACTCTATAGTAAATACTCTCTTAGATCTGGCCAGGAAACGAAATCTCCCTGCCGCCCAACTCTACGGACGGGCACCTGTTGATCCCAGTAATAACAACACCCTCCTCTGACTTTGCCTGGTGGAGGGTAAAAAAGGTTTGCATGAATCAGAGAGGTGTGGTGACTTATAACTCTTCCATCTCTCTTTTTCTCCTCCTCTCTCTCTTTTTTCTCTCTTCTTCCCTTCTTTCCTCTCTCTCTTCCATTTTCTTCTCTTCCCTTCTCTCTAATCCTCTTCCTTGCTTTCCTCCTCTCCTCTCCTCCTTATCCTTTTGACCGTACCCCCCCCCCCAGCGTTTCTCACTTTCTTTCTCCCTCACAGTAACATTAATTCTCTCTCCCTTACCCTGCTCTTCTTTTCTCTCCTCTCTCCCCCTCTTTTTCTCTGCCTTTCTCTATTTTTCACTCTAATTTCTTCCCTCCTCTCCACTCCAATCTTTTCCCTACTCTCTTCTTTTACCATCCGCTCTTCCACCCCCCACGCCTTTGTTCTCTCTCTCTCTCTCTCTCTCTCTCTCTCTCTCTCTCTCTCTCTCTCTCTTCCTTCCTTCCTTTCTTCCCCACGCTTTCCTTACTCACTCTAACCTCTCTTTCCTCACACTTTCCTCCCCACACCCTCATTTCTCTCCATTTTCCCTCATCTCTCTCTCTCTCTCTCTCCCTTCCTTCCTTCCTTCCTTCCTTCCCCACGCTCTCCTTACTCACTCTAACCTCTCTTTCCCCACACTTTCCTCCCCACACCCTCATTTCTCTCCATTTTCCCTCATCTCTCTCTCTCTCTCTCTCTCCCCCTCCCTCCACTTAAGCGGAATCTAATGCCGAAAACCTTCCCACCTTCATTAGGCCAAATCGAAAATTGCTGTAAAAAGGTGTGCGTGAGTCAGACAGGTGACTACTATTATACCTCGTTCCTCCTCTTCTCCTCCTCTTTCCTCTCTCTCTCTCTCTCTCTCTCTCTCTCTCTCTCTCTCTCTCTCTCTCTCTCTCTCTCTCTCTCTCTCTCTCTCTCCTTTTCCTATCGTCCCTTCTCTTCTCCTTCTCTTTCATCTCTCTCCTTCTCCTCTCTTCCCTCTTCTCTAACCCACTTCTCTCTCCTTTCCCTCTCTTCCCTCCTCTTCTCCTCTTTCCCTTTCTCCTCTCTTCCCCTCCTCATTCCTCTTTCTCCTTTTCCTCTCTTTCCTCCTTTTCTTCTCCTATTACCTCTCTTCCCTCCTCTCTAATCCTTTCCTTCTCTCTCCTTTCCCTCTCTTCCCTTCTCTTCTCCTCCACTTTCCTCTTTCTTCTTCTCCTCTCTTCCCTCCTCTCCAATTCTCTTTCTCTTTTATCTCTCTCTTCCTTTTCTTGTCTTCCCTACTCTCTCCGTTTCTCTCTTCCCTCCTCTCTCACTCTGTTCTTTTATTCCTCTCTCTCTCTCTCTCTCTCTCTCTCTCTCTCTCTCTCTCTCTCTCACCACCACCAGCCCAACTAATCGTAATCTAAGGCCCCCCCAAATTTTCCACCTTCATTACACCCAACCAAAAGCTAGTTTGAAAAAATGTTTGCATGAATCACAGACGCGGCCATGATAACACTTCGCCCCAAATGAGCCAACTTGGGAAGCCATTAAGAAGAAGGTTATGTGATGGTGGTTATGTGATGTGATGGGCATGTGATAGAGGGAAGTATGGGTGGGTATGTGATCGGTGAAGGCTATGTTGCACTTACTGTATGTGGGAGAATGGGGGTGTTGTGTTATAGTTTTGTGATGTGATGGTTATGTGATGTGATGCATATGTGATATGATGGACATGTGATGGAGGGACGTATGGGCAAGTATGTGATCGAAGAAGGCTATGTTGCACTTTCTGTATGAGACAGAGTGGGGGTGTTGTGTTATGGTTATGTGATGTGACGGTTATGTGATGTGACGGATATGTGATGTGATGGTTATGTGATGTGATGGTTATGTGATGTGATGGTTATGTGATGTGATGGATATGTGATGTGATGGGAATGTGATGGAGGGAAGCATGGGTCAGTATGTGATCCGAGATGGTTATGTTACCCTTATGTGTGAAAGAGAATGTGGGTGGTGTGATGTAGTTTATGCGATGTGATGGTAATATGGCATGTGACGACTATGTGATCGGAAAGGTATGTTACCCTTGTGTGTGTGTGTGTGTGTGTGTGTGTTAGAGAGAGAGAGAGAGAGAGAGAGAGAATGGAGCTCTGGCACACGCACTGTAACAAGAAACATCCATTACCTCCCGGGGTCGTAATAACTTGCATTATCTTACACACACATACACACACACACACACACACACACACACACACACACACACACACACACACACACACACACACACACACACACACTTACACTTATACTTCCACTTCTTCCTTTGTCTTCAACTTCTTTGTACTTTTATCATCTTATTTCTTGATGCATCCAGTTTTATATGAGTGGTATGATGATGATGATGGTGATGATGATGAAAGTGATGATAATGTAGATGAAGATGACAATGAAGGTGAAGATGATGATGATGGTGATGATGATGATGGTGAAGATAATGATAAAAATGAAGAAGAATATGTTGATGATGATGATAATGATGATGATGATGATGATGATGATGATGATATTGATGATGATGATGATGATGATGATGATATTGATGATGATGATAATGATGATAATGATGATGGTGATGATGATGATGATGATGATGATTTTGGTGATACTGGTGATGACGAGGAAGAGAGGAGAATAAAGATGATGATAATGATGATTGTTTTTATGAATCCAGGGACAACATTAACATTGTGAAGAGTAACATCAAAAACAACAATCAAAACAGCGATAATAACAACCGCGATAACAAAAAAAAACAGATTAATAACAATAACAACCACGTAAACAAGGTCTGTAGGTTAAAAAAAAAAAAAAAAAAAGTGAAAACTGCCTCTGTTGTATTTCAGCCATTAGAGGGCGTCAGACAGGTCAGAAAAACATAGAAGTCTTGTTTTTCCTCACCTAGGGGGATGAGAGAGAGAGAGAGAGAGAGAAGCTTTGACTAGTTTAAAAAAGCATTACTTTATGGTATGCCCTAAAAACCGTGGTCAAACGGGGATATTTTCGAGCAACAGCAATCCGAAGGTCGATAGCAAAGGCAATTATATTCTTTCAAAGGTGGTCACACGAGTCATCCGATCAAAAAAAAAAAAAAAAGTGCGTGTCGCCACGCGAGTCAAACGAATGTGCGTTTCTTTCCATGAAATTTTACTGACACGCACATGAGCACAGAGATGATAAACGCCAACGATGATGCTGCAACTCTGGCTATGTTGATGCTTATATTGGTCTACGGCTGAAGCGGAATATTACCAGAATATTTGTCAACTCGCAAATAGCCTGGTAGAAGGGAGCGTGATGACATTTATTTATTAACAACTAGTCAGTGCTGAATTTGGAGGAGGCAGAAATCACAAGGTGGTGGATATAACTCAGCACACCCTCAAATCTTAATATGCTGAATGTTGTCTTTACATTATTGACACGCTGGATACCAACGTCAGGAAGTCTGTGACCCTGAGTGAGCTGCGGCCTCGGATGTAAACAAAAACTGGCTAAACCAACATCCACTGTGTGGTACCCCGGCGCTTTTAAAATTATTCGAGCATTTTATCTGGAACAATATTATTATGATTTATGATGACTAAACAAAAACGAACTTTACAGTTTATTCAATTAATTATACTATTAGCATTTATTTCCCCCCCCCCCATTATTTGCTGAAAGTCTTTTGGCTAAAGACGAACACACTCGTCTGCAAATCTTTCCAAAATAATCACCCAGAAAACTTTTGAATGTCCTTATATCGAGGAAAACAGGAATTCCGGAAGCAAGAATTGCTCGAAAACATCCCGTGTGACCACGACTTAACCCACTGAATAGGTGGAACATCAAAGCTCAGAATCTTTTTAGGCCACGAAATTAAATCTTGAAAGTATAAAATGTCACCTGAGTCAACAAGAAAGATATGCTTAAGTTTACTGACCCTGCAGCAGGATCAGCACTATATTTACAACAGGTAAAGTTTGAATTCTTACACTGAAATTTATCAAAGCATCATTATGCTCAGCTACCTGTACATACATATATCTAACAGGTTCTAGACTTAGGGAATTCTAAATTATTGTATCAGATCACATCGCTTTACATACTGACACAATGGGTGTATTTACTGTACTTTGCTAATAGAGCTTGGTTTTTGGTATATATACTGACACGTTCTATATCTTGCCAGAGATGCTTCATAGCCTAACAGAAACCTTTACTGATCCATAAATGTGAACGTCTTCCTGTATCTTGGAGCAATTTGTCTGTCTAATGATTTCTGGTGATGTTTTTTCCCTTATGGCCGTCTTTAAGTTGTTCACAGAGAAAGCAAGGCCATTATTTACTAAGTTGTCTTTTTCTGGGCTGATGATTTAGCATGCATATCTCTCTAATTATGAAGGTATTGTCTGTGCCGATTCCTGGTTTCTAGTAAAGTATATTACAGGTGTGATGTAAAGAATTAAGGGCAGACAGAGATAACAAAGGTAGGAGGAGTTGTGACAGTCAGGCGAAGTAGTGATATAAAGCCAGGTGCTGTTGTGATATTGTGGGACTACATATTATAATTGCAAATCATAACAGATAGATAGATAAATAGACAGATAGACAGCCCTCTGCGAGCCTGGAAAAAGGAAATGAGGTTTGCAAGTTACACTGAGGAAAGCTGACGACAGCGGCCAGTAAGGAGATGATGCAGTTAGCTGTCAGCAGTCCTCTCGTGAACAAAGACCTAGTCCATCCACGAGGAACACACGTGACACACCCCTGCTACACCAGAATTTAGGAAAGAGAGCAGACGGAGGTTAGCTATAGAACAGAGAGGTCGAGAAGGGGACAAGCGATCCTAGAGACAGGTCACGGGAGAAGGGCTTGGCAATTTGAGAGAGAGAGACAGATAGCGAGACAGGGAGGTAGCTACCCGGGACTTATACTTCGTTCCGTGTGAGAGACTTGTTAATATTTCCAAGACAAATAAAAATAGTCCCATACTATTCTTTACCCCTCCTGTCACTACATGACAAATGGGGAAGCTACTACAAGATATAAAAGCCGCTCGACCACAAGTCTAAAATATATATATATAACTCAACTACAACTCAAGCACAAAGAACCACAAAGTATTTTATGACACAAAGTCATTTATGACATTTGGTAGCAGCGAACGTATATGAACCTCGTCTACGAATCAACATTAAATTCCTACAAAATATCAAGATTGAAAACAAGAATACCTCTCACAACCAACACCTCACAAATAGCTCCTGACAGTTCTCTCCAACCAGCCCCCTCCGTCTCCCCGATCATCATGCTGATGCAGAGGTCAAGAGATCACACGACGCTTTGCAAGTAGTTTAACAAAATATTGATACGATCTTGCAATTTCTACGACGAATCAGCGAACTACGACCATCTACAATCAACTACAATTAACAACTCTACGTCGTCTGTATAATCTTCTACACGCACCTACAAGTAGCGGCAGTCTTCATCCCACAACGAGTAAATCACTAAAGAAAAGGACCGAGAAAACATCGACATAGAAAAACGGAACAAACAAACGAAGAGTGAGACACGACTCATAACTCATATTACTCACTCATCTTCACTCAAGTTACTCATCGCTACTCATTCACTCACCACAGCTACCAGTGTGGGAAGTTGAGGTCATCATGCGTGCTTGCTGAACAGACGCCACGTCAGTCAACACACCACCTGCACCACCACTCACACCATTCCCACCACGGTAAAAATTAGTGAGTTACATAGTTACTTCATTTATACAATACACAGTGATAGACAATAAGCTTCTGCACAAACATATAAGACGTGCTGTATAGTTACAGCTTAAATACACATACTTACTTCAGTTATCTGCATAACTCAAACACTAAATAATCACCAACAATAAATATTCTACACTGTATATATTCATTCATTTATTATAACATTTATTTACTACCAACGAGTGTTACCATTTATACCTACATAAAATACGTGTTTCATATATACAACTATACATTATTACATCTACAAAGTAATAAAGAAAATATACAATCACAGTTACTCAGTGAGCAATTAAAAGAACTGCATTAAACATTTATTAATTAAAGCTACCTAGTGGAAACATATAAATTAAGTTACAAGGTAAACTAGAAAAAAAAAATGGCCAACACAAATGCCGTTAGCAAGAGTGAACATCTTCAACACAATCGTGAAGACAATGATTTCCACACAGTGCTGACACACATATTACCCATGATAGGTACAGGTGAACAACAAGTCAGTGTGTATAGTTAATATTGTATATAGTGTATATATTTTTTATATAAAATAACAAAATATGGGACTACATAATATCATTTTCAGTAATACCTGTGCAATATAAACTAAGCTTTAAAAAAGTATCCCAAGGAAATTAGCCAGTAATTATGCAACCATGAACAACATGGAAAAAGCGTACACAAGCGAAGAGAAACAAACTATAGAAAATCAATACATACAAAAAAAAAAAAAAAGAAAGAAAGAAAGAAAGAAAAGTAAGAAAGAAAAAAGAGAAATAGAGTAAGATCACATAACAAACAAATGAAAATAAGTGTAAGTGTTACTACATATGCCAAAATACCACATAAACTACAAACAAAAAAGCAAATTGTTGTCTCCACAAATAAGTGGCATGGCACATCATCACTATCATCGACCGCAGCATATGTTAGGACTGCAATTATTACAATTATGTTACTCCATATTATAATTATGTAACTACAAACAGTATGTACCATTTATGTAAGTTACATTAACAAGATGTAACTTTTATGTAACTTTAACTACAATTATGTAACTACAGACGATATGTAACAATTATGTAACGACAAACGATTGCATTATGTTACACTTGCTACAATTATGTAACTACAAACAATATGTACCATTTATGTAAGTTACATTAACAAGATGTAACTTTTATGTAACTTTAACTACAATTATGTAACTACAAACAATACTACAAACAATATGTACCATTTCTGTGACAGTTGCATTAACAAGATGTAACTTTTATGTAACTTTAACTACAATAATGTAACTACAAACGATATGTAACAATTATGTAACGACAAACGATTGCATTATGTTACACTTTGCCAATTAACAGTTGCATTAACAAGATGTAACTTTTATGTAACTTTAACTACAATTATAAGGCCAAGACACTTATGTAATAGTTGCATTAACAAAATGTAACTACAATTATAAGGCAAACACAATTATGCATTAACACAATATAAGTCATACAATTATAGCACAATTCTGTATTACCAGTATCATCATACAAGTTAGGTGAAATATTAGACATTACTAAAGTGATAACTCTATGTAATGTATAACCTAGCAGTATTACCATTGCACAATTATATGCGTACGTCTGTTGTACATGCATGTCATACAAAGTGTTATACAACAGTCATTACATTTATTCAAATATGTATACAACTTGTTTAAAATGTAATATTACTGAATAATCACTATTTACTATGAATAATATATGTATATAATATTCATACAATTATGTTACTTTTACAATATTATGTATTTCACTTAATTAGCTTATAAGTTCATTATAATGTGTATATACTATGTATTAATACGTTAGGACTATTAACTGTCGATGGTACGCCATTTTCGCGCGGCCGAGCAGTATGTGGGACTACATATTATAATTGCAAATCATAATAGATAGATAGATAAATAGATAGATAGACAGCCCTCTGCGAGCCTGGAAAAAGGAAATGAGGTTTGCAAGTTACACTGAGGAAAGCTGACGACAGCGGCCAGTAAGGAGATGATGCAGTTAGCTGTCAGCAGTCCTCTCGTGAACAAAGACCTAGTCCATCCACGAGGAACACACGTGACACACCCCTGCTACACCAGAATTTAGGAAAGAGAGCAGACGGAGGTTAGCTATAGAACAGAGAGGTCGAGAAGGGGACAAGCGATCCTAGAGACAAGTCACGGGAGAAGGGCTTGGCAATTTGAGAGAGAGAGAGACAGATAGCGAGACAGGGAGGTAGCTACCCGGGACTTATACTTCGTTCCGTGTGAGAGACATGTTAATATTTCCAAGACAAATAAAAATAGTCCCATACTATTCTTTACCTCTCCTGTCACTACATGACAAATGGGGAAGCTACTACAAGATATAAAAGCCGCTCGACCACAAGTCTAAAATATATATATATAACTCAACTACAGCTCAACCACAAAAGAACCACAAAGTATTTTATGACACAAAGTCATTTATGACAATATAAAGTCAGGTGAAGTGTGATATAAAGCCAGGTGCAGTTGAGATATAAAGTCAGGTGAGGTAGTGATATAAAGCCAGGTGCAGTTGTGATATAAAGTCAGGTGAAGCTGTGATATAAAGTCAGGTGCAGTTGTGATATAAAGTCAGGTGCAGTTGTGATATAAAGTCAGGTGCAGTTGTGATATAAAGTCAGGTGCAGTAAGAATGTCAGCTCTGGTATTCAGTATTTTCCTCGTTGCTCTCTCTCTCTCTCCCTTTTCACAATTCACCTTTGAGTCAGTAGGTTCAGTTGTTGATGGTGGGGACTTGCTCATACCGGACGCCACCACA
>NC_136996.1:29765657-29785657 GCF_032717465.1 Coenobita brevimanus
ACCGTACAATGGAAGAGTTAGAGGGAGGATGGGGCTGGAGTGTATTGGTGCTGTGATGCGAAGAGCTAGACTGAGATGATTTAGACATGTGGAACGGATGGGGGATGACAACTGGGCGCAGAAAATAAGACGTGTGAACGCTGGGTGTGGGGTCGCGAGGGGCAGACCGAAAAAGACCTAGGATAAGGACTGAATAAAGAGGTTGCCAGAGATAGGGCAGCATGGAGAGCCGCCATTACGAGTAGGTGACCAAGGACAACGAACGTAAGCATTTTGGAGCCTTTGTAAACGAAACGAACGAACGAACGAATGTCCAGACGATTTTATTCAACTCTGGACAGATTTTTCAAGCACAGACTTATATGCAGTCATCAACACCTTTCAACCCCCTTCATTCCGGTGACGCATATTTTGCCTTATTCTTGATCTCCAGACGATTTTTGCTAAGTTTGGGAAGGATATCTAGTGGCGAGGGGGTTTATTCAGGCCGTATCTAATCCCTCAGTAAGTCGAAAAGTAGGCAGAATAAAATTGTCTGAAGATAGCAAGAACACAGGTGATGGCACCGTCGATAAAAAACCAAATGCAAAAAATATCGCTCAGGTGGGGTACGATGATATCCTAAATGACCACTAACAGACTGTGCAATCCTAAGAAAATTAATCTCTTATCTGAATGTGCATATGATAACAATACCGATCTTACTCTTTATCTTAACCTGGCCTATAAATAATTGTCACCTCTCCATCTTGAACGCTGAATTGTAACAAGAGGGCCAATCTCGTGCAGTAAGAGAGTTAATAAGAACAATATTTAACCTATGACGGCTAGATTTAACTTTCTCCCCTTCGAAAACTCTCTAGTTAGCTGAATAAACTCGTCTGGAGGTGGCGAGAATAAAATGCATGAGAAGTCCTTAGCATGAATGGGTTAATTAAGGCGGGCTGTCGTTAGGCATACGTGGAGGTTTGTGGTAATGACTAGGTTTCATTCGCTCTCTCTCTCTCTCTCTCTCTCTCTCTCTCTTATTTTCCTACCGACAGACGATTTTATTCATCCAAGTCAGCATCTCTAGTGAAGACGGAGCTAAAGAAGGCTCTATCTAACCCCTCCTGCTCCATAAGTCTTCTAAGCTGAGCAAAATCGTCTGAGGGTTAGCAGGAGTAATAAAAACATACGCCCTCGGCATGAAGGGGTTAATTGCGGCGTGCTTGGTAATTATTTTTAAGTGGATGGTGGTGGTAATGACGAGCTTTTGTTCTCATTTCTCTCTGAATAGGAACTAGATGAAATTTCGGGGAACCATTGTGGCGTTTTTATAATGAGTTCAGTTTGTGACCATTATTTTTTTTTTCATGTGTATTCGCTCAGGGTGGGTTTAATTCCGAGTCTGTTCACTTTTTCCACTAATGTTCATGTTTTTTTTTTTTTTCGTTCTTGCCACCGCCGGTCTTTCCGCTGCAGGTAGGACTTTTTATTTTTAATGCAAGGAAGAAGGAACCAAAGGCTAGAAACTTGCTAATTTCTCCCTTCAAGAAAAAATAAAAACACGTTAATAGAGAGCGAAATTCTAGATCCAACTGCCCTGAATATGATAATTGGTTGTCCTTTATTAAAACACAAAATAAGAATGTGTTGTCATTCATTATTAATACCGTATTGTCTCGTAAATAAATCCACAAATAAAAACAATAAAGAAAAAAGTAGCCTCCAGAGACGACTGCCTCCAAGGCTTGTGATTAAGAAGGCAACACGCGCATATAATTATTTCTGTGGCTTTAAAAGTGAATTAATATCATGGTCTCTTCTAGCAGTGTCTTCGTCCGGTATCAGTAGTTATCGGTGTCATCATGAGGGGGTTGTTTGGGAGAATTATGGCATACTGTCTTTTCGGTACATTTCAGTATGATGGTGTGATGGGTGTTCTGCGACTGGTTTAGGTTTTGGTGGTGCGTGTGTGTGTGTGTGTGTGTGTGTGTGTGTGTGTGTGTGTGTGTGTGAGAGAGAGAGAGAGAGAGAGAGAGAGAGAGACGCGAGGAGACACATAGAGCACAGACATTAACCGAGAAGACAGGGGCACCAAAGGAGAATCGTCTGCTGTAATGTCTACCTAACCACCCTCTTAAAATTATCTTCTGAGACGTTTATTAAGGAAGGGGAAGCAGTTATCAGTGTTCTTATTGACCTGTGAACTGGATGAAGACAGGGTGAGGAGAGGAACATGATGGAGTGAATGGGGGATAGCGAATGGAAAAAAAAAATAAATAAAAGCATATGAAGGAGTGTGTAAACTAGTGAGGGGGTAATCAAATGGCAGAGGACAGGATGATAAGGAGGCGATTTGTTTGTGGCCACACCCTACGGAATTAAGGTGTCTGAAAATAGATAGATACATACAGATAGGTAGATAAATAGACAGATGGACAGGCAAAAAGACAGACTGGAGTGTAGATAAATACAGATAGCCTAGAAAGACAGATAAGTAGACAGACAGGAAGACAGACAGAAAGGCAGCTAATGATAGATATATAGATAGACCAATAGATAGATAAACTAATTTTGCCACCACCAAAAGATTTACTTCAGCTTAGGAGTGGCCCTTTGTCGTATAAGAAATAACCACTTCAGTCCGAGGGCGCATTTTTTCATTTAATTCCACCTGCCTCTAATCTACTTAATTCGTACGATCCATTTATTTATTTATTCTGGAGAAATTGGATATAGTTTTCCTTAAATTTTTCAAAACCAGAAACACTCTTAAACTAAGAAAATCTATAGGTAAAAAGAATATTATATACAAAAAAAAAAAAAAAAAGCGTCCTGAAAGTGAAGGGGTTAAAAATAATCTCTATCAAACCCCCTTATGACGACAACAACCTTAACTATTTTTTTTTATGTTACACTAAACTATTCAATTCCTTCCACAGTCAGACGATTTCCCTCAGCCTCTCGTACTTTGGGGGGTTCAAAATCCCCCTCTCTCTTAACCCCTACTGATCAACATTTTAGCCACCGGTATTTTATTCAGACGGTTTAGAGGCATCCTCTGGTCGACTCAGGGATAAAATCAGGCTACAGTGACTTCCTAAGAACCACGAAAAAGTCTTAGCTTTAAAAAGTCTTAAATTCTTATTCTTCTTTATCGTCAAACTATATTTCTGTTACCACCAGACGCTTTTATTCAGCTGAGGAGAGGCCTGTCGTCGCGTAAAAGAGTTATTATCTCTTAAATATATCTCAGTATGGTGGACAACACGCCACAAAAATCGTCTGAGGTAGATGTCTCGAGGTTTTCTTACCACATTCTTGCTACCTTCAGACGATTTGATTCAGCATAGGAGTCGGTTTGAGAACTGGAGGGGTTAGATACGGCCTCCATTAACCCTGGCACTGCAAGACGATTTCCCTAAGCTGAGTAAAATCTCTCTCTCTCTCTCTCTCTCTCTCTCTCTGACGGTAGCAAGAATAAATGGAATACATGTCCTCGAAATCTAAGGTTACACACTTCCAAGACGGTAATTACGTCTCAAGGTGGTGGCAGGAGAAGTTGATGGACGGGCCGCCGCAAAAACCGTCTTAAGAAAATGTGCAGAGGTGGCGTCTTTTGTGTGGCTAATGGGTCGTGTGTAGCTTAGTGGAGTGGTGTGGTGTGGTGTGGTGTGGTGTGGTGTGGTGTGGTGTTGCGAGGTGGGTTCCCTTGTGTGGCTAATGAGTCTTGTATTTATGAGGCACAATGGTGGTCTGGGGCCCTATTCATGGACGATGTTTACCTATTAGCAGGGCAAACAGGTCGCCACAGTAGTTCACCATCATTAGAGGCGTTAACG
This sequence comes from Coenobita brevimanus, assembly GCF_032717465.1. Lineage (NCBI taxonomy): Eukaryota > Metazoa > Arthropoda > Malacostraca > Decapoda > Coenobitidae > Coenobita > Coenobita brevimanus. The sequence continues at coordinate 29,769,485 of NC_136996.1, forward strand.
AGGGGCCTGCACGTGATGACGCTGTGCGGTCTGGGGGAGAAGCAGCTGCGTCGTCCACCCGGGGGCCAAACTTCATTTTTTCCCTGCACCTCGCCGTGGGAAGGGCCATGGTGACGAATGGAATATATGGGAGGCAGGCCATAAAGGACTGTCGCCGAAATTTTTGCTCGTGGTTTTAATTTTATTAACCCCACCACTTTCAGGTTTCAGTAAAATTAATAAAGAGGCAAGAAGGACCTGAAAAGACGTCCTCGGGGTGAAGTAATTAAGGAAGGCCTCGCGTCGTCTAAGGTCAAATAATTAAGAACTTTTAATTATTTCCCAATCTGGTGGTATCAGAATAGTTTTTGATGGAGATACCTCCAAAAAAAAAAAGTCTTTAAATAATACACCGAGGTCTCGTAGGGATTTTTCTGTCCAGTGTAGTATAGTGTAGTGTAGTGTAGTGTAGTGTAGTGTAGTGTAGTGTAGTGTAGTGTAGTGCAGTGTAGTATAGTGTAGTGTAGTGTAGTGTAATGTAATGTAGTGTAGTGTAGTATAGTGTAGTGTAGTGTAGTGTAGTGTGGTGTGGCGTAGTGTAGTGTGGTGTGGTGAAGTGTGGTGTAGTGTAGTGTAGCGTAGTGTAGTGTAGTGTAGTGTAGCTCAAGTGTAGTGTAGTGTAGCTCAGTGTAGTGTAATGTAATGTAGTGTAGTGTAGTGTAGTGTAGTGTAGTGTAGAGTAGTGTAGTGTAGAGTAGTGTAGTGTAGTGTAGTGTAGTGTAATGAAGTGTAGTGTAACGAAGTGTAGTGTAGTGTAGTGTAGTGTAGTGTAGTGTAGTGTAGTGTAATGAACTGTAGTGTAGTGAAGTGTAGTGAAGTGTAATGTAGTGTAGTGTAGTGTAGTGTCGAGTCAATGGGTCAGGTGTATATTATGTACCTGTCAGCATCCCTAAGTATATGTAATTCCTTTAAATCCAATTACTATTTTTTAACTTCTTTTTGCGTCTCAGGGCTATTATATTAACCTTACGACAGACTTCTCGAAACGCTGGGGTTAAGCATCATATATACTGCGTTAATCTGCCTCAGCATTAACGTAGCTTCTCCAGACTATGACTAAAATTTTGCCTAAGTTCAGGGCGACGAAAACAAAAATTAAAATAAAGTTCTCGTCTTGAAACAGTTAATAAGAGTCTTGGGATTATATGAGAACTCCTTGATATAATTTTCTTGTACCTTCAGAGTGTCTTGTTCAGCTTAGTTAAGACTTATGCAACTAGAGATCTAAGCTAAAGTTGAATTAAATCGTAATAGTGGTAGTAAGCAAGTGAGTGTGTGTGTGTGTGTGTGTGTGTGTGTGTGTGTGTGTGTGTGTGTGTGAGAGAGAGAGAGAGAGAGAGAGAGAGAGAGAGAGAGCATTTATTAATTAGAATCCAATATTTATCTATGAACTTCTTTTTTTTTTTTTTTATAGATGGGTCACTGCAAAAAGTGTCTTGAGGAAATGAGTTGTATTTATTTATTTATTAATATTATTATTATTTTTTTTTTTGGTGGGAGGGGGGCCTGTGTAAGGATGCGCCGCGGTATTTTTTTTTTTTTTTTTCGGTGGGGGAGGTTGGCTAGTGTGATGCAAATGGAGACTCTTGTATTTAACTACCTCAGTGTGTCCTTACCTTGAGGAATGTAAAAAATAAATAAATAAATAAATACAATAAAATAAAAGCATAACAATCACATGGCAGTTTAAAACAGATCAATCTCTCTCTCTCTCTCTCTCTCTCTCTGGGTATTATTTTTCACATTTCCCCCAGGAAGACGAATGTTCATGACAGAAATCGGTCATGTTCCCAAGCCTGAATGACACTCGAGTAATTGGTGTCTTTTTACCGCCTCAGAATAAATTTAAACTTTGCATTTTCACCTCTTCAGATCGAGGACCTCTCTCTCTCTCTCTCTCTCTCTCTCTCTCTCTCTCTCTCTCTCACACACACACACACACACACACACACACACACACACACACACACACAAATCATCTTACGTCACCCTAATACAATGCAAAGTAGGTAATTCCCAAGTAAAAGACCAAAGCCAACGAGAAGATAATTGCTGATGCAACCTTGGTCCTCTCATTACAGGGTTTATGAGCTGTTTGTCTAAGAGCTGAATTGCTGTCTGTTATGGAGGCGCCCAAGCACTCCTAAGCACTTTATTCTACTGTATTTTGTTTATGCTGTCTATATCAAGCTAAAAGATATATAGAACAGAAAAGTATGTAATTTGTAACTGAGGGTGGGAACGAAGGAAGAAAGTCTATTACATCTGGGGAAAGTCTGAGCTAAAAAAATTCGCTAGGAAAGATATTGAAAATCTGTCTTCGCTGTGAAAAAGAAATAGTGATTTTAAGGCGATTTAGTCACAAACCTTTTCTGATATATATATATATATATATATATATATATATATATATATATATATATATATATATATATATATATATATATATATATATATATATATATATATATATATTGAAGCAAATTAAAGCTTAAATTGCTAAACATTAACTGTCGATAATTGATGAGAGATATGCCATTGCTTAAAAAAAAATAAAAAATATTAATTTCAAGATGACTTACAAAATCTCTCTGTATAGCCTAATCATTCTTTGCGTATTCATTAACATACACACACAGTCCTCCCTCATGTACTCCCTTTCCTTGTACCTGCACTTCATTTTACCGCATCATCTTTCACTTGTCGGTACTTCGATGTTGGTGTTACAAGCACGTACTCCAAGTCAAATCTTTTTCCTTTAACACCACACAGAATTCCTTTTTATTCCTCATTCCTCACATACCTCAGTCTGTCTCTTCTTCTCTTACTTCAATATTTAATTCACAAACACGTATTCTATCTTAGGTCTACTCACTTCCTTAATCAACAGAAAAATGCTCTTCATATCCTTCTGCACTATACTCTTGGGCACGTAATCTCGTACGTTCAGGAAGCGCCCTAACACCTTTTCCTGAACGATTTATTTTGCTGATTACACCTTACTCTCCTATTCTGTGATACGCAAATCCTTCAAACTTCGCCACACTCTGTACAAACAACGTAGAAAAGGATGCTGACCAGCCATAATAAAAAAGAAATCGCTAAGGAAGAGGTGTTACGGCGCTTCCTTACCGTACAAGAATACAGCCCCTCGCCTTCTTCGTCCTTTTCTCTCTTGCCGTTCCATTTCAGAGTTAGGTGAATTACAGCCACGTACTCCCTCTAAGGTGTATTTCCCTCATCATATTCCCCGTCTCCTACGTCCTCTCCTCTCGTGTACTTCCACTCCAAAGTTAAAGCAATTACTGTGGTCTCTGAATGCCACTCCATCCTTGTTTCCTGCTAAGGCTGGGAACTTCCTTTGCATGTCCTTGTGAGGCTGAGCACATGGTATCTGAGAGCAGAAGGAGAAAGTTGAGTGTGGGGGGGGGAGATGGGGAGGTGATGTGTGTGTGTGTGTGTGTGTGTGTGTGTGTGTGTGTGTGTGAGAGAGAGAGAGAGAGAGAGAGAGAGAGAGAGAGAGAGAATCCTTAAAGCTGCATGTGTGTACCTATGTGTGACAAAGGTAAAGTGGGAGCTGCGTGTACGTATGTGCGTGTGTGTCTGCCGGTATGTATCTGTGTGCGTGTGTATATATGGTTTTGAAGATTTGAAGGGCATGTGTGTGTGTGTGTGTGTGTGTGTGTGTGTGTGTGTGTGTGTGTGTGTGTGTGTGTGTGTGTGTGTGTGTGTACCAGTGCGTGTGCGTGTGTGTATGCGTATGTAAACCCTCATTACCACAAGGCACCTACTCCCAACTAGTTCGAGGTTGTGTGTGTGCCGACAAAGAGAGAGAGAGAGAGAGAGAGAGAGAGAGAGAGAGAGAGAGAGAGAGAGAGAGAGATGCAAGAAAGTGATGTTCAAAATGGATTCTAAAGGGAGATGCGCAGAGAAGAGAAGAAATGGAGAGGAAAAGAAAGAATAGTTGAGAGGGACTGGAAGAGGACGGAAGTGGGAAGCGAAGAAAAAGTCAAAAGGGGAACTGAAAGGGGAGAGAGAGAGATAGATAGATAGATAGATAGATAGATAGACAGATAGATAGATAGAGAGAGAGAGAGAGAGAGAGAGAGTCGTGCAATTTAACTATGTAATCATTTACCCATCTCCAGGGTGGGAAGACTTAAAAAAAAAATTGATCCTTGTTCACTTAAATTATCACACAAATGTTTAACACGACAAATGAACACGTAAACAAAGGCAAATTAATCTTTTCATTCACCTGTAAATAAGCCCGGAAGTCCCTACATGTCCTAAATAAGGCAGGTGAATGCACTTTATTTTCCGCCGTCCGGGTCAGCATCCTTCATAGTCTGTACATATCGGCGCACCCCATCCCCAATACCACTTCAGCACAATGAATTTTTAAGTATTGTTTATAGTTTTCTGATTTATTCCTTCTTTTTTTTATGACAAAAAAACATTTACTGATTTATTTATGTATGTAAATGTGTGAGGGTTTGTGGCACGTAGGACGACTGCTGGGCATCAGGGAACGGGCTGTGAAGTTAATAGCCAGAGTCGGACACACACACACACACACACACACACACACACACACACACACACACACACACACACACACACACACACACACACACACACACTCATACACACACACAGAGTAATAGCCAATCCGATAAAGCGTAGAGTTCCGAGGCTAGGCTCTCACAGTCCAAAATATTTAAGGATAGATGACCAGCCTACTTCCTCTGATGGCATTACTTGATTTAAAAAAAAAAAAACTGCTCTACACTAACGACCAAAATTACCATCTCTCCATCATGAATGCTGAGCTATAAGAATACGTTTGCGCCAGAATAATGCTTGTCACGAGGAAGTGCTGTGGGAAGGATGTAGAGCCGTAGTATTGTCCTCTTCCGCCACTGAGGTACGGGAAATAAGCAGCAAAAGGAAGAAAATCGAGACCAAGTTAGAGTAAAAGGAGTATAGTCACCTTTTGGGAATGAACCTAGGCAAGACCAGTCACTCCGATTGGGGCGTCCTAATCACTAGACCACCAGGCGCCTATAAATTACCCGGAGAAAAAAGGATTATTGAGAGAAAATTACATCTGTGGGGGAGATGGTGACTGCAATGAAATGGAAAATAGGAATCGAAGGAATAAGGAGAGAAGGAAAATGACAGGAGAATGGAAGAAAAAAAGGAAAGAAATAATGAGGGAAAGGATTGGAAGCCAGGTAAGAGAAGAGGAAATGGAATTATTGAGGGAAAATCACATCAGAGGGAGAGATGGAGGAGGAATAGATGAAAACAAAAATATGAAAAAGATCAGAAAAAGGGAAAAAGGACTGAAAACAAACTAATTGAAGGGAAAAATGAAATTAACATTGGGGAAATAATACTATGGAGGAAGTAGAGACAACAATGAAAGAGAAAAAAAAATTGGAAGATCTAATGAAAAAAAGAGAGGTGAAAAGAAGAAAAAAAAAAGAGGAGTGGAGAAGGAATAAAAAAAAATAAAAACAAAGGACATCATAAGAGAAGGGGATATTGGAGTACTGAAAGGTGAAAATTACAATAAAAAATAAAGGTGGGATGGATATGCAACTGAGAATGGAGGGAAAAACTATAAATGAGAAATAAAGGAATACAGGAGGAGTAAAAATAAGGCATGAGAACAGATGAATGAATTGGAAATGGGGTTATTAAGAAAAGAACACTATGGTGGAGGGAGGGACTACGGTGACAGAAAAACGAAATGAAAGTAATAAGTCGGTAAGAATGGGGAAAATAAGTAGGAAAATGGAAGGAAAAGTGGAGGATGGAAAGTAACAATTGACAACATGATCGGATACTGAAGGAAAAATGTGGTATGAGGACATTGCAGTGAAAAAATATATATATATTATCAGGGAAGGAAACAGAACGAAAAAATAAATGCAGGAGGAAAAGTCTGGAGGAAAGACTGAGAACAAGATGTGAGAGGAGGAAAAAGGAAATACTGAGAAATGAAGGCTTCAGTGACAGTAAAGCTGGAAGTGGAAATGATGACCAAGGAAGAATGAAGGAAATCGAATGGAAACGTTAGGCAGAAAGGGAGATAAGAATAAAGAAAGAAGAACTGAGAGCAAAATAACAGAAAAGGAAGCTGGAAGTATTGAGAAAAAATAACATAATAAAGGAACACGTAGGCAAAGAATAATGAGGAGGAAAAGCAGAGATAGAAGACGAAGGAAAAACAGAGAGATGGGGATGAGAGGAAAAACAAAGAGATGGGAAAGAGAGGAAGAGAGAGAGATGCGGAAGGGAGGAAAAACAGAAAACTGACAATGAGGGAAAGACAGAAGATGGAACAGTGGCCTATGGACAGAAGAAAATCTAGAGAAGGAAGCTGAAATTACTAAGAGAAAATCGCATCAAAATAAGAGCTACGGACTACATAGAAGGAAAGTAACAGCAGTGAAGAAAAGAGGAAAGGAAGAAAAGCCAGGGAACGAAAGAAGGACTGGTGACGAGATATCAGAACGACATCTACAATGGAAGGTATTAACAGGAGTTACTATGTTGTGACTAATCTCATCTGGACTTGACCCCAGTGGACTGCAGGCTGAAGTTGCCCTTTTCCTGCAGTCCACCATCGTCCTTTCCGGAGACGTGAGGGAGCTGAGGGGCGTCTGTATAAGCGAGCTGCAACGCCGCCTGGTTTACTCAGTGCCAAAGAGTGAAGGCTCCCCCTCTCCAGCAAGACTTAACCAAGAAAGAGGAGGAAAAATGGAAAAGGGAAATAGAAAGCAGGTTTAGTGGAGGTAAAATCAAACTGACACAAAGATAAGGCAAAAGGAGGAAGAGGGGATTACTGAGAGGAAGAACTGGTGACGGCAACGAAAGAAAAGAAGTGGAATGGAAGAGATAAGAAAAGAATAAGAGAAAAGAAAGGTTTAATGACAAGAAAGCAGGACTGGAGGATGAAAAGTAAGGACTGAGAACAAAATATTAGACAAAGATGAAACTATTGAAAGAAAATAACACAAAAAACTGCGAAGAAAAGAAACACAACATAAGCACAGAAAAATAAACACAAAAGGAAAATGATGGTAAAGACAGTGAATCCGGATGATAGAAAATTAGGAGTGGGAACAAAGTAATCTATGTGTCAGTCTATATATAACCAGACGCCTTAATCCAGCAAGGGGTGGCAACAAACAAATCGTCTCCATGTCATCCTATCCTCAACTACTCGGCTGCCATTCTTTCATCTCACTCCATCCTGTCTCATATATCTCTCCACCCCATCCCTCTACCTCATCCTCGGTCTCCCCCTCCCCCCTCCACCTCACTCACATACACTCGTCTAGTCAGCCTCTCATCCTTCATCCTCTACACGTGGCCTAACCATCTCAGAGTATTTCTCATAACCCTTTCAGTTATATCAACTTCAATACCACAGCGTCCTTCACTTCCTCATTTGTCTGGCTGTCTTTCCAAGAAACTCCACATGCTCCTCTCAAATAAAAGAGGGGAAAAATGGATTACTGACAGAAAATCACATAAACGTAGGTGAAGAAAAAAATAGGAGTGGATGAAATAATTAGTGAGAAATGGGGAAGTAAAATGAAGAGAGAGAGAGAGAGAGAGACAGACAGACAGACAGACAGACAGACAGAGACAGACAGACAGACAGACTGACAGAGACAGAGAACTGAGAACAAAGCAAGAATATGAGAAATAGGATTGAGAAATAGGATTACTGAAAGAAATTTGCATCAATGGAAGATGCGGAAACTAGAATGAAAGATAAATATACGATTGAAGGAGGTAAGAAGAGAAAAATGGAAAAAGAGAGAAAAAAAGCGAAGGAAACGAAAATTAGAGGAAAGGAAGAAGGACTGTGCACACGATAATAAAGACAGAATTCATTGTGAGGAAATCCAATTATGATGGAGGGTGAGACACAATGGAGGGAGAAAGAGGAGAGAAGGAAATAAAGGAGAAAGAATAAAGGAGAGAAAGATGAAAAAGGAAGGAAGAATGGACGAGGAGAAATTGAAGAGACAGATGAAGAAGGAAGGAAGAATGGAAGAAGGGAAAGTAAGGGATGAGAGAAGGACATGAGAAAAGGGAATAAGATTACTGAGCGAAAATCACAAAAGAGGAGCTGGGAATAAAATAAGAGAATGAAAATAAGTGAGAATGAAATGAGTAAAGGAAAATGAAAAAGGAAAACACAGAAGAAAAAAGAAGAAAACGTGAATACAGGAACGATGAACTGAAAAAAAATAAAGGAGAAGAAAGATGGAATTATTGAAACACTGTTATATCAGAGGCAAAGAAGCTGCTTACAATGAATGGTAATAACAGGAGTGGAAATAATAATCAAGGAAGAAAGAAGAGGAAAAAGGAAAAATGAGCAAGAAAATGGGAATGAAAAATGGAAAAAATGACGAGAAACAAAGAGTGAAAAAAATGGCAGATTGAGATGGAAAGGAGGACATGAGGAGGCAAAAATAACTGACGATAAGATTATAGAAAGATGTTGAAATAAAAATAACTGACGGCAAGAGATTAAAAAGATGTTGAAATCACTGGGAAAAAAATTAATTCGGAGAAGGAGGTGGGGATAATAGAAGAATAAAAATAGAAGAAAGAACTGAGCCAGGAAAAACGGAGAGGGAAAATGGAAAGACGAATGGACGAGGGAAAATGTGGACTGAGAGCGAGATAAGACACGAATTTAAAGAGAGATTAGTGAGAAGATGAGGAGAGAAGGGAAACAGAAACGATAGGAAGAGAAGAATATAGAGGGAAAAAGGAAAGATGCAAAAGGAAGGAAGACTGGAAGAGGGAAAGGACTAAAGACAAAATATCAGACAAGGGAAAAAAATGCCGAGGAAAAGATGGATAGTCGACGAAAAGAAATAGTAGGACTGAATGAAATAAGCAGGAAGAATGGAGACGAAAATAAAAAGATAAACAGGAAAAGATAAATGGTTGAGGGAATAACAGGACAGAGAAGAAAATATTAAAGGCTGGAGACGAAGCATGAAGAGAAAGACGAAGAGGAAATCGGAATATTAAAAACAAAAATAGTATGGAGGGAAGAAAATATAAGAACAAGTTAAAGTGAATTTTTTTTTTTTTTTGAGAGAGAGAGAGAGAGAGAAAGAGAGAGAGAGAGAGAGAGAGAGAGAGAGAGAGAGAGAGATGACAGAAAGGAGAAAAGAGTAAAGGAGGAAAATGGCAGTGGAAAAGTGTGGAGAAAAGAGAGAAAACGAGATGAGAGTATTAGAGAAAGAACTACGAAGGGAGGTAGTAACAAGGAGTGAGGTGAAGCTAAAGGTGACATTAGGGGGAAGACAATTAGAGAGAGAGAGAGAGAGAGAGAGGAGGGGGGGGAAGAGATAGAGCAAATGAAATAGCAAAGCGGAATAAATGGATGCAATCAAAGCAGGGGAGATGGGATAAAGGGTGAAGGGAAACAGATTAAAGGCAAAGGGAGACAGATAGATAGACTGACAGGTAGACAGAAAAATGGATGGAACAGACAGAGATAGACAGACAGATGGATGAAGGGAATACAAAGAGATATACAGATAGGTGGATAGATAGATGAATGGAAGGATGCAGAGATGAATAGTTAAACCTTTGGGTGGATGGATCGACGGATTAATGTATGGGTGGATAATAATAATAATAATAATAATAATAATAATAATAGTTTAATAAGAGTAGATGGATATGTGAGTGAGTGGCTCAGTTTAAGTATGGAAATGAGAAAGGGGTGTGATAATAATAATAATAATAATAATAATAATAATAATAATGATGGATATGTGAGTGAGTGGTTCAGCATAAGTAAGGCAGTGAGAAAGGGGTTGAATAACATCTATATGGATGTGTTTAGGGAAGGTCAGAGCAAGAGTTATGGCAGGAGAGAAGCCTGTGATGAATGGGGTGAGGGATGCAGTATTTCAGAGGCGATATATGTAGATGATTCCTTGCTCCCTGTAACCTCCTGGATTCTCTCTCTCTCTCTCTCTCTCTCTCCACCTTATATCTTTCGCTCTTTTACGTGTTTCTTCCTTTTTTTTTTTTTTTTTTTTTAAATGTGTCCGACTCTGGGCATAGGCTCCACAGCCTGCTATCAAGGCCCAGCAGTCCTCCTACATACCATACACCTCTACATGTCACCACTTCGGCGCTAACACCCACCGTCCATATTGAATACATACTAGGGCTGCCTCATACAGGACTGGTGTATTGGTATTAGCGGGGGTATTTTTACGACATGTCGGCGGGTCGTCTGGTAGATCAGTAAAGCCTGATTTAATGAAATTCAAATCCTTGAACTGTTCCCTGCCCCAGCCGGGATTCGAACCTGGGTCCGGTAGGACTGCAGGCCATCTCTCTACCGATTGAGCCACCGCCTCCTCAAATAGTGCCCCCCCCCCTCCCAAACTTCAACCTACATCAGTTCAACTCCAACTGTTATAGATTTTTTATAAATGGAAGACATCTGCAATTTGGTGCATGTATTTTTTTTATTTATTTACTTTGCTTTTACCTTCCTCTGCTCATTTTACGCCAAAAAAAAAAAAAAAAAAAATCCACTTTTTCTCCTCCTGATCCTTCCACTTCATTACTTCCACTAATTCTGCCACTGTTCCACTTTTGTCTTTTCTTTCTCTTCCCTCTTCCACATCTACTTTTCTTCCCCACTTTTTCTCCTTCCTCTTCCACTTTTGCCCCTTCTGTTCCACTCGTCTATTTCTGTCTTTAGTCTTCCACTTTTCCACTTCCCTCCTCCTCCATCATTTTTCCTTAAATTTTCCCCCTCTTTCTTCCTTCCTCTGTCTTCTTTCTCAACCTCTCCCCTCATCCATTTTCATCTTTTCATCACCTTTCTACTTTCTTCTTCCTCCACTCCTCTCTCTTGCATTTTTCCTTCCCTTTCTTTCACACTTGTCTCTTACTCCTCCCTTCCCTCTTCCTCCATCCATCCTCCTCACACTTCTGTCTTCCTCAACTTTTATTCTCTCTTCTGCTGTGATCTTTCTCCTCCTTTCTTTCGTTTGTCTTTTCCTTCACCTTTCAGCTTACTTTCTTAATCTTTTCACTCTTTTTCCTCCTTCACTCAGTTTTTTCGCCTCTACTCCATTTTCCTCTCTCCTTCTCCGCTCCTCTACCTCCTTCATGAACTCTTACCTCCTTCTTCCACTCATACAGTTCCCTCTTCCACCTCCACTTCTTCTCCTCCTCCACCTAATCACGCAAAATTTCACCCAAAATCACCATATAAAGTGCTACAGCTGGATCAGGCTTTATCTTACTCTATTGCATTTTTATCTTCCACACTTCCACTTCTCTCTTTCACTCTTCCACTTTCTCTTCCACTCTTGCATTTTCTCTCCCACTTTCACCTTTCCTCGTCCACTTTTAATCTCAATTCTTCCACTTCTGCCTCTTGTCTTTTACCTCACTTCATTTTTTTTTTACTTCCATCTTTGAATAGACAAATCGACAGATAAACAGAGGTAGGCAGGCAGACAGATGGATGGACAGACTGACCGGAAGATGGATGGATAGACAGATCGACAGATGGATGGATAGACTGAAAGATAGACGGATACACAGACCGACTGAAGAATGAATAGATAGACTGGAAGGTGGATGGATATCTAGACAGATCGACAGATGGATGGATGGATATATGCAACAACCGACAGATGGATAGACAGACAAATAGTCAGACAAATGGAAAAGTATCGCAAAAAGAAAAAAAGCTAAACACGAAGCAGAATTAACCTCAATAACGAATTTCCGTACTACGATGTCGCTCTTCATACGATGTTTCATTTCTGGGAGCATTCTGACTATGGTGGTCGGATGCATGCCTCAGAAACCCCTCCAGTGCCAGAGACCTTCCCTAGTAGGAACAAAATCGTCTAAGGGTTGCAAAGAATCAAGTTAAGGCGACATCATCACACAGAACAATGCTACTTGCAGATTTAATGCCCTGGGGAAAAAATGAAAAAAAATGCGTAGAGAAAAGAATGCCTAAAGAAAAACTGCAAGAAGATAATACCCCGTCAAATAAAAGGAAATATCAAACAAGGAACTTAGTATGTAATCTATCTATCTATCTATCTATTTCCAGACGCCTCAATCCCATTTGGGGTTGCCACAAACAAATCGCCTCCAAGTCGCCCTGTTCCCCGCCATTTCACTCCCCTGCTCCCAACTCACACCCCCCTCTCTCATATACCTCTCCTTCCCATTCCTCCATCTCATCCTCGGCCTCCCCCTCCCTCTTCCCCCCTCCACCTCACTCACATACACTCTCTTCGTCAGTCTTTCACCCTCCATTCTCTCCACATGGCCAAACCACCTCAGTGTGTTCCTCATAACGCTTCCTATCACATCCACATCCACACCACAACGCTCCTTTATATCCTCATTCGTCAGCCTGTCTCTCCATGTGACTCCACAGGCTCCTCTTAAATAACTCATTTCCACTGCTCTCACTCTTGACTTGTGTCCTTCCAACAACGTCCAAGCTTCACTTCCGTACGTTAGAGTTGGTATGTAATAATATGGATAATTAATCACTAACAAAGCTTTACTAGAAAACCTATGTACTGTACCTATAAACAACTATCTAAATCAATCTGGCAATAAATAATGAGAAATTCAATTAAAAATGCCACAAAAATCCCTGATAAAAATCCCACTATGGCTCCAGAACACGTATCAAAGCACAAAATATCCTCGGTTCTTTGGTGAATTAATTTTCTAACCAGCGTTAAAGTTGCGTGGCTGGTCATGACCCCGCGTGACCTAGATCCCGTGCATGACAAGTGTGAGGATTTTGGAGTTTGGACTGGAATCTCAGCGACCCATTTTTTTTTTTTTTTCCACGACCTCCCTTTCACGGTACCAGGACAACCCTTGTATTTTATTCCTGCCTACTCCAGACGATTTTATTACCCCCCCCCCCTTCATCTGAGGACGTCATTTGCACATTGTCCTTATTACTAGACACTTTTTACTTTAACTTGGCTTAAAACTGACATCTCTCCCTCTTGAATACGGAGCTGTAGCAGTAGATCAGCATTTGAATATGATGTCAGCCACGAAGAAGTGCAATGGAACGAATGCAGAACCATAGTACTGTATTGCTCCTAACACAGAGCTCCGTAATATGAGCTGCAAAAGGACGAATTTCTGGGCCAAGTTAACGTAAAACACCCTAAGATTACTTCCTGATAAAGACGTTAATGAAAGAAATACTTTATACTCTAGTTTACAAAGCCTCCTGAGCCGCACAAAATCGTCTAGAGGTAGCAAGAATATCGAGAAAGTACGGCATAGTCTTGAAGGAATTACGATGGTGTGGAGATAAATTAAATCGTTTGGGACGGCTAGAAAAAGATAAAATAAATACTTCACCGAATTTAACTTAAGGAGCTAGTTCTGTGGAGCACTTTTCATCAACTTTGCATGACCTAGATCAACATGCATGACAAATGTGAGGACTGTGGGTGTCAGGGAAGTATCCCTCTGACCCACTCTGCATGACCTTCTTTTACCTCTTTTATTGCTGGGTTACTCTCATCCGAATGCTGTAGAGGGATGCCTCCACGCGGTGGCATTGATATAACTGGGAGGTTTAAGCTGATAAGTTTAAGCTTTGATGAGGGGAGGTTCTATGACTTCCATCTCTCCCTTTTCGTTTTCTCTGCCTCTTCTGTGGGGTCTGGAGGGTCGTGCCATTTATCTGTGTACTTCGATGCTGACTCAGTGCTGTTCTATCAGGGGGATCTAGGTGGGCTTTGGATAATGGGAAGTCATTAGGAAGAGCTTAGTGAAGTGAGCGCTGTGGGTTGCGGTTCTGGGACTATATTCTTCATCGATACTGCTCAGAGGAGGAGGAAGAAGTGATGGAGATATTTCAAGCCTAGTTTGAGTCTTCATCTTCGTAGCAGAGGATAGATGAAACAGGGCGTGGTAGATACAGGACTTTAACAAGGGATGAGACTCATATCCTGAAGAGCATGCGGCAAAAACCAATACGACAAGCAGACACATTCAAAGATATAGATTCAACTTTGAGTGGCTACAAAATATTTCCTCGATATATTTTTCTCGTTCCTGGTCAACTTTCAGCGACAACGTTCCCCGTAGGTTTGGAAATTGTTCTACGTGGCGAATAAAGATTCTAAATAAAGTATAAAATTACGTACGGAACATCAAGGTATTCGCCATGGTGTAGTTGGTACCGTGCTGTGCTCTGGCTCGTTAGGACTGAGAGGACCCAGGTTCGAATCCCGATGCACACAGTGATTTTTCAGCTGTTCCCTCACGTATCACCTCCCTAGCTGCCATCTACCACCCCTTAAGTCTCCCTCTCTCTATCCATCTGTCTGTCTGTCTGCCTGTCTCTCTCCTCTTCACATCCCCTCCTTGGCAGCTACCTACCGCTTCATAAGCCCCTCTTCAGTCCTCCTCCTCCTCTCTCTCTCTCTCTCTCTCTCTCTCTCTCTCTCTCTCCTTACTGCCCTCTGCCACATCACAAATCTCTTAAGTTCAGCCCTCAGTGACTACGTTCCCCAGAGTGTGTGGTCTTGTCGCTGGCTGGTGAGATAGCAATAGGAGAAAAAAAAGGTAGATCTCTTGTTTCTTCCTTGACTCTATGGGGAAATCTAACTTCATAACAGTTCTCTCTCTCTCTCTCTCTCTCTCTCTCTCAGAATTTATGGCCCTATACCTACCTCTCTTTCGCTCTCATCTTTTCCCATTCTCTCTTCCTCTCCCCTTCTGCCTCCCACGCCTCCTTGTCTCTATCCCATCTCCTCCCCTCCCTTACCCTCATTCTCCCGTTTCTCCACCTCCTTTTCCTCACCTTCTTATCCCATCTTCTTCTTTCTGCCATCCCCTCTTTCTCTTCCTTTCATTTCCCTTCTTTCCTTCCTATTCCCTCCTCACTCCTTCCCTCTACTCCCTTCCTTCTTGCCTTCCTCCTTCCCTCCTTCTCTTTTCTACCTCTCCTCCTCCCCGTGTTCCCATGTGATGTTTCCTCCACTTTCTTTTCCTTCCTTCTCCTCATCATCATCATCATCATCTCTTTCCCTGTCCTCTCCTCCTCAGCCTGCTTGTTTCCTTCTCTTTCCCTCTCTTCTCTATCTTCTCTTCCACCCTTCTCTCCTGTTTCCTTCTCTTCTGTCCTCCCTCCTCCTCCTCCTCCACCCCTTTCTCTCTCTTCTTTCTCTCTCCTTTCCCCTCTCCTCTTTGTCTCCTCTTCCTTTCCCATCATTTCCTCTTCCTGCACTACGGCCGTGACCCGCATCGTATCATTATTCTCATCTAATCCTTCCCGTCCTTCCCCTCTCATCATCTTTCCTTCCTTCCTCTCCCTTCGACCCTCCTTACATTCTTCTTTCCTCCTTCCCCCTTCATCCTCTCTCCTTTTCTCCTCCTTCCCTCTTTACACCCACTCCTTCTTTTTGCTTCCCCTCCGTTCCCTTTCCCTTCAATCACCTTCTCCCTTGTTCAATTTTTATCAGTTTTTTAAAGTATTTTTCCTGCCGGCAATATTACTGGAGGCTGTACTGGATGGAGGAGAGCCTTATTCTTTCCTCTCCTGTTCTCACACGTGTTGGTTCGATCTTAAGTACAGCTAGTTTTTTTTTTTTTTTTTTTTTTTTTTCACAACAGAGAAACTCGTACTGAGCCAATAGATTTATCCACTTTTTACGTACTTATATGAACAGTTAGTCTCCCCTCCCCTCCCTTCCCCTCCCCTCATCTCTCCCTCCCTCAGTTCCTTCTCTCTCCTACTCCCCTCTTCCTTCCTTTCCCTTTTCCATCCCTCCCCTCTCCTCACTTCACCTTCCCTCAATTCCTTTCTCTGTCTTTCAATCTATTCCCTTCCCTCTCCTTCCCTTCTTTTCAGTTCCTTCCTCTACCTCCTGCTCTTCCTTCCCCTTCTCTCTCTCTCTTCCCCCTCCCTTCCCCTCTCCTCCCCACTCCTACTCCCCCTACTCAGGACTTGCCTGCCAAGTCTATCAAATCGTCTTTTTTTTTTTTTTTTTTTTTAGCTCCCTCCACGTGAGTCTTCTTCTTTTCCCTCTCCCCTCC
>NC_136996.1:29788157-29825657 GCF_032717465.1 Coenobita brevimanus
TCTTCCTACCGAATTTCCTTCTCCCTCCTTCCATCCTCTTTCATTCCCACCTGACTCTCCTCTTCTTCTTTCCTCCCTTCCTTCCTCCTCTCCTTTCCTAACTCCCTTCCATCCATTCTCTTATCCTTTTTATTTCCATCATCATCTCGCCTTTCCTCTCTTCCTGCCTCTCTCCTTCACTTCCCTCCCTCTCCCCTCTCTATCCTCCTTCCCTCTCCCTCATTCCCTCCCTCCCTTCCTTCCTTCCCTCTTCTTTGTGACAGTCTTAGTGGTATTAGGTGAGGAAGCCACAACGTCTGTCTTATTCATTTCCTTCCCTCCCCCTCTTCCATCTCTCAGTCCTCTCTCCCCCTCCTTTCCTTCTTCCTCTCTTCTCCACCCTCCAGCTCTTTTCTCTCCCCATCTTCCCCTCTTCCTCCTCCTTTCTCTCACCTTCTTCTCTTCCCTCCCTTTCTCTCCCTACCAGTTCACCTCTCCATTCTCCCCTTTCTTTTTCTCCCCTTCCCTCTCCAAATTCTTTCCTTCCCCTCCCATCAGCCTATTCTTTCTCTCCCGTCCCCTCTCCCTCTTCCCCCGCCTCTTCCTCCCCTCTTCTCTTCTCTCCCTCCCCCTCTTTTCCTTCCCTTCCTATCCATTTCATGTTTTTTTCTCACTTCTCTATTTCCACCTCTTCAGTCTTTAACTTCTTTTCTCCCTCTACTTTTCATCTCTCCTTCCTTCCCCTTGCAGCTTCCTCCTTTCCTCATTTACCTCCCTACCCCTCTCTCACCACCCTCTTCCTTCCCTCTCCCCTCCCCTCCCCTTCCTCATCTCTACCACACTCTCTCTCATCATACTTCATAGCTTCCGACTCTTCTTCCCTCCCCCATCCTCTCTCTCCATTTCCCTTCCGCCCCCTACCCAGCTCTCGTCAATCTATTCTTTTCCTCTCTTCTCCCCTCTTCTCCCCTCTGCTCCCTTCCCTTCCTTCGCCATTTTATTTTTGTCTTGTTTCTCCACTAATACACGTAAAATAGGCTGCAAAAAGGACACAATTCTCTGCCAAGGTGAGGTTAATGAACTACAGGTAAATAAGTCAGGTGGCATAAAGAATTAAAGTTACCTGATTGACATGATCAATTCTGCGGTTCCTTTTCTCCTTTTTCCAGTCCTTCGCTTCTCCTCTTTTTCTTGTACGACTGTTTCCTTCTTAACTAAAAGGGTAAATTCTGTGGTTCATTCTTCTCCTTCTTCCTCTTCTACTACTACTACTATTACCACTACTTTAACTACTTCCTTGTACTATTACTACTACTTTTTTTATCTTCTACTACTACTATTACTACTACTACTACTACTTTTTTTTTTAATCATAATCACCTCCATCCATTGGTGAATTATATTGTGAAGATCAAAACTACTACAACTACTACTACTACTGCTGCTATGACTACTATTACTACTCCTTCTTCTTCTCTTCTTCTTTCCAGTCCTTTGCTTCTCACCTTATTCTTGTACGACTATTTCTTTCTCTCATCCATAATTTCACTAAGATAACCTTTTTTTTTTATATACCATACTCTAACAAAGTTCAAAATATTTTACTAAGCTTGTAGAAGACTTTTAAGCGGGAGTTTTATGTCCTGTCTTCATTAATACGTTCAATACGAGAATTTTTCCTTTTAATTTCAGGCTGAGAAAAATCGTCTGAAGGCAGCAAGAATAAACTAAAATCATAAATCCTAGGAGTGAAAGGGTTAATATTCCTGTCTTTTCTCTCTCTCTCTCTCTCTCCTTTTTTTTTTTTTTTTTTTGGTTTCATGGGTACTAATTCTACTCCCCTTTCGTTATCTCGTTTTTATTATTATTTTTTTTTACATTTTCCCTCTTTCTCCCCTGCACATTTTTCCTTCATCTTTTTCCTCTCGCGTCTTTCTTCCCTCAGTTATTAGCTCTCATTTTTCTCTCTTCTTTTCCTCTCTCACATTCTCCCTTTCATCTTTTTTTGCCATTAGTTTTCCTATTACACCTTCCTGGCATTCCCTCTCGCTCGCTCTCGCATTTTCTTTCTCTCTTTCTCTCTCACTTTTCCCTCCTCTTTTAATTTGGTACAGTGTTATCTTTAATTAAATAATCTCTCTCTCTCTCTCTCTCTCTCTCTCTCTCTCTCTCTCTCTCTCCTTTACCTTCTCAATTCTCTCTTCCCCTTCTTCCCTTCTTCTTTCCTCTTCTCTTCCCTCTTCTTCCCATCTCTTTTCCTTCCCCTTTTTCTTCCCTTGTCCTGCCTCTTCCCATCCGCTCTCTTCATTCCCCTTCCTTCCCTCCCTCTTTCCCCCCTCCCTCTTTCCTCCCATCCTCTCTCTTCCTCCCCCACCTTCCCTCTCTTTATTCTCCCATCTCCTTCCCCTCCTCTAACTCCTCGTCCTTCCACCCTTCCCTCCAGCCCTCCTTCCTCGCTTCGCACTGCCACCCATATTACTGCCTCCATCAAAGCCTGCAATATTCCTAGTTAACAAAGCAATGAAGCAAATAACGACCAGAAAACGACCCCAGGGACTTTTAATAGCTCTTGATAACGAGGAATAAATGAGCCTCCTTTATTAACTATTTCAATCCGATGACATCCTTAGTTATTCTTACCACCACAAGGCGATTTTTTCCCATCAGCTTAATAAACATCTCTACTAGTAAAGGTGTTCTATCTATCTATTGCCAGACGCCTTAATTCCGTAAGGGGTGGCCACAAACAAATCGCCTCCATGTCGCCCTGTTCCCCGCCATTTCATAGACCCGCTCCCAGCTCACACCTCCCTCTCTCTTGTACCTCTCCAATCCATCCCTCCATCTCATCCTTGGCCTCCCCCTCCCTCTCCCCCCTCCACTTCAATCACATACACTCTCCTCGTCAGTCTCTCATTCTCCATCCTCTCCACATGGCCAAACCACCTCCGTGTGTTTCTCCTAACGCTTCCTATCACATCCACATCCACACCAGTAAAGGAGTTAAGTATGATTATTTCTGACCAATCCAGTTCGTAAAGTTATTCCCAGTTTAAAAAAAGAAAAATAATAATAATAAATCATGTGGTAGTAGCAACAGAAAAAAATCGTAATTACAAGGATGGAGTTATATATATCTCTCTCTCTATCGTTACCTGTCTATCCATCTGTCTATCTATCTATCTATCCATCTATCTCTATCTATTTACCTTTCTATCAATCAGTCTATCTATCAATCTATTTATCTATCTATATCTATCTATCCATCCATCTATCAATCTGTCTGTCTATCTCCCTATTATCTTTCTATCTACATTTTACTGCAATGATTATATATATATTTTTTTCGTATCCTTACTGCTATATGACGATTTCTTTCACCTCGTTGTTCCAGAACCGTAATATAATTGATACTACGAACAGAAGAAAGTAATGTATCATACGCCATAAATTGTACAGAAAGGCAAATTTCCCCCCCCCTCTCTCTCTCTCGCTCTCTCTCTCTCTCTCTCTCTCTCTCTCTCTCTCTTTTACTCTGGAATTTGGAGGGCAAAAAATATGGTGCTTCTGACCTTCCTCTGGACCATATCTATAACCATGGAATAATTCAATACCATAACTTGAAAACACACACACACACACACACACACACACGGAGATGAGAGAGAGAGAGAGAGAGAGAGAGAGAGAGAGAGAGAGAGAGACAGACAGACAGACAGACAGAGACAGAGAGAGACAGAGAGACAGAGACAGAGACAGAGAGAGAGAGAGACAGACAGACAGACAGACAGACAGACGGACAGACAGACAGACAGACGGACAGATAGACAGACAGACAGACAAACAGACAGACAGAGACAGAGGGAGAGGTGGAGAAGCCGTATGCAGCCCTAGAACCAATACACGGAACAGCCTTAGTGCCTGTGATATTCGACTTGGAGTTCAGTCCCTTATAATCCCCTTCTATAGCATTGGATCCCATGTTAATCGCCTTATAGAGTATTGGGATTACTGGGGGGACACTGGCGACCCCATGAGAGGCATTGGGGGGCTTGGGGGGACTGGGATGGTGTATTTGATATTGGGATTGGTGTACAGGTAAATTAAACAGCCTACTTCCCAGTTCCACCTGATGAAAATTTACACCCACACCCACACCCACACCCACACCACCCAATCCCACGTGTGAGAAAAATATGGGGAATAATTATACAGTGCGTAACTCAAACCAACTCCAGTGAGAGAGAGAGAGAGAGAGAGAGAGAGAGAGAGAGAGAGAGAGAGAGAGAGAGAGAGAGAGAGAGAGAGAGAGAGAGAGAGAGAGAGAGAGAGAGAGAGAGAGAGAGATTAAACTTTGACTTCATGGGTTTCTTTGTCTTTGCATATTTGTATCAGTAAGAGAGAAGGCACTATTACAAATGAAAAAAAATCATAGTATTTTTTTTTTAAGATAACTGCATTATTATACCAGTATCAGTGGTTATAGGATTGTAGTAGCGGACGGCTTTATGATGGTATTACACTGGTATGTATAAATAGTGGTGGTATTATTGGGGTAAATATTTGTGGTGGTGGTATTACTGGGGTAAATATTTGTGGTGGTGGTATTATTGGGGTAAATATTTGTGGTGGTGGTATTACTGGGGGTTTTGGTGGTATTATGATGTTAAGCCAATGGTGTGATTGACAGAGGACAGTAGAATGGTGGCAGTATCATAGGAGTAGACAAGTGCTCGTGGGACCTTCGGGCCCCTCGCACTTGCTCCTGCGGAGGGCTCTCGCGTTTATGTGCTGTTCTAGTGTAACGTTGTCACTTGGATTTTTTGCAGTTAACCAGTTGATCGTGTTATTTCCAGCTTCGGGACTGGAACCCAGTTTATTTTAGTTCTACCTCTGGGCAAAAAATTCTACGGAGATCCCATGCCAGGCTCCGGGAGCAGCGTTTTTTGGTCAAAATGTGATCGCTCATTCAATTTTGGTGCGATTTGAATGTGTAGTTTCGGCTGCCCAAAATACACACACACACAGACAGACACACGGCTACTGCTATAGTATATTAGATGAGCATGATGGTAGTATATTCGTGGCAGATTATAATGGTGGTAGTATAGTAGTAGTAGGTTGGATTAGAATGGAGGTGGAAATATAGCAGATCAGAAGCGTGGGAATATATTAGTTCATGCAGGAGTCAATAATATATGGACTTCTAATATCTATCTATCCTAAGAATTATCCCGACATGAATATTACAGTCTAGTCTCTTTTCCTTTAGATTGTGATATTCTCTCTCTCTCTCTCTCTCTCTCTCTCTCTCTCTCTCCCTCGAAACGACCATTATATCCATCAAGCCTTTATCGCCTTCAGTCCATCATCCTTCACCTCCCCCTCCTCCCCTCTTCTCCTTCATCATCTTCTTAGTCTTCCTCTTCCTCCTTCACTTCCTTTCTCGTCCTCCTCTTTTTCTTTATTATCTTCACGCCATCATCATAATCATCATCATCATCATCATCATCATCGACTTCTTTTTCTCCTCCTTAACCTTCATCGTCATTTCCCCTCTTCTTCTCCTTCCTCCTCTGTTCCTCCTCCTCCTCCTCCTCCTCCTCCTCCATCTGATACCCAGCTTACACCCACACATCACTCTTACGGAGTACCTCTTTCAAGTCTTCACCCAGAAAACATCTTCTTCCCGCCTTCTTCCTTCTTATTTCTTCCCTCTCCATTCCTCTCTTTTCCCTTGCTTCCTCCTTTCTTTTTGCCATTCTTCTTTCTACCATCTTTCTTCCAACTTCTTCCTTCTCCATACCTCTCTTACCCATCTCTTTCTTCCTCTCCCTCTCCCTCTTTTGCTTTTTTCCTCTCACTCAACTGTCTTTGTCTCATTCTCCTCTGTTATCTTTTCCTTTATCTCCTCCCATCATTTCCTTCTCGTTCTTTTCATCTCCTCCTTTCCCTCCCCCTTCATCTCTCCCTCGCCATTATTCTCCCAATCTTTTTCTCATTTTTCTTTCCTCTACTCTCTTCCACTTCCCTTTCCTCTCTCCCCACCTCCCTGTCCTCTCCTCCTCTTGCCCTTCCTCTTTTCTCATCTCTCTCTTCTCTCTCTCTCTCTCTCTCTCTCTCTCTCTCTCTCTCTCTTTCTCTCATCTTCTCCCCTTCCCCTTCTTGTCTTCCTTCCCTTTCCCCTACCCCTTCCTCGTTCCTCCATTTTTCCCCTCCCCTTCCTGTCTCCCTCTCTCCTCTCCTCCTCTTGACCCCCGTCTCTCTCTCCCTCCTCGACCCCCCTCTCTCCCTCCCTCTTCTCCTCCTCTTGACCTTCCTCTCTCCCTCTCTTCCCCTACCTCTCTACCTCTTCCTCTCTCCCTTTCCTCCTTCCTCCGCTTCCGTTTACCTCCCACTGTGACGTCACTTATCTCGGCAACTGCGAACTGCCAAAGGGATGCCCATTACCCTTTATAGACCGCAGTGCTTAGGGGTCACGAGGTGGTGGAGGGGTGAGGAAGGGGATGATGGAGGGAAGGGGCGCAGAGGAAGGAGGTGAAGCGGGAAGATTAAGTGAAGAGGGGGAAGGAGATGAGAGGGAAGACGAACTGATGAGAAAGACAGTGAGAGGGACGGAGGGGGAGATCAAGGGAAGAAGAGGAAAGGGAAGGAAGAGGTGAAGAAGTGGAAGGTGCTGAGGGAGAAGATGAATTGATGAGGGAGGAGGGGGGGATGAAAAAAGGAAGAAGAGGACAAGGAAAGAAGGGGTGAAAATCGGTAAGGGGATGAGGGAGAAAATGAAATGATGAGGAAGATCGTGAGGGGGCGGATGGAGGAATGTAGAGAGGCGGTGAGGAGAAGGGGGAAGATGGTAAGATCAGGAAGAGGTGAGGAAGGAAATGGGCGAAGAAGATGTATGAGTAAGGAGGGAAAGAGGTAGGATATGAGGGGTAGGAGATGGGTGGGGGAAGGATTACAGAGGAAAGGAGTACAGGCGAATGGAATACAAAGGAAAGGAGTACAAGAGAAGGGAGTACAGAGAAAAGGAGAACAGGGGAAAGGAGTACAAAGCAAATACAAGTACTTCTATATTGTTTTTCTTTTCTTTTTTCTTGGACGGAATTGTTTGCGGGTTCCTTCTTACTCGCATTAAAAAAAAATTACCAACAGACCAGGTGCAGACAAAGACTATTGAGAGACCCGGCAAAAAAAAGGAAAAAGAAAAAGAAAAAGGAAAAAAAAAGGAAAAGAATAGAGAAAAATATGAAAGGAGCACAATCCAGCACAGAATTATTTGTTATGGAAATGTCATAGGAAGGGATGAAGGGAAAAATATATTCCACGCAACAATGTGGTATTGTTAAGGGGTGAGGAAGGAGGAAAGAGGGTGAGAGGAAGGAAAGGGAGAGGGGAAGAAACTGGGTGATGGAGAGGAAAAGTGGAGAGGAGGAGAGAAGAGTGAGGAGGTGAAAAATGATGGAGGGTGAGGGATGGAAGGGATGATTGTGTCAGTGGGAAGGAAATAATAAAGGAATGATTGGGGGGAGGGAATGAAGGAAGGAACAGAATGTGGAAGGTGAAGGAATATGAGAGAGCGGATGGACGAAGATGTGAAGGAATGAAGGAGGGAGAAACAGTGAAGAAGTGATGGAGAATGAAAGGAGAGGAAGTACAAAATGGAAGATGGAGAGATGAGAGGCGGAAGGGATGAAGAGGGAAGGAGGAGGGGTGAAGGAATGAAGGATGGATGATGAATGAAGAGGTAAGGAAGAAATAAAGGAAGAGTTGACGAGGAGTGGAGGGAGGTGGAGTGAGAGGCAATGAACTAACGAAGGGAGGGAGACTGGATAAAGGAAGGAGGAAAAGTGAGTGAGAGGGAGAATGGAGGGAGGAAAAGAGAACGAATGAAAGGGAGTGAGAAGCATATACTGAAGGAATGAGGGGGAAGGGATGAAGAGGGCAGGAGGAAGAAAGGGGAAAAGAGAATGAAGGGAGGAGATGAAGGCAGGAAAAGGAAAGAAATGAAAGAGCGAGAGGAGGGAGGAAAACTGTAGAGAAATAAGGGGGAAAATATAATGAAGGAATGACAGAGAATGGAATGGTAAGAAGGGAAGGAATAAATG
Source organism: Coenobita brevimanus (assembly GCF_032717465.1). Classification (NCBI taxonomy): domain Eukaryota; kingdom Metazoa; phylum Arthropoda; class Malacostraca; order Decapoda; family Coenobitidae; genus Coenobita; species Coenobita brevimanus. The sequence continues at coordinate 29,796,242 of NC_136996.1, forward strand.
GGTGAGATTAAAGGGAAGATACAGTAGAAGGAGGAGTCAGACAGAAAGAGGGATAGAAAAGGGAATGAATGAAATCTAACTCCACAAAACTGCATTCCGTAATTTATCGTCTGTATTTCTTGTCTCAATTTCCTTCGTCCAACTTCTTATCAAACTAACCACCCTGTTAAAGATATGAGGGGCTGAAAGAAAGGCGGAAGGAGGACAGTTTTCTTTTTCTTTTTTCTTTTTTTAGGTGAGTGGGATGTTTGGGAAGAAGGAATGAGAGGAAGGGAGAGGGCAATGAGGGAAAGGAGAAGGAATGAGAGGAAGGGAAGAGCAATGGGGAGGGAGAAGGAATGAGGGGAAGGGAGAAGGAATGACGGCAAGGGGGAGAGAACTGTGGGAAAGGAGAAGAAATGAAGGGAAGGAAGAAAGAATGAAAGAAAGAGGGAAGGAAGAAAAAATGAGAGGTGGAGAGAAGGAAACAGAGGGAGAGAGGCGGAACGAGAAGAAAAAGAAAGTCAGAGAAAACACAGGAAGCAAAGATAACAAGAAAGCCACTGACCTGTAACCTGCAGTGGGGTTGGGGAGATGAAACGCACACAAGACGGCAACCAAGCAGTCACGGGTTCGATTCCGCATGAGAACTCTGGGGCAAGGTCTTCTTCACCCCAGCCTCCTCGTACCTAGACCTGAAATAGGGACGTGGATGGTAAATTAGACGGCTGAGTGTTGTACTGTGCGAGAAGATTGTCAGCAAAATAATTTAATGACTTCTTTAATGACCCTCCTTCAGTTGACAGGCATTAATTAAAGCTATGAACCTGTATGGAAATTAATTATGCTAATGATTAGGTGTGTAAAGAAAGGGATAGGTAATAGAAACTCTCTCTCTCTCTCTCTAATCATCATTGCACCCGCCAACCAGGAAGCAGCACAACAAACACTTTAATTTCATACTCTTGACATAGATCTTAAAATTAATTACGAATACACGGATTGCAGAGGTTTTAAAATTGGTGGCAGCTTATTGCACTGACTCCACAATTAATCAGCTTTTCTCATATTACTTCAGGTTAAGTTTTCCCTCTGAGTTTCGGTCAGTTGCCTCTGGTCGCTGTATCGGTTTGTAGTTCGTATGAAATTTTGTAACTGAGGTTGTATTTTTTTTAATATTTAAGCTGAAGTACATCCCAGTTTTTATATTATCATTATTATTATTAAAATTATTATTATTATTGTTATTATGCAACTGATAGTCATTGCTAGTTTCTTATTGATATTATGTTATTATTATTATTATTATTATTATTATTATTATTATTATTATTATTATTACTACTAGTAATAGTAGTAGTAGTATAGTAGTACAGTAGTGTAGTAGTAGAAGTAGTAGTATATAGTAGTAGTAGTAGTAGTAGTAGTATTTTAGGGAGGTGGGCTAGACTATTATGTGAATGTTTCTGGTCCTTTTCACTGACCACTCTATTAGTAGTTCTCCTTCCTTTCGTTCTTGCCCTGTCCCTGTTTTCTTGAGTCTTCCTCACCCCATCCTTAGGTAAGAAAAAAAAAAATAATGATGATGATGATGATGACAGAGATGGTAGACTTAACCTAATCTAAACGTTTTTAATAATCAACTCCCCACAGTCTAACATCGTCCAAGCTAACCTGCTAACTTAGCCTACCTTACCCTAACCGGATTCTTACTATCAGATACCCACAGTCCCTCTACCTGCTATGCTAACCTAACTTAACCCCACCTAACTTAATCCTAACCCACTGGCAACTCTTCACCGTCCCTCTAACCCTAATTTAATCCAATCTTGAACCCATTCCCAGTACCCAGCCCTTCACAGTATCAGTTACCGGTACCTTGTCTTTCTACCTGCCTCGTGGTTCCCCTTACCTGAATCTTGCCTCACCTGACCTCCCCTGTATCATGCCTCACCTGACCTTACCTGTATCTTGTTTCACCTGGCCTTATCTCTATCTTGTTTCATCTGACCTTAGCTGTATCTTGTTTCACTGGCCTTACCTGCATCTTGCCTCACCTGACCTTACCTCTATCTTGCCATACTTGACCTTACCTGTATCTTGCTTCACTGGCCTTACCTGTATCTTGCCCCACCTGGCATTACCTGTATCTTGCCTCACCTGACATTACCTGTATCTTGTCTTACCTGGCTTTACCTGTACTTTGTCTCACCTGACTTTACCTGTATCTTGCCTCACCTGACTTTTCCTCCTCAAATCTACCTCTTCTGGCTTCACGGGGTCGTAGGTTATTGGAAAACCCATCAGTTGCCTTCATCCCTCGACGCATCCGCGCTTTTCCATTTTTCTCTATGCTTTTCTTTTTCCTGTCTTTGCCTGGGACCGATCTGTTTTCTTTCTACATGTATTTAGTTTTATTTGTCTCGCTTGCTTAGATATGTTCCTTGTTTTTTTTTATTGTGTGTGTGTGTGTGTGTGTGTGTGTGTGTGTGTGTGTGTGTGTGTGTGTGTGTGTGTATGTTTATTCTATTTTTCTTGTACTTGCCCACATTTACTTCGTTTTTCCTTTCTGATTCCTAGTCTACGCTCCTTTTCTTACTTAGTGCCTGTCTGTTTCCTTTCTATATATATTATCTTTCCTGTCTTTGGTTTATAGACATGTTCTCGTCCATGTCTAGTGCCTGTCTGTTTCCTGTCTACGTATATTATGCCTTCCTGTCTGCGTCCTAAATATGTAAGTCTTCTTCTAGGGTCTATTCGGTTCCTGTCTACAGATAAAGCTCCTTCCTGTTTCAGCAAGGTATAGTTCATCTAGATATGTACAGAAACTGTTTTTTTTTTTTTTAATACATATACACGTACTACATTTTTTTTCCTTCCCCCCGCACATTATGTATTTCTGTTGCTGTCTAGAGAATGTCACTTTTCTGTCTAAATGTAAAGCCTTTTTCTACCTATGCTGTCAATATACACTCCCGTCCTTGCCTGTACGCCATCTCTTTCCTGTCTACTTAACGTCCTCCTGTTTTCTTCAGTTAGTTGTTTTATGCTCCTACCTGTCTGAAATATGTGGTACGTAATTATCTAACTTCGCATCTAGTATGGCTTTCCCTACACTGTTCAGAAGTGGAAAAATGATTGGGAAAGATGAAGGCAAGAGATGAAAGGTACAGGAAGGGAGAAAGCAAGTGGAGGAAGCGGTGAGAGAGAAGTGGTGAAGGAAAGGAAGGAAAGGGAGGGGGAAGGGGTGGGAGAAAGGAGTGTAGGGATTAAAGAGGGGGAGTGTAGGAAAGGAGGAGGAGAAGGAAGCAAGGGAAGGAATGAAATGTGAATGGGAGGAATGAATGCGAGAGGAGGGATGTGTGAAAGGGTGAGAGAGAAGGAATGAAACATGGAGGAAAAAATGGAGAAGATAGGATGAAGGAGGAAGAAGGCGTGAAAGAAAGAGAAAGAGGAAGAATATAAGAGGGAAGAAAGGGAAGGGATAAAGGGGGAGGAGAGGATGACGGAGGGAGAAGGGATGAAAAAGGAAGAAGTAGAGGGGAAGAGAGAATGCAGGAAGAGGAAAGGGAAGGGCTAAAAAGACGAGGAAAATTGAAAGGGTGAGAGGGAAAGGTACAAAACAGGTAAGAGGATGGAATAAAACATGAGGATGAAGGGGACGGGATGAAAGGGTGACAGAAGGTAAAGGGGAAGAGACGGAAGGAGGTGTGAGGGGAAAAAGAGGAAGAGGAGGAGGAGGAGGAGGAGGAGGAGGTTGACGAAGAAGACGAGGTGGAGGAGGAAGAAGAAGAGAGAAAGAAGGGGAAGATGTAAAGGAGAAAAAGGAAGCTGAAGAGGCAAAGGGGAAAAAAGATGAGGGGTCAAAGGGATAGAAAGAAGATAAAACAGGTTAAGTAGGGAATGGAAGGGAGAGATAACAGAGGAGATGGAAGGGGCGTGCTATCTCGAGGTGCCTTTCTCATACTGTCGATGTAACTAGGCCTTTAAGATTATATTATAGCCAAGAAAGTGTAAAAAGACGGGCGCTGAACCACATGACACCAAAACAACATCTCAGTGAAGGCACGTGTTCCAGCGGTTACGGTAAGAGGGGTTGTTCCAGTCAAACGTGCCCTCTAGCCTGTTATAAATGTGCGCTAGAAAATGGATCATGTGTTTAGCTTATAAGGCGATGCCGAGATGCATTACTAGAAGCGAACTTTGGTATATTATTAAATTTTGCCTCTGCTGCATCTCACTTGGCTTTCCCTATTCTGGTCAACGTTGAAATGATGAGGAAGGAAAGAAAAGGCAAAAAGGAATAACCGCTGAGGTGGGGAGGAGGGAGGGGAAGGAATGAGGACGGAGAGAGAATTAAGCGGGTATGGGGAATGTATGAAGAGGTGAGAGGGAAGGAATGAAGGAATGAGAAACTAGGAACAGAAAGGTGAGGGGGAAAGAGAGCAGAGGATGGGACGAGGGGGGGAGGAAGTATGAGGGAGATGGACAAGAGATATAGAACGAACGAATGAAAGGAAGTGAAAATGAGAGAGAGAGAGAGAGAGAGAGAGAGAGAGAGAGAGAGAGAGAGAGAGAGAGAGAGAGAGAGAAATATTGAAGGGGAGAGAGGGGAAAAGGTGAAAGAGTTTAAGTGGCTGGAATAAAAGATGAGGGTAGAGGGCGAGAGGTTGAGAGGAGAGAGAGAGAGAGAGAGAGAGAGAGAGAGAGCTATGCTGATAAAGAAAATGCTGACTGTAGGGAGGTAAAGTGCAGTGAAGGAAAATTAATGAGAGAGAGAGAGAGAGAGAGAGAGAGAGAGAGAGAGAGAGAGAGAAGGGGTGAAAGGGGAGAAGAAGAAAAACGAGCTCTAATGGAGGAAGGAAGAGACGCAGTTCCACCTTCTTTTTTCATTTTCCCCTTTTTTTGTCTCGTCTCACACAACAAAGCCACTCGTCTTCATTATATTTATCTTTCTTGTCGTCCTTTCTCTTACCCTTCGCCCTCCATTCCTCCTCCATAAATCCCTCCATCCATCTTCCTCTATTTTTCACCAGCTTGTCTTTTCTTTGAGTCTCCGCTTCATTTATCAAGGTTCTGTGTTGCTGAATTCCCGTCTTCTTTTTCCTCCGTTTTTTTGTTTTAATTTCACTGGGAGTAATATTTTCGTCTAGTTAATATACAGTAATTTTTCTGTCGCCTCTCTCTCTCACTTTTTTTCTTTTTGCATATATTTTATTTTTCCAATCTACGTAAATGAAAAACGATCACCCTCTCCATGCAGCCACGCCTCCTCGTTCCCGTGGCCATTTTTTTCTGGCATCAATGGAGACTGACTAGAAGAGCGTGAGTGAGGGGAAGGGAGGAAGCAGGAGGGGGAGACCTAAGATGAAACGGCGGGATGGAGTGAAGAGATAGTATGACAGAGGGGGTGTGCGTTGGAAAGAGGGCAACCAAATGGCAGAGGACAGAGGAACTTGGGAACATCAACAGCCATTAAACTACCTCATAGGACCCTAACCAACCCTTCCATTATCCCAGTTCACCCCATCCAACCCTGTCATGCCCAATTACGTTACCTCACCCATCAGTTGTACTCCAAACATCCCCAGCCAACCCTTCCATTCTCCCACTCCACCCCCACACAAGCTCGTCATAATCTAGCCTATCTCATCTGCCAAATTTACCCCATACAACCCAAGGAATCCTGCCATTACCGCACTCCACCCCATCCAACCCCATCTCTCTCAGCTACCCTACCTCATCTTTCAATGTTACCCCCATACAACTTCAACCAGCCCCACCATTACCCCCCTTCACCTCATCCAACCTCGTCATACTCTTTTACCTTACATAACCTCTCAGTTTTTACCCTATTCCACCTGAACCAACCCCGCCCTTAACCCATCCCACCACATCCTCCCCTCTTATTCTCAGCTACCTTCCCCAACTGTCAAATTTTCTCTCTTCAACCCCAAGCAACCCCACGATCAACCTACTCCATCCTATACAATCTTGCCATACTCTACCCTACCTCCCCTACCAATTTTAACCCAAACTTTCCACCAGTCCCCCCATTACGGGTCTCCACCTCATTCAACCCCTCCTTACTCATGAAGGTTTCGTCACCTGTCAGTTTTACCCCATATCACTCCAACCCCACCATTATCTCACGCCCTCCCATCCAACCCCATCACACAAATACCCAACCTCACTTGTCAATTTTACCTCATACCACCCCAACCAACCCCACTACTACCTCACTCCACCCCATTCAACCCCGTCTTCCTCACGTACCCTCCCTCACCTTTGAATTTTACCCCATACCGCTTCAACTAACCTCTCGACTACCCCACTTAACCCCAATAAACCCTGTCATTACCTGGTTTGCCATCCTTTATTTTTTTCTCAACTGATGGTCTGCAGATGACTCTCTCTCTCTCTCTCTCTCTCTCTCTCTCTCTCACTACCTTCACGTCCGCTCCTTGTGCCCCCCATCCTTCACTAAAGCTAATAGGGTATAATGGAAGCAGCATAAGGCGACGAGAAGCACTTGTGGTAGGACGCCTGGGCAGGAATGTGGTTGGGATGGTGAGGGTGTGAGGAGGGTGGCAGGACCAAAGTTAACCCCTTGCAACCCCGAATCGTCCTTCTGCTGTATTATTCTTGCTTTTCACAGACGATTTTCTTCAACTGGGAAGCTTTCGAGATGAAGTAGGAAGAACAAACATACATGCGTCGTCTTATTCAAGGGTTTAAGATGCTAATTCATCTCACAAGAAGTCTCCACTTAATTAGGCAACTAGGGCGAGTTATATCCTACCCGTATAATTTATGTTAATGACACTGACAGGAGATGACACAAGTGAGAGGGATGAAGAGCAAGTCACTCAGAAATGCAAGATTAATCCTCTCTAAGCCTCCCCGGCCTAGCACAAAAATTCGTCTGATATTTCACCTCTTTCCTCGCCCTCTGCTGGCTCATATCCTAAGTTGAGTGAGGATTCTTTTCATTTTCTGCCCAAAGGTGAATCTCTTTGATATTATACGACACAGAGCAAAAGGGTGGACATGTATTAAGCGTGAAGTAGATGCAGTGAAATATTTGGAGAACTTTTGACTCTAGCTGTATCTGAGGGGCGTAGAGACGTGCTCTGTGTCACTGGGAGAGGGAGAGAAGGGAACGGAGGAGAGGGAGAAGGAGAGGACAGAATAGAGAGGAGAGGGAGGAGAGGGAGAGAGGGTAAGGGAGGAGAGGGAAAGGATACAATAGTAGACTGAGACGAGAGTGAGAGGAGAAAAGCGAAAAGTGAGGGAGGGGAGAGAAAGGAGAGAAGAGATGAGAAGGAGGACAGGGAGAGGGAAGAAAAAAAAAGAATGGGAGGAAAGAGAAAAGAAATGAGACTGAGGATAAGGAAAGAGTGAACAATGAAGTGAAAGAGGAAAGCGAAAGGAGAGGAGAGATTGGGAATGAAGAGGGGGAAAAGAGAGAAGAGTAGAGAGGGAGAAGAGGGAGAATGAGAGGAAGGAAGAAATGAAAAGAAGGGGAGGGAAAGGAGAGAAGAGAAGAGTATAGGGGGAGAGAGAGAGAGAGAGAGAGAGAGAGAGAGAGAGAGGTGTTAGGTAGACTCCTTAACAGACGGGAATAGGGACCTAAGACTTTAAAAATAGGAGTAAGTCAGCCAATTTAATCATGTTGTATTTGCCTAACCTTGCTTGGGTTCTCTCGCTAATTAAGTCACTATTTTTACCACCAATTTCGACCTGTTATAACTCAAGCTGACCTTTCCTGAGCTAATTTGCGCTCCTAATTACTTCGACAAGGAAAATGTATAGTTTTTGGAATGGTGAGCAGCGGGAAAGAGACCCATGAGATTGAGGGAAGGGATATTAATACACAGAAACCTTAAGGATACACCTGTGAGTAAATCTTCGCCGGCACTTTTCTTTCACCTTTTTTTTTCTCTCTCTCTTCCAGGTGTAACAGTAAAAGGTGGTACATGAACTATTTTTTTTTTTTATGTGAGAGCATTTTGAAGCACACTGTTGAAAGGTACGAGAAAGGAAGAAAATATCTGTCTTTTGGTGGAGAATGAGAAACTTTTGCTCATGCCTGTAAGTATACAATTTTGACCACTTTAATCACCTGACTTATTCTCCTGATATATGCTATTAAATTGAAACGATTAGTAGTAGTAGTAGTAGTGGTAGTAGTAGTAGTAGGAGCAGCAGCAGCAACAGCAGCAGGAGGAGGAGGAGAGAAGACTTTTTGTACCTATTAATTATTATCATTATTATTATTATTATTATTATTATTATTATCATCTTCTTCTTCTTCTTCTTAATTATCTTTATTATTATATTATTATTATTATTATTATTATTATTATTATTATTATTATTATTATTATCATCTTCTTCTTCTTCTTAATTATCTTTATTATATTATTATTATTATTATTATTATTATTATGGGAGGCGTTTTGTACTAAAGTGGTCAGTGAAGATTAACACCAATTCACAGATCAATTAAACCTTCAGTATACTCGGGTCCGCCTCAATAGCAAAGCATGACCAATTTGGAAAAGGTGAAACTAATTAAGAAAAGGAGAGTAAATGCCTCTCTCCGGTATCATAGCAGCAGAACTCACCTGAATACCTTAATATGGTGACTTAAATTACTCCCATCACCTTACGATTTTATTCAGTATAGGGGAGACTGTTGGACTTTGAGGGATCATATGTAGCCTTTACTAAATTGTACAAAGCCATCTCGAGGCACCAGTTACTACAGCTACTACTACTACTACTACTAACAAGAACAAGAACAAGAACAAGAACAACAACAACAACAATAATAATAATAATAATAATAATAATAATAATAATAATAATAATGTTTTCCTCTTCAGCCTGTCACCTTAATTTCATTCTTCCTGCCTCCTGACCATCTTATTCATCTCTTCTCGGACGTTTTCACAATTCCAAGCAAAATCGCCTATCAGTAGAAGGAAGAAAATCTAAACACATCGGACTAGACGGAAAGAACTGAATTTTTATCCCCTAACATTATCGGAAAAAATATATATGATTTTTTTTTTGCGTTAATGGTGGGTACGCTTATCAGAACACTTTTTTTTTATTTTTTTTATCTTTCTGGTCTTTAACGTCCAACATTTCTTCTTCTTTTTTTCTTTTTTAATAAGTTTTATCGAAATTTTACGCATCCTGATCAAACTTTTATGATGTGGCTTATTATAAATGGAGTACGGGATTTTCTATGGCCAGTGTTTTAGGTGGCTTAGTGGGTTTGGTGGCTTAGGGGGTCTGGTACTTTACGTGGCTTAGTGGGTTTGGTGTTTTAGGTAGCTTAGGGGCTTTGATGTTTTAGGTGGCTTAGAGGGTTTTGTATTTTAGGTGCCTTAAAGGTTTTATACTTCAGGCAGCTTAGGGGGTTTGGTATTTTAGGTGGCTTAGTGCATTTGGTATTTTAGGTGGCTTAGTGTGTTTGGTATTTTAGGTGGCTTAGTGGGTTTGGTACTTTAGATGCCTTAGTGGGTTTGGTACTTTAGATGCCTTAGTGGGTTTGGTACTTTAGGTGGCTTAGTGGGTTTGGTACTTTAGATGCCTTAGTGTGTTTGGTATTTTAGGTGGCTTAGTGGGTTTGGTACTTTAGATGCCTTAGTGGGTTTGGTACTTTAGGTGGCTTAGTGGGTTTGGTACTTTAGATGCCTTAGTGGGTTTGGTACTTTAGATGCCTTAGTGGGTTTGGTACTTTAGGTGGCTTAGTGGGTTTGGTACTTTAGATGCCTTAGTGGGTTTGGTACTTTAGGTGGCTTAGTGGGTTTGGTACTTTAGGTGGCTTAGTGGGTTTGGTACTTTAGATGCCTTAGTGGGTTTAGTACTTTAGATGCCTTAGTGGGTTTGGTACTTTAGGTGGCTTAGTGGGTTTGGTACTTTAGGTGGCTTTGGGGGTTTGGTACTTTAAGTGGCTTTGGGGGTTTGGTACTTTAGGTGGCTTTGGGGGTTTGGTACTTTAGGTGGCTTAGTGGGTTTGGTACTTTAGGTGGCTTTGGGGGTTTGGTACTTTAAGTGGCTTTGGGGGTTTGGTACTTAGATGCCTTAGTGGGTTTGGTACTTTAAGTGGCTTTGGGGGTTTCGATCTTCACCTCTGTATATCGTGTCCACAGTTGATGATCCGTCAGGGTATAATGTCTAGAAGATAAATAGATAGATTGATAGATAGATAGACAGACAGATAGATGGAAAGGCAACAAGATCAGTAAAGAGAACACAATAACTCGTTCTCGTGTATATAGATACCTACACAGAAGAATGGGACACCTAGACTGTCTGTGAGATAGACAGATAGATAGATAGACAGATAGATAAATAGATACATTGACTGACTGATTTATTTAAAGATGATAGACAGATAGACAGATAGGTTGGTAGGTAGGTAGGCAGGTAGGCAGGCAGATAGAGACATACAGACAGGTAAACAGAACAGAGATAGACAGATAGACAGATAGGGATAAGTAGATAAATACAGTGAGACTGAAGTCGATATATACGTAGACAGAGGGAAAGATACAGAAGGACAGACAGACACAGATAATTACACAGACAGATGGACCGATAAAAAACTGGACAGACAGACAGACAATCATTCATCATTCACTTCCCCTCTTCTCCCTTCTCTTCTTCCATTAACAGAAACCCTCACTGTCTTTCAAAGCCTCCCCTCAATTTTAACATCCCGCTTCAGTGCTAATGATATCCATCCACTCGTATTAACATAAATTTACCTAACTGCCCCAACTACCCAATTATCCTAAATGACCAAATATTCCTGTTTCTCATTAACTCCACTACACTCGTTTGCATCGTTACCATTTAATTGAGTCTGTCTGTTCTATCTGTAATTCAGTATTTTCTTGCCCCCTCAGGAGTGTAAGGCTCCAGGGTTAGGCTACTCAGTCCCCACATTTAGGGCGAGACCAGTTGTTCTTCCCTTGGTAGCATAAGTCACGGGGTCAGTTAAGTTTGTACAGGCTGATTAAATTTCCCTAATGATGGTGTGAGATGGAGGGAGGACAGCTTAATGGCAGAAAACAGACAGCCACGAAGGCCATTTGCTTGTGGCCATCCCCTCGGAGATTAAGTTGTCTGGCTGTAGACAGGCACACAGACAAATACAGACAAGGTGGGGTTCTGTGACTACGTTGATGATATCGTCGAAAACTTAGAATCATAAAAGGTGACAAAGATATCAACAGGATAATCAATAGATTATTTGCTCACCCCCCACAAAATTTCATCAAAATCCGTTCATAACTTTTTTGAGTAATCCCGGATCCGGATTCGTGGATATAGGATCTGGATTCGGATCCGCCCCCAAATTTAATCAATTCTTTCTTGGTCCATGGTCCACCTTTCCACAAATTGAAATTCACTGAGAACTTTTGGAGATACTGAGCCGGATACTCCGGGTCCGGGTCCGGATTCGCCCCCAAAGTTAATCATTTCTTCGTTGGCCGATGGTCCACCCTTCCACAAAATTTCATCAAAATCCTTTCATAACTTTTTGAGTAATCCTGCTAACAGACAGACAAACAAACAGACAAACAAAGCAACGCTGGGTAAAACACAGCCTCGTTGGTGGAGGTAATGATAAAAATAACCACTCTCTCTCTAGATAGATAGATAAATAGATAGATAGATAGACAGATAGATAGATAGTATATACAGACACATACTGTAGATAGATATAAGTAGGCCACGACTATTATGATAAAAGCGAGAAATAATTACGTGTGAAACTGCTTCCGGGAAGGATAAGGAGATATTAACTTGTAATGCGAAGGGATGCAGACATGAATTACAAAGCCTGAAGAGAAAAATGTGCTGCTCATTTGTGTAACAGCTTCGTGACCTAGTGTAGCATCAAGAATGAATGAGTGGGGGTTACGTAAGTGTTATGAATGAAGGCAGCCTCAAGGACAAGAGCACACACACACACACACACACACACACACACACACACACACACACACACACACACACACACACACACATTATAAAAAGCAGCAAGAACATAGCGAAAACGTCACCCACTTCATCACAACTCGGAGGCTGACCTTTCGCAAATTCGCTCGACTTTTTATATTTTGCAACAGGCCTGTAGTGGAAAGGATATTGCAAAACAAACCCTAATATCCGTCCAATTCAATCATAATCCAGTCCTCGTATAAATATGCTGTTGACCTTTTGCGTTTATTGCATTTTTTTTTTTTCCACGAAGCAAGACAGAAGTGAAAGGACGTTGAATGATTCTGTATTATTTCGCATTCTGTTCAATCGTTTCCTAATTCATGTGTTAATCTCTTGCGGCAGATTTCGGATTATGGTGGTTTATTACACCCGCGAGCCAGGTAGTGTGTGTGTGTGTGTGTGTGTGTGTGTGTGTGTGTGTGTGTGTGTGTGTGTGTGTGTGTGTGTGTGTGTGTGTGTGTGTGTGTGTGTGTGTGTGTGTGTGTGTGTGTGTGTGTGTGTGTGTGTGTGTGTGTGTGTGTGTGTGTGTGTTGGTGCCATCCAGAAGGTTGACCAAACAATATTAGGAGCGGTCCATCAAAGGTCAAGGGCAATGGACAAAGTCAGTTCAAACAGCTTTAGGCTAGTGTGATTTAAACCAAAGCTGATGAAAGAACTGAAGGTCAGGTAGGAGTGAAACGACTCGATTGACATAACTGGTAAAAAGTCAGCGTTACAGGGCAAGGTCAAAGGTTTGGCTTATTAACTCAAATATTTCTTCTTTGACCAAACCTGGTGGAAGGATGTAGGGTCAGCCAATAATGTGGTGATTGGGATTTTAGAACAGTGTGATTAAGAGGCATGTTACAGGGCAAGATGAACTCAGCTTTGATTCGATCTGAGCCAATGCTAGGGGAAGAGGAGAAAGTCAGAAAATGATGAAGTAACTGAGTTTTAGGAACAATGTGTCAAAGGTCAAGGTCACTGGGCTAGATCAGTGTTCGATTCCAAGATCCACTGTAAGGCACGGGGTCTGTACTCTCTGAATGCTCCTTATTCATGTTATCTCCAGACTGTTCTTTTCTTTCTTTCTTTTATTTCGGAATGGCCTCTTTTACTAAAGGAATTAATAAAGTTTGTCTAAACATTCTAGTTCGAAAATTCTCTCCACATCCGAGCAAAATCGTCTGGAGATAAAAAAATAAAATACTAAAAAAATATTCAGGATATCATAATAGTGAAAGGCTTAATCTACTGCTGACATTTCACCTCCAATGCTTTCAATTAAGAAAAAAATCAAGGTTAGTATGTAAAGGTATGCAGAACAAAGCAACAATTCCGCCACCATTTTAATCATGTGAAAAAAGTAATATTTTTATATGTCTGTATTTGTCTTTAGTTCTCCAACATACCCTGCGTTATTAATCCATCACTTTCATTGCCAATGTTAATACACCTCTTTAATGCTTAATATACGCTTCTAACTCTGGACACAACCTTGGCAATCCGTTCCCTGAGACCCGGCATACCTCCACATGTCACCACTTAAGCACCAATATCCGTAATCCCAACTAACTACATGCCAAATTATTTCGGTTGGGACTGGTGTGATGGTATTAGGGGGATGGTTTAATGACACGTCTGTGGGTCTCGTGGAGATCGATAAAGTGTGTTTTAGTGAAATTCATATAAACAAACTGTTCCCTGCAAAAAATCCGTGATCGAACTCGCGTATACTCAGACAGCTCACCATTTCACTAGGCACTTGACCACCAATTGCTCCTTGACGTCCGCCTTATTGCAGAAGTGAGTGGAGAGGGAGGGAGTGGGGAAGGAAGGAGAGTAGACCGACAAGGAAAAAATAAAGAGAAGAGTGAAAGGGTTGAAGGGAGAGAAACGAGGGTAGGAGAGTAAGAAGAGAGGGACAAGAAAAGAGGGACAGGTAAATAGAAGGACAGTGAGGTTGTGGGTGGAAGGGGAAGTAGAGAGGGTGAATGGGAAAAGAAGGAAGCACAGAAGGGGAGAAGAAAAGTGAAGGGGAGGGGTGAAAAGGGGGAAGAAGATAGGGAGGGAAAATAAAAGACAAGGAGAGAAACGAGGTGAAGGGAGGGGGAGGGGGGAGAAAGAAAGAAAAAGGAGAGCGGGAGGAGAGGAAAGCACAGACGCTAAAAGAAGGGATAGGGGGTGAATGATGTAGGAAAGATGAGCGAGAAGGATAGGAGGGGATTGGAGAACGAACGGAAATGGAGGTAAGGGGGGGGGGAAGGAGAGGGATGGAGAGTATAAGAAGGAAAAACAGAAAGGAGGAAAGAGGGTGAGGTGGAGGATGGGGGGGAGGTACAATAGTAAGGGGGAAGGGTGGAAGGAAAGGAAGGAACAGAAGAGGGGAAGGAGAGTGAAGGGGAGAGAAGAAAAGAGGAAAGGAGAGAGGAAGAAGGGAGAAAGAAATAAGGTAAGGGTAAGGAGAGGAGATAAAGGCAGAGGAAGAAGAATTGAGGAAAGAAAAGCGAGAGAGAGAGAGAGAGAGAGAGAGGCCAGGAAGTGGACATTATCAGGAAGACAGAGTGCCGGTCCTGTCACCATTAATTGCCCCTTAAGAAAGTCTAATCCCCCAATCCCCCATTGTTCCCAAGAGTCCAAGGTCACCAGTTCTGTTTTTTTTTATTTTTTCATTTATTTTTTTCTCATCAATTCGATCAACTCTTATTTTCTTTCTTTCTTTCTTTCTTTATTGTTATTCTTGTTATCCCCAGCCTTTTTTTTTTTTTTTTACTTTAAAGCTTAACCCTCTCACCATCGGACCAGCTCTAGTCTTCCCTCCAAGCTGAAGCCAGACGATTTTCTTCAGCTTAGAGGGATTTATAACAAGGTGGGAATATTAACAGTGCTACTATAACCCCCTTACAGTAGCGACAACTCTAGTATTGTGTTCTGGCAAATTATATCAGGTGACTGCTATAATGGTGGTAGGTGGTGGCGACCATCATCCACTCACTTGATGTAGTGCTGCCTACATCTTCCTTATCCTTTAGCATTCTTTTTCTTTGCCTGCCCTCCTCCCTTCCTATATCTCCCATCTTTCCTGTCACTTCTTATTGCTCTTCTTTCCATTACAGGTGGCTTTACATTCAGTGACAAGCCAAATGGTTTCCTGTAAGCCAAGAAACCATTTACCACGCTGGGTGGTAACCATATAACCAACCCATACGTGCTCCCTACGTGTCAGCAAGTGGGTTGGTGGAGGGTTAGTGCCCCTCCCCATAAAACCAATAACTCAGAGTCAAATGGCCACCTCTTAAGAGATTATGGCGTCTGGCAATAGATAGATAGATAGATAGACTGCTATAATATGAGCGACTATACAAGTATGATAGACTATGGGCAGTATTCTCATCTGTTAAAGAAGCTCCCTAACACCTTTTCTTAATTAATTTATTCTGCTTATGATCTGCGTTATTTAAATCATTCTAATATCACCATACTCTTTTTAACTCACTTACAAAATTATATTATCCAGTCTTATCCAAAAATAAATCGCTAAGGAAAGTATGCTAGGGAGCCTCCTTGAGCGACGGGATTACGGGTCTATATCCAGCGAGAATAACAAAAAAAGTCCTCGGGTGGAAGGGGTTGAAATTTTTCAATCCTTATTTTATTTCTGGCGTGTAATATGCATTTGACCGATAGACTGTCTTTCTTATCTATTTAACTCTCTCTCTCTCTTTCTCTCTCTCTCTCTCTCTCTCTCTCTCTCTCTCTTTCTCTAATGATCAGCCCAGTGCGTATCTGCCTAATTTCTGTTCTATTTTCCTATTAATCTAACTTACCACAAAGATATTTAGACAAATAATGGATGAGGGCTATTTTTCCATTCATCACTCAACTTCCTGTCTGTCGGTATGTCTGTCTATCTCCGTCATTCGTTTTTGCCATCTGTCTCTTTGTCTCTCTGCCTATCTTTCTGTCTATTCATCTCTGTTCATCTATCTAGTTATCTGTCTGTTTACCCACGTAATGAAGTGCTGCCTACTTTACCTTTCACCTTCATTATTCTTCTTCTGTGTCTGCCTTCCTCTCGTACTATTTCTCCCATCTTCTTTCCACTTCAGGTGGCCCTGCACTGAGTGACAAGCCTAATGGCAGCATATAATTTACAGCGCTGGGTGATAACAATATAACTAAATAACGGGGTAATGTGGAGACTGCTAACTGGGCAGAGTGCAAATGCGGCGTCCATCCAGGGACCAACTTCCACACTCTTCCCCACGCTTTTATATTCCAATCTGTTTTTCCGTCCCTCCATTTATCTATCTATTTGTCTATCTATCCATTAACCTATCCGTCCCTCCCTCCGTCCTCCTACCGCCAGACAATGACCCTAGGAGTTCACGCAGTCCATTCAAGACATAAAGAACCACAAGAAGGAACTTTGCCAGAAATTTTAAAGTCTCCCATGCCTTTTGTCTCCACTTCACGGTGCCAGGAATAGTCCATGCCGAAAAACTGTGATCATATCATTATCATCATCATTACAACGTTGCACCTTTCACCATCTTCACCAACACCACAACCATCATCATCCTCATCATCATCATCATCATCATCATCAACATCATCATCATTATCCACGGCTTTTCCCCATTCATCATCATCACCACCATCATTATCAATATCATCGCCACCACCACTGCCATCATCATCACCACCACCACTACCATCATCGTCACCACCACCTCTACCATCATCACCATTACCATTACCACCATCATTATCATCGTCATCATCATCATCATCATCATCAAAACGTTACATCTTTTCTGCTTAATCAGGAGCGTAAGGGCCCGGGGTTAGGCTACTCTTACCCTATGATCTCTTTTACCCACCTCACCACTGAAGGTCACCAGTGGACTAAGTAAAGGCTTCTGGTAGGAGCAAATATAAAGTAAAGAGTAAAGAAACGAATGATGGAGACAGGCTAATGGCTTCGGAGATCTCCACATTTCACTCTACACATTGGGAAAGGATGATGATGATGATGATGAAAAGGAGGAGGAGGAGGACGAAGACGACGAAGATGAGGAGAAGAGGGAAGAGGAGGAGGAGGAAGAGGAGGAGGAGGAAGATCGTAGTGGTGGTATTGATGATGATGTCAGGTGCAACGCCGTGATGATGATGATGATGATGATGATGATGATGATGATGATGAAAAGCACGATAAAATGAAGATGACACAAGCTGAAAACTCGCTGTACCTAGATAATCCAACACCTATGTGGATGGCTGTACACCTAATTGTATATCCCTACACTTACACAGACGACTATACCAGACGGCAATGTAAGTGGCGTGACAGAGGCAGAGGGACAGAGAGTAGAGAAAAGTAACAGGGAAGGGAAAAGTATATAACAGAAGACAGTAAGAAGGACAAGTAAATATGCAAAATTAAGTAGAGAGAGAGAGAGAGAGAGAGAGAGAGAGAGAGAGACGACTGGAGCCCGTATTCTCGTCAGGTAAGGAGGGTCCTTAACACATCTTTCTTAGCGAATTATTTTCCAAACTACTCATTAATATCCCTTGGTTTGCTTATTATGTCTTTCCAATATCGACACAGGCTGCTTAAATAACACACAAGAATATAGTAACTGAGCAGAATCATAAATAAATCGGTAAGGAAGAGGTGTTAGTCAGCTTCCAGATCTTACTAGAAAACAGCCCTAAGACCAATACAAAAGGAAAGTGAAGAAGTAACAGGAAAAAAAAAAAGGCAAGAGCACATGGAGGACGTACAGGCAGAAAAATATATGTGAAAGAAACACTATAGACGCGAGGTAATGGCAAGAAAAATAAAAGAAAGGAGAATGAAGAAATAACACCAAAGAATTTATGTGGAAAGAATAAGGCAGGGAAGAAATAACAGGAGAGAAAATGAACCAAAAAAAAAAAAAACAGGAAAAGGAAGAGGTCATAGCACTGAAACTAGGAAGAAAGGAAAGAAACAGAAATAAAAGCAGAATCAGTACGCAAAAGCCAGAGGAAAGACAAAAGGACTATGGACAGAAACTAAGTAGAACAGTAAAAGGAGGAAGACAGTAACAGGGAAGAAACTAAAGAGAAAGTTAAGAAATGAAAGAAGGAATGGGACAGAACTAGGAAGAAAGGTAAGGGGGGAATATGAAGAAGGAAGCCAGAGAGAAATAATAGGAAACTAAAGAGGTAATAGCATACAAATTAGGAACAAGGAAGGGGAAGCGGCAACAGAAATGAAAACAGAAAGTAATAATAGGAAAATGAAAGGGTAATAGCATAGAAACTAGGAAGAAGGGAATGGGAAGAAGTAGAAGGAAAGAATCTTGGGGAAAAAAAAATATATAGAAGAGGGAGAGGAGAAGAAACTGAGTAGAAACATGATGAAACTCGGGTCATCTGAGTGGACTAGGTTTTATCGTGGTGTTTACTTATGAGATGGCAGTTCATTTCCCTAAGTACCTGACCTTGTGTTGTACGGAAGAGAAAAGGATATTATTTAAAAGATTGGGTAGGGACTGAGTTTATATAATCCAGAGAGAGAGAGAGAGAGAGAGAGAGAGAGAGTTTTTACATCTCCTGATTCTCACTAATCACTATTATTTTTTACCCATGTATTGCAGAGCTGAGGATGACAATTAACCTTTGCACTTTTCTCTCCTAGTATCGCCAGACGCGTAATGTCAGAGTTCATTCAGTGTGGCCGCGACGATAAGGCCCTGAAAAACTATTATTACCACTACCACTACCACTACCATTACCGCTGCCTCTATTATGACCACTACTTTCACTACCATCATCACTACTAAAACCGCTATCACTACTACTACTGCTTCTATTACTACTACTACTACTACTACTTCTACTACTACTACTTCTACTACTACTACTACCACCACTATTACTACTGTTACTACAACTTCCTCTATTACTACAGTACTGCTATCAATAATTTTACCAATACTACGACTGCTGCTACTACCATCACCGTTACTATTGCTACAAAGTGTGTGGAACCAAACGTGTAGGAGGACTTTTGGGCCATAGGGAACAGGCACTCTAGTCTATACCCAGATAAATGAAAAAAAAAAAAATGTATCTCTTCCATCCCGCCAGTCCACGCCGTCTTCCTTCATATACTGCCAGAGACAAAAATTCACCTACCATTCCTCTATGTCTGCTGAATTTAGTGCATGTCCGTAACTTCCTCCCTAACAATATAAGAATCGTCGATGGGGAGGGGAACATACCAAGCCTCTCTCACCTTAGGAAAATCAGCAAGCAGAGAAAAGCGAAAAGCAGGTGGGAAACATTAGGCGACCTTTTGATTTCATCTGTATTCTTTCATTTACCTTTCCCTCTCGTTCTTCGTCTTTTTAACTCCATTTTTATTTATCATCTTGGCTTCCTTATACACTTACTCTGTTATCCTTTAATAATTCATCCATTTCGTCTATCTACACCACCAGAATACAACTTTCCTAACCACACCTCCTGATTACAGCTGTTTTAACCCTTTAATGGTCGGGATCAGTCTAGTATTCTTAGCTAACACCCACCAGATGATGCTGTTTTTCTAAATTGGTCATAGGGGCCTTCGTGTTACCACTACTACTATTCTTTTTTTTTCTTTTTTTTTGGGGGGGGGGTTCAGCAGAGAGGAAATCCAAAGAGCCTGAGCTATAAAACTCTCTCTCTCTCTCTCTCTCTCTCCTCACACTAAAAGAGAAAAACGAAATGGAGTCTGAGAGGATATTTAATGGGAACTTGGCTCAAATATTTTCACGTTGCATATTTAATCCTATGTTAAAATTCCGTCATAGCCACATTATTGAGTGTTATGCAGTAGTCAAGAAATTCAATTATCTATCTATCTATTGTCAGGCGCCTTGATCCCATAAGGGGTGGCCACAAACAAATCGCCTCCAAGTCGCCCTGTCCCCCGCTATATCACTGCCCTCTCCCCAGCTCACACCCTCCTCTCTCATATACCTCAAATTATCAACTTATAAATATCAAGATGCTGTGATTTAGTTTATGAAATAGGCTATATAAATAAACAGATAAATTAACAGATAAAGAAAGAAATGAAGAAAGAAGGAAAGAAAATGAATGAGTGAATGAACGAATGAATAAATATATAAAAAATAAAGTTAAATAAAAAATATCTGGTGTTAGAAGCAATAGAGCAATGAAATTCTAGAGTTATCCCGGACATAAGAGAGTTAGTGATGGCAGGATTATCAACACTCTCAGGCTCCTATGACTCACCCAGCTGAAGAAAACCGCCTGGCGTTACCTGGAATAAGACACTGGAGAAGAAGCAAACACGAGGGGATTACGGTTTCTTGGTGAGGTATTTTAGCGCGGTCACGAAGCTTACTAACGCCTCTCCCTTACCGGTTTATTTCCGACTCTGCTCCTTTACTATACTATACTCTTGTGCGTTATTCATGCTATCTTTATCGATTTTAAAAAGATATATAAAACAAAAATATTAATGGGTAGTTAGGAAAATAATAGTTCATGAGGAGGTGATAGGGAGCTTCCTTACCTGACGAGAATACGGGTCTTAATGAGGCGGATGAGAGAGAGAGAGAGAGAGAGAGAGAGAGAGAGAGAGAGAGAATTGCCTTTCTTACTGATTATGTTTCAAAAGCAAATAAGTGGGAACACGGGGACTAGAAAATTCCTTTTACTAGATAGACACATGGATAGACAGACAGACAAATAGATGCAGACAAATTTAGACAGACAGCTCGTAAAAATCTCACAGCCATGTTAGGGTTGAGAATTAATGTTTTGGAAAGAAGCTCAGTTTTTTTCATGTTGGAGCCAAGCCAGAGGTTAGGGACAGACAGCCTTAAAAATATTACTTCTTCCATCTCTAAGAACAACTGCTGTATTCTTGTCCTAGTGCTTAAACCAACATGCGTCGTATGCTCCAGTCCTTGTAAGATTCATGGTAATTCTAATGGTATTATAATTATGAGATTGTTCCAGTATATTATCATTTTTCCAGTAGTTGCAGCAGTAGTAATAGTAGTAGTTTCAACCCCAACCTCATCTGGAAGTGAACGCAATGTACTGCCTGATCATCCTTTCAGGGAATAGGGAGGTAGTTAAAGTTGGTATGATTCGGCCGTAGAGTTTTCCAGGTATATCAGTGCCATCACGTGAAGGCGTCCCTCACCAACATCATTTCCCCCAGTACAAACGAATATATAGCTTCTGTGGGCACTAACATCAAAATATCAATTCTTATAATCCCTTATTTGACTGGGTAGGAAGATTATTGTTGCTGTTATGACCCAGGTTAAGCTAGACGTGAACCAGATGGACTGCAGTCTGAAGTTACTCTTTTCCTTCAGTTCACCATCTTCCTTTCGGGGACAGAGAGGAAATTAAGGTAGGCGAACTTACTCCTATGACAATCAGTGGAGTGAGATGTTAACTGTCTCTCTCTCTCTCTCTCTCTCTCTGATATTTTACTACTGTGTATGTCAAACGATTTTACGCAGCGAAGAGTGAGCTATAGGAGGTGGAGAGAGAGAGAGAGAGAGAGAGAGAGAGAGGAGAGAGAGAAAAAAATCTACTTAGCTTAGAGGAAGTCATAGGAACTTTAGAGAATAAGTAAAAACAATAATCTTCCCAGGACAAGAGAAAAATGAATCTTCTCGGAAAATACATATCAACATTACATCTCATCTAACGGACGAGGAAGGTAATAAGGATTTGTCAGCTTTCTCCTGAGACAATCAGAAGAAAGATATTAGATCCCTTGTAATCTGACTCACCTGGGATTAGACGTTCCATTTTTTATCCCTTCAGAACGATGGCGTAAGTTTTATTTTTTACCGAGGATTGCACCGAACAATTTAATTTGGGTTAGGAAAGAGTTCTAGTAATAAAAGGGTTTGTGAAAGTTATATCAAACCTTCCAGTGCTAGTCTGTCCTAAGCTAAATAGAATCGCTGGGTGGTAGCATGGGTGAAATGAGTAAGTAATCGAACTGAAGGGGTTAAGAAAGAAACAAAGGACTGCCACCCATTCTTCCAATCCTTAATTCTTTCACTACGAGGACGTCTTGTGTTAGTCTATTCTTGCTAACTCCAGACGATTTTTCTAAGTTTTAAGACACTTCGGGGATTATTGAAGGCTATATCTCATCTCCTAACTGGTCTCTTCTAAACAAAATAAAATCGACATACATTACCCAGACTAAAATATAATGTAGGCGTCCTTTATTATTTACTTTTATTTCATTTTCTTAGTTAGTGGTGTAGTGGTTAAAACGTCCCAGTCGAAGTGACGGCCTTGCTCTGGTCTGATCTCCTAAGGTGACTGGAGGCCTTTGGATCACGTCATGCCACCAGGGGAAGAAGGCTGGTCATCTTGGCTACCCTTTATTATACTGGAACAATGTGGTACTGTACTGGAATAATAGGAATAATATGGGATTGAACTGGAATAATAATCAGTGGAAATAATGTGGTATTGTACTGGAATACTGGGAATGATATGGAACTGTACTGGAATAATCAATGGGAATATTATGGGGTTGTACTGGAATAATAATCAATGGGAAAATTATGGGGTTGTACTGGAATAATAATCAATGGGAATCTTATGGGGTTGTACTGGAATAATAGTCGATGGGAATAACATGGGATTGCGTGTTACATTTTTCTGACCCTAAAATGAAGATACTAATGGCTATTGTTTTTAAAGGACACTGCTTTCGTCCTCTTCACTTGGGGGGAGAAAGGGGGGCAATCTCTTTAAGCTGAAGGAGGTTTCTGGGCTAAATTAACTAAGAGCTAATCAGAAATACAAAAATGGGTCTCTGTTCTAAAAGAGTTAAGAGGACTGGGATTCACAAATGAATTGTTTTAGCAGGATTAATGAGAGAGAGAGAGAGAGAGAGAGAGAGAGTGTGTGTGTGTGTGTGTGTGTGTGTGTGTGTGTGTGCGCGCGCCTGCTGTTTTATTGATACAGCTAAAAGAAAGAGCTTGGTACACCCTCTCGAAAAACTATCTTCAATCAGTTAATCATATGAATGGATGGTGCATTTAATGTGATATACAAACTCCTTCTTTATGCTGCATATAAATACCAAGAGACATATACATTCACGAAAAAGTACTGGACATTATTCTTAAACGTTTCGTCCAGCTTTTCCAAAATGTGGATACGGAAATGCTATAGATAATTTTCTGGAAGTGTATAATACATGAAATTCACTAACCATCTAGATAAACAGTACTTGTCTAAAAAAAAAAAAAAAAAAAAAAAAAGTACTTAAACTCCAAAAATCAATTCTGAAACCATCGCTCACCTGACTAATGACTTTTTTCATTATGTGTAGACGGGGAAAAAAAAAAAAAAAGCCATCTTCCTTTCTTCTCCCTCCATGGATTTTCACTCGTATTCTAGTTGCCATTCTAGACCGTAGCATGTCTTCCTTAGCGATTTATTTTGTATAATACACCTTAAACTTTCTTCCTCATGTTATCTGTATCATTTTAACCCTGATATAGTTTGCATTCACAATATACATGAGAGTACTGAGGTGCTACGTTCAGAATAAACCGCTTAGGATGAGGTGTTACGTAAATTCCAGAGCCTTTTATAATACATACTTATGACAGAATCCGCAGCAACCGACACTTGCGGCTTTACTTGACACCAGATTAGTGTCATCCGTGTCGTGCTTCGGATTTCAGACTCTCTCTCTCTCTCTCTCTAAGTCCGAAGAGGGAAGAGCAGAGGAGGCAAAAGGATAGTAGAACAAAAAAATGACAAAAGTTCGCCTACTATTTCACTGCGTCTACTTCACACTAAGGACATGTACCGTACGTCATTTCACTGCCCGGTGCGTCAAAGAGCATCATCTATAGGCACTGGTACTAAAATTCTTTCAGCTTAGGAGTGTTAGCTAGCATAGGAGTGTGAGGGGTAGAAGTGAAATGGTAACCGAACTTTTGCTTCCTAGTGTGCATAGCGAGAAAATACGGAAAACTCTACGGACACGTTATTCCAGATTTAACTTACTTCATTATAATCAAGTGGAATAGTAAACGAAAAATAAGGAAAACTCTACGGATCTATTAGTCCAAATTTAACTTACTTCTATCAAATATTAAAGTACTTGAGTTTATAATAAGTTTTTAGCGCTCTATATTAACTTTGGGTAATATAAACACATCTTATTGCAACAGTTTATTAATAGTGTAAAAATAACAATATATACATGTTCTTAGAAGATATGGTATTATATAATATGTAAATACATTATATGGAAGAAGTTGAAATATATATTCATTTATATGTATTAAACAGACTGCATTTTCTCCTCTTAGGGTAAAATTATAACATGCATTGTCTCTTGTACAGGCACTAGAGCAGTCGGATATAGACATTATTTTTTTTCGTTTAATATAAATCATAAGTTCGTCGGAAATCACAGTAAACCTATGTAAATGTTGGCCTAATTTGTTCCACCCTAATCTCTCTCTCTCTCTCTCTCTCTCTCTCTCTCTCTCTCTCTCTCTCTCTCTCTCTCTCTCTCTCTCTCTCTCTCTCTCTCTCGAAATATAACAAGATGAGAATCAAGGTTTATATTGTGATTCCTTTCATTTCTTCCTGGATTGACTCAATTGTTAATACTGTTTTTAGATGAGGGAACATCTCTGGGAGCGGCCTGGTCGGTCAGTCACCTTCTAAGG
Source organism: Coenobita brevimanus (assembly GCF_032717465.1). Classification (NCBI taxonomy): domain Eukaryota; kingdom Metazoa; phylum Arthropoda; class Malacostraca; order Decapoda; family Coenobitidae; genus Coenobita; species Coenobita brevimanus. The sequence continues at coordinate 29,820,985 of NC_136996.1, forward strand.
ATTTTTGCACACACAGTACTTAACTCCTGTAGACTTCAATGATGCCTTATAACCCTGATGGTCCCGCATCGCTCAAGGACTTTCGTAAAAAATTATTATTATTATTATTATTATTATTATTATTATTATTATTATTATCAGTATTACTATTACTATCATTATCATTATTATTATTATTTATTATTATTATCCTCGGTTTTCCTAGTGGTTTACCCAACAATTTTCCTCCTTCCTCATGCCCTGTATTATCAGGTTAGCCTAACTCCCTCACTCTGGTTATTTACTTTTCATTTTATTCTTGCAACCTTCAGACAAGTTAATTAGCACAGGTGAAGCTTGTCGGACTACAGGTGTCTAGGAAGAATGGGAGAAGGCAGATTTTAGGCCAAGTTAAAGTAGACAGATTATAGAAATGGGGCAAACTGATACCGTGAGCAATCCAGGAAGAAAATTACCAAAATAAAAAGAAGTGGAACAAATGAGAGCAAACATTTACCTCTTCTCCAGTTACTGTGTCACTCGAGGGGGACACCTGGGTATTGGCGAGTAATTAACCCTTTCACTACGATGACGAATTACCGATTTTATTCTTGCTACCTACAGATGATTTCCTTCATCTTCCGGGATCTCTATTGGTGGTGGGGGTTACTGAGGGCTTTACTTAACCCCACTCCCTTCGAAAAATCTCCTCTACGCTTAATAAAATCGTCTGAATGAAGCAAAGATAAACCAAAGACGTCATCGGAGTGAAGTGGTTAAATCCTTCAGTCCGATGATCTGTTTGTATACTTTATTGTTTATATGGATGATTTTATTCAGATTCGGAGAGATTTTCCGCACCAGAGTTAGGTAAATCCTCCTCTCTCTCTCTCTCTCTCTCTCTCTCTCTCTCTCTCTCTCTCTCTCCCAAACTCAGTCATCTGGAGGCAGCACGAATACAATAAAAGTCATCGGACTGAAAGGGTTAAATTTAGCTAGACAGGCTTATATATGGATACTGTAAACGGCCGCATTTCACGTAGCATTGGAGACCTCGTGGCATATTTTTCCTAGCGAAATATTATGCTTACTATGAAAAATAGACTGGAATTGGTGAGAGAGTTGAAATACCTGGGTACAGTAATAGAAAAGAGGGGAAAATGCGCAAAAGATGTAGAAAGTAGAGTGACACAAGGAAGAAAGTAGCTGGTGCAATGAAGGCCTTGATAAGAAACAGTGGCTTGAGTGTTGCAGCTGCACGAGGCTTACATGAAGGAGTATTACTGTCAACTTTAACATATGGATGTGGGACTGGTGTGCAATGAAAATGAAAAGTCAAGAGTAAAAGCACTGGAGATGGGACTGCTGAGGAATGTATGTGGGGTACAGAGGGTGAATAGGATACGAAATAATGTGATTCGTGAAAGATATGGAGTGAGGAAGTCTGTGGACACAAGAATCGAAGAGTGTGTACTGAGATGGTATGGTCATGTAGAGAGAATGGATAACAATAGAGTGGTAAAAAAGGTATAACTGAGCGAATTTGAAGGAAGGAGGAGGAGAGGTAGGCCAAGGAGAAGGTGGAGAGATATGGTGGATGAGTGTGTGAGGAAAAGAGGTTTGGAAGTCGGTGAGGCTAGGGAACTAACAAGAGATCGAGCCGGCTGGATGAATATTGTGAGATGAAGTGCATGATCAGGGATTTGGTACCTCTTTTTAACGTGGCAGCGTCCGGATTGTCTCTATCGGATATGTTTATGTGAAGCTACAGAACGTGGTGAATGTTTTTGGCGTATCCGATAGAGCCAGGATTCCGGGGACTTGAATGATGAGTGAATGGAAGCGTGGCCCATTGGATTGGGCAAATTTGGGCTGTCTGGACATTGCTATTCCTCACCCTGCCCTAGTGTGGGAAAGGAGGTCCGGATGATGATGACGATGATGAAAAATAAATAGCTAAGGAAGTGGTGTTACAAGGTCTCCTATGTCCTGAGCTTATTCTACCAGAACTATTCCTAACTTAAGCGTGAGAACTGCTTCCTTCAACCTTGCCATCCTTCACGAATACTGCCGAAACACGAAAGATGTACGCTATGTGGGTCGCACGGTATAGTTAGGTCTTATTAAAGCTGCCTCCTTTCGTCCTCCTCCTCCTTATCATCATCATCATCATCATCATAACTCTTTCGCACATCATCGTCATAACTTTCGCACATCACCATCATCATCATCATCATCATCATCACCATCATCATTATCCTAACCCTCTTTCCCACTTACATGAGCTCGGAGGGATCCAGAATCAGCAACTATTAAGTACAAAATTTGGAGAACAATCAGCCGAGAGCCTTGTAAAATGGGCCACACATCCATCCACTCACCATTCAAGCCCACGGAATCCTTGGCTCCACTTCACAGGCCAAAGGATCCACACAAATCTATACCTCAAAGTGCCTGTGTAGTGCAGTATCCGTAAATAAGCCTGTGTATAAGTAAAGGCCGTATTCTAGGAGGCACGGGATGCTTCGTTACACCTGATCCTTAGCGATTTAGTCTGAATATTACACCTTAGCGCACTCTTGTATGCTATTTACTTCGCTTTGACGTTGAAATAGGCTCCATCAGTGGCACACGGGAGGATCCTCAGGTGTAATACGTGCAGAATAAATCGCTAATTAACAGGTGCTACGGAACCTCCCTTATCACCTGGAATACCGGCCATCGCTTAATGAATGAACTGTCTTTGTACTTCCGGATATTAATTCTCAAAGCTTAATCTTAGTGATAAAGAGCCGTATCAATTAAATCTGAGAACGCTAAGGGAAAGGCAGACACCCATTTTTTTTTTACTTCACTGTTTACATAGGCTAAATGACTGGAAATATTTAAAAAAAAAATGATCTCTCTTCCTCGTTGCTGACTGCATTATGTGGTATGGGATGCAGGCTAATTTTCTCCTATCCTTAACGCTGTGTATTTAGGGTCTGGCTACACCCTCGCGTACCCAGTTTTAATGATACGGCAAAAAAGAATATTATTACCGTAAGGATCGTAGTCAAGGTGGCAAAGTCCGTAGCGTCTCTTCCTTAGCGATTTATTTTGCACATTACACCTTCCAGCATTCTGTTTTGCATTTCAATAATTATAGGCTGATGCCGAGGTGTAATGTGCAAAACTAATAATAATGATAATAATGGTGGTGGTAGTAGTAGTAGTAATAGTAGTAGTAGTAATAATAATAATAATAATAATAATAATAATAATAATAATAATACCGGTAATAACAATAAAAACAAAGGAAGAGATGTTACGAAATAGCCTAAGCCACCTGAAATACGACCCAAAATCACTTTAGATCATCATTTACTTCGAAAGATCACCACGAATTTACTTTTACTTCCGTGGGACCATCCATTCGTAAGAAGCACTAACTAATATCTCTTCTTAGTTTCGTAAATATATCTGTATCCAAAATTTCTACCAAAATCAATAGTTCGTCCACATTAACTTGGCATTTTCGTCATGATGCTGCTTTTTATTCATGGCTCAGTGAGAGAAGAAAATATTTTAGGTCCTTTCCAATACTCTTCTTCGTGACTAGCACCATTATTCTACTGTCAGTCCCTTGTTACATCTCACTGACAGACTGAGTATACTACTGCTCTACATATTTCCATTACACTTCTTCCTGACTAGCACCATTTCCTATTGCTAAATCTCTTCCAACACATCAGCATTCAACGTAGGCCAAGTTAAAGTGGACGAAGTATAGCCTAAATATTTGTTAAAGAGATTATGAAATGCTGACCATTATGACAAAATGGAAAAAACTCCCTCGCCGTTGATGATCCCCAACCTGTGTGTGTGTGTGTGTGTGTGTGTGTGTGTGTGTGTGTGTGTGTGTGTGTGTGTGTGTGTGTGTGTGTGTGTGTGTGTGTGTGTGTGTGTGTGTGTGCGTGTGGTGTGGTGTGGTGTGGTGTGGCATCCATGTAATAACTCTATGGCTGGTTTGGCACCCTGAACAGCGGCCACTGACAACACCGAACTCCTGTCAGCATCCAGGACAGTCTGTGTGATCTACTCGTCTCCATCGCTTCGCAGCACACGATGGCCCAATGACCTTGACCACTCCGCCTTACCCCTTGTGGTTCAGGTGGCCAGGCTGCATCTGTACAGGGTTGCGGTTCAAGTGGCCAATCTGTGTTTGCGGTAGCGGTTCATGTGGCCAGGTTGTGTGTGTAGTCGTGGTTCAAGTGGCCAGGCTGTGTGTGCGACGTGCAGTGACGGAGTGGCGAATGGTGGTATTGGTTGGGTAGTAGAGAGTGTGACAGCGTTGTAGGCCAGGGCATACCGCCCCCTGGTTGGAACCGTCGATGGCCAGACCACTCAGACCCCGCACCGTGTTGTGTCGTCGCCGTGGCTGTCTCAGGATTTTCTGGACTGGTTTTTGCTGCTTCTCCTTGGCCGTCGCTGCCTCGTGTTTGATGAGAGTGTTGATGCTGAGGAGGGAAAGGGCCCGCTGCAGGGATGACTTACGACGTCCGCGGCGAGGACCCTCCTGCCCTGGGGAGTCGTCAACATAGATAGTTGGTAGGTTGGTATCGGAGTCGTGTGCACGGCGGTGGCTACGTGGCAGCCGAAGTGACACGGTGCGGTGTGGTCGCTGGTGGTCAAAGGGGACGGAGGAACACGTA
>NC_136996.1:29830657-29860657 GCF_032717465.1 Coenobita brevimanus
TAAGCTTAATAAAATCGTCTGAAGTTAGCAAGAATAACACAAATACACGTCCTCAGGTTGAAGGGGTTAACATTGCACACACCACAGTATTAGTCTGTAGTCGTCACTGAGGCACAGACAAAGGCAGATCAGCGGACTTTCCACGAATCCAACTGAATTATATATTGTGTGAGTGAGGCACGCGTCGTTTAGGGAAATATCACCCAATCCTGAAAAAAAGTCGTGATGATGGTGATGATAATGATGATGATGATGATTAATAACGTGGTGGAAAAGGCTAGTATTATTGTGGAGGGGCCATTATGATGGTGATGATGATAATGATGATAATAAAAGGTCAGAATGATAGTTAATATTTACGTAGTGAAAATATGTCAGAATGATGCCCACGAGTAGAGCTGACAGCCTCTAAAATGCATCCAGCTCCAACACGTAACTAAGGAAAGATGATTTTTGGTATCATTTTTTCGTAGTTTATTCCCAGCATTTTCTTTTATTCTCAGTCCACAGCACCTAAAATGCAACCACCTCGACTGGCGTAAATCAGAGAGAATACGGGTATTGAGAGGCAAAATTATTCTATGTTCCTTTTTCCAGAGCTCACAGCCGCAAAATTCAACCATCTTCCAGCAACATAAATCGCAGGTAACACAGTGAGAGAAAGGTGGGAAGGCAAGATTATTTTGTATTCAGTTCAAAGCTGGAGACCATTATATAAATAGGCAGAGTAAACTTGAATTATTTTACATTCTATTCAGAGTTAAAATTTTTTATATAGTCAGTGTCAAGTAGCATACATGATAGGTGGCGTTGGTAGAGCAAAGCAAGAGTATTTTTCATGACATTCAAAGGTAATAATAAATACTATAGCCATCCTGAGCAAAGTAAATCACAGGTGATATACGGTAGGTAGAATAAGGCAAGATTAGTATGTGTGTGGTGGGGGTGGGGGCGTGGGTGTGTGTGCGTTTGCGTGTGCGTATGTGCGTTTATCATCAGAAAACGCACCGCACTCCATCAAAGCAAAATTACTACGCAGAAATCACCCGGCCATTGAGTGAACAGAATTTTTCAGTGCTTTGCGGGGCTTCCTTTTCGACGTAGCCTAAGCACCGGGAAATCATACAACCTGCCTCCACCAAAATATATTCTGCAGGAGATCAGAGGCGCCATATTCGTGCTAGTGTTCGTCGGTCAAGGTAGTTCATAATTTTAACTTTTTACAGAAAGAGGACGAAGTTTTTATTTTGGTCTTGCTGTTACCAAATGATGTTATTCAGCTTTGGAGGGTACCTTGTCAGTGAAGGGGCTTAACTGTAGTGCGTTTACTCTAACTTGGCCAAAAATCCTAACACCTTTCAGCTCGGTTGATGACCATGGTTAATTGAACGGTAGATTTGACTAGGAACCAAGGAAACTTTATTTTTTTGCCTTGTAATCAAAGCTCACCAAATTTTACGCGAACACAACTTACTGGTCGAATTTAGGGTGTGGTCCAGTTCCGTTTGATGAAAAGAAAAAGGCCATGACTAACCAATCCCTCCATTTTGAGTCTCTCCCCGGCTAACTAAAGCCTCTGAAAGTACTACGAATAAAATGTATATAATTTGAGTAAAGGGTAAGGACAGCCGGTGTTCAGAGGCTTCGTGTTCAACAGTAAGGTTAGTGGAAAATCCCGGCAACCTAATGAGCACAGGTCCAAATGTACAGTCGACAGCAAAAATTCGTTTCAAGTTTCCCTGTATGATATTAGCCTGTGATCTGGTAACACTGTATGGCAAAGAGTTGGCAGGTGTGTTCAAGGTAATCATATGAAATTATTATCTACGGACTGCCTTACAACATATCTCTTGCGTGAAACAGACCAGCAGGTTCACGTTATAAAGAGAAACTTAAGGTGAATTTCTGCCGTTGTCTGTACTTCATCATGCCTAAACTCACCACAGACAAAAAATTAAGAATAGCTACATCAATACCCACGAAAGGTCACTCTTACGGAAAATTAAGTTGAATTCTGTAGATGCAAATACATGGACTCTGTAACTCAAATAATAGGAGGTTGTTGAATAATTGAGTTAAATGTCCAACTAACCATTAACTGAGATAAGCTGCAGCCCGGATAAAGATGGTACTTACCTGGTACATACGTGGACGTCCAGGTAAGGCACCATTAATTACCTGAAACAAAGGTGGCTATATTAGAGCACAAAGTATTGTTGTTTGTATTATTGAAAGTATTGTATTTATTGTTTTTTCTGTCTTAATGATACTAAATTATAACTACTAAATAACGCTAATAATAATAACAATAATAATAATAACAATAATAATAAATAAATAAAGACACTAAATAATAACACTACTAAACGTACACTAGCAAGGTAAATAAAACACACACACACACACACACACACACAGAACCAAGCACTGATGGCATATATATAATTTTTCCGTTCCTTTTGAGGCTTCCTTTTCAACCATGGTGTAGCTATTGATCTATCATATAGCACGCCTACACCACAAAAAAAAAAAAAAGTTGTCGCTCAAAGGGCTTCAGTTTCGAATCCTTTTTTCATCAGTCAAAATAACTCATAATTTTCACCCTTTCATCCGGAAAAACTTATCTTACATTGTGTTATTTATTTATTTATTTTCTGCTTCCAGATTATTTTATTTACCGTTAAAGGCTTCCCATGTGGTATAGAGGGATTTTTCAGTACAACCACGATATTCCCCAACACCCTTCCTTTCTACACCCAAACATTCCCCACACCCTTCTACACCCACAACATCTTCCACACACTTCTACACCCACAACATCCCCCACACCCTTCTACACCCACAACATCCCCCACACCCTTCTACACCCACAACATCCCCCACACCCTTCAACACCCACAACATCTTCCACACCCTTCTACACCCACATCTTCCACACACTTCTACACCCACAACATCTTCCACACACTTCTACACCCACAACATCCCCCACACCCTTCTACACCCACAACATCCCCCACACCCTTCTACACCCACAACATCCCCCACACCCTTCTACACCCACAACATCCCCCACACCCTTCTACACCCACAACATCCCCCACACCCTTCTACACCCACAACATCCCCCACACCCTTCTACACCCACAACATCCCCCACACCCTTCTACACCCACAACATCACCCACACCCTTCTACACCCACAACATCACCCACGCCCTTCTACACCCACAACATCCCCCACACCCTTCTACACCCACAACATCCCCCTTACCCTTCTACTCCCAAAACATCCTCCACACCCTTCTACACCCACAACATCACCCACACCCTTCTACACCCACAACATCCCCCACACCCATCTACACCCACGAAATTCCCCCATACTCCAAACCCACTTCTAAATACAGTACTTCCTCTAATGTTTCCGCCTCCCTCCCATACCCATCACCATCTTTATGATCCTGGCTCATATTTGGATCCATTAATGTCCCTAGTGACCTCCATTACACCCTTCCATTGCCCATTAATTCACCCAATGTTTCCTCACCCATTAACCCAAGTCCCCCCAAGGTACCCCGAGTCTCTCCTCTTTCCATTAATACTTCAAGAGTTTAAGAGCTCCCCACCCCGCCTCTCGCACCCACTTAAACTCCCTTCACCCACGCCAAATGTCTCGAGTCTTTCCCAACTAAGACTCCCCTCATCCACCCTAATATCACGACTGTCTTTGCAAACTAAGACTCCAATCACCCACCTCAAATGTCTCGACTCTCTTTCCCAACTTAGCCATCCACCATAAAAATCTTGAGTCTTTTTCCTTGCCCCGGGACTTCCCTGATTTTTCCCATTCCTATTATTTCCATGCCTTAAATACCCCATTGTTCCCCATCCCATTCCACACAAAAAACTGCCTCTCATCCACCCCAGTGCAATGCCTCTGTTCCCTCCTAATTAACCCCTCAATTACCCATACGTTACCAATAGCTTTCAACAAAAACCACTCTCCCTCCCAACCATCCCATACTATCCTGAACCTCTTCTTTTCCCACTACTCCTTCAAATGTCTTATCCTATCCACAAGCGCTCCCTACCCATCTTAAGTGTCCCGTCTCTCTCTTAGGTTATTTCCACAAATCCTATCAATATCCCTCCATTCTTCCACACCGACCAAGATCCTAACTTCCTCCTGTTCCCAACAATCCCCTCAATGTTTCAAAGTCTACAGCGTCTTCTCAAGCCCAACAAGACTTCCCCTGCCCTCACCGATCCTTCCCCCACACCTCCTCAACTTCCCCCGTCCCTTACGTCAGCCCACATCCACTACGACTACTCCCATCCGTATCCAGAATCCTTCCTTCTCCCATTATTTTCAAGACAATCCTATCATACCCACTTCGACTCAACCCAGCGGTCCTTCCTCCCACTTCCACAACTACGACCATCCTACCCCGACCCACCCAATATTCCTTCTCTGTCCTTCCATTCTACTACGACTCCCCATCCTCCCCTTCTCCTATTTCCATGTCCACTACCACCCTACCTCCACCCACTCAGTATTCCCCCTCTCCCCCTCCCTCCCCCTACAAACGTCCCCGTGTCCCCTACGCCCTTGGTCGGCCATTAACTTCACGTTGATCCTGCCGACCTTTCCACCCACACACCGTCCTCCTGCACTACCCCCACCTACCCCAATGTCGACCTTTTCTCCCTTTCCCTCTTTACCCCTGTGACGTCCTTCCCTCCCCCTCCCTTTCCCCTGTTTATTCTCTCTCATTCCCCCTCCCCTCTCTCCCTGTTTAATCTCTCACTCCCCTTCCCTCTTTCTATTCACTTCCCTCCAGCACAGTTTTATCCATCACCTCCCTCCTCCCCTTACACTACATCGCTTTTTCCCCCTCCTCTTTCCTCTTACGACTTTCCTCCCCTTCCCTCCCTCCTCCTCTATCACTTTTCTCCTCCCACCTTCCCCTTGCTCCCACCATGTCATCTATCTCTGTCCTCTCCATCTCATTTTCGTCCATTTCTTCCCCTTCCTCACCATCACACCTTTCTCCCCTCTCCTCATTACGTCCTTCCTTCATTTGCTATTCCCCCTTTGTCCTCCCAAAATATACATCTCCCTTCTTCCTTCCAGCCCCATGTTAACCTCTTCAGTAGGGCGATGCATTATTTGTTTTCTTGCTGCTACCTTCAGCTGATCATACTGACACACAGAACGATATTGCAAAATTTAAGGTCTGTATCTAACACTTTCATTTCAGTCTCCATTAGTCAATTGAATTTTTTTGTGGTGGCAAGAGAAATATGTATAATTACAACATCGGTTTGAAGAGAGAGAGAGAGAGAGAGAGAGAGAGAGAGAGAGAGAGAGAGAGAGAGAGATGCCTGTAGTCCGCGGTCTGACTCAACACCACACTATTGCTCATCTTTTCCGTTTTCTGCTCATCTGATAGCCCAGTGTAATTAGACTGGAGGATAGACTTGACTATACTGATTTTACGATAACGAGCTAAAGATGCCGTCTCTCCATCTTGAAAACCGAACTCCAGCAATAGATGAACTATAGAATATGGTGCTAGTTGCCCAAAAGTGGTACGGGAAGGAAGTAGAGCCATCGCAAAGTCTTTTTCTGTCAGAGCTACGTGAAATAAGCTGCAAAAGAACGAAAATCAGGTCCGAGTTACAGTAAAAGATAGTAAAGTATTTGCGGACACTCATTCCAATCTCATAACTATGCTCATCGAATTCAAACTACGCGACTAAGTATTCAAATTAAGTAGCTCAATTCCGCCAAGTAAAAACAAACATAGCCTACTACAGTACAGTATAGGCAGCTCATGTCGAAGGGTGAATAAGTTACATGTACCTTTATTTATTTTATTTACTCTCCCCGATTAGCTTGTTCCCATTGACTCCCATCTCCCCGCCATCCCTCCCACTACGTCATTCATCCCCCGTTCCCTCCAGTCCCTCCCCCACTTCCCCCATCCCCCACTCCCTCACCAGCACCCCTCGTGACGTCACAACTAGGCCACCCTTGGACACTTTCCGGGAACGTCAAACCCAATCGTCCTTCCGCGAAAAAGAGAAAGAGATGAAATGGCGAGCGAATGCGGCGGGATTAGAGAGAGAGAGAGCGAGAGAGAGAGAGAGGGGGGGGGATTTGTGTGAGCGGGAGGATCATCGTGGCTCTTTTGTCTTCTTAATCGCTTTTGCTTCCTCGTATTTCCTTTTATTTTCGTATATTTTTCCTCTTTATTTTTATTTTCCTTTAACCGGATTTTGGATCATAGTGAAAAAAGTATATATCTGTAAAAGAGATACAAGAATGAAGGTAAGGCGGTATATTTTTCTCTTTTTCGTACATTTTCCTTTTCGCTTCCCTCCAAGGCCATTTTTCTCGTGTATCTGCCTTTGTTTACACGTGAAATATTTTAAGAATTAAGGTAACACGATTTCCCTTTTATATTATTTTTCATTTCCTCTACAGTAGTTTTTTTCTTTGTCTTCTTTGTTCCTTCCGTCTTTCTATTTCAGTCTCCTCTTACTATCTTCCTTCATTTTTCCCTCATTTCCTCTTTCTTCTTTGTCCTCTTCGTCTATGGCTTCTTTTTTTCATTCCCAGCGTATTAATTTCCACCTAATCCAGCTTTTGTTGATGCGTGCGAGATGGAAGGAGGGGAAGGAATAAAACAAGACTGCATTCCTCGCTTTTCCTTTCCCTTGGTATTTTTTCCCTTCTGTAACATTTTTCTAGCCGTAAAATATCCTAGCACCTCTTCCTCAGCGATTTATTTCTGGGTACGGCTGATTAATATCCTTTTGCACTTTATTTATGCAGAATACGGCGATATTAGAAGGATTTATTTAACACGGGAAAGGGTGATAAGGTGTCAAAGACAAAATAAATCGATTAGGAAGAGATGATAGGGAGCTTACCTAACTAGAATAAGAGCCATGGGTCAGGGTGAGGTCATTTAAAGGGTTCGATCCCAGGTGGTAATTAGGGGCTTTTTTTCTTTTAAATCAAGGAAGTGGTCTGGTCATCTACCCTTAAATGCATCAGTCTACAGCAGCCTAGCCTCTCTCTCTCTCTCTCTCTCTCTGGGTATAACCTCCAAATCGCGTAACATTTTTCCCTCTTCAGTCGATGACGTACTTCCGTGTTATATTTGTGCTATGACCAAGCAACTTTATTATTCTCAGAAAAAAAAAAAAAACTCTTGTGGTAAAGGAGTTTTAATGAAGACTTTAATAACCTCCTCCCCAGTTCGAAAAACCTATCCGGAGCCGAGTAAAATCGTCTGGATAAAGGAAATCAGAAAATGAAAAAAAAAAAAAAACATGTCCTAGAGCTTATGAAAGTATATAATACATGGAAAATAAAGCGAATGTGTAAGAGGGATGGACGTCACATGAATTTTGTCTGTTTTATTCTTGTGTGTGTGTGTGTGTATGTGTGTGTGTGTGTGTGTGTGTGTGTGTGTGTGTGTGTGTGTGTGTGTGTGTGTGTGTGTGTGTGTGTATGTGTGTGTGTGTGTGTCCTTTCCTCTTCCTTCTTTGGTGACGATGACGACGACGGCGACAACGACGATGACGAATTTTTTTGTAGATGATGATGATGATGATGATGATGATGGTTTATTTCCACCTAACCAACTACAGAATAAAGAGAGATGGAAAAGAATAAAGACAGCTTAACCCAAATGTTTTTCTCTTTTTTTCTTTATATTTTTTCACTGAATTTTCGCGTGCTTTGTTTCCATGCCCGGGGTTTTATCAATACGGGGAAAAAGTTGATGTGATGAATGGAGGTAATCACTATTTTCTTTTCTTTTCTTTTTTTTCTTTTTTCTGGCATATCTGTTTGTCTTCTATCTTCCCAACTGTTTCGTTTTTCATATTTTCTCCTTTTTTTTCTTTCGCTTTTTTTAACTTTTCCTTTTGTTGGTACGTCTTACTACCACCGGATGATTTTATTCAGTTTAGGGGGGGAGAGAGAGAGAGAGAGAGAGAGAGGGTGGGGGGACGGTGTGTGGATGGAGAGGTTTTGACGATCAGCGTAAAGTTAATATTAGAAAGAATTTGTTTAATTGCCTTTTCGACTTCTTCAATAGAGGTAACACGAATTCCTTCTCTCTCTCTCTCTCTCTCTCTCTCTCTCTCTCTATTAGTCTGGCATTTCCACATTATAATTTACTTTCTCGTCCTTTTGATCCGGGGAAGCAAGAATACCCTTTTTGCAAATATCTGCTCTCTCTCTCTCTGCAGATTTTGGTCGCATTTGTATCACTATTCCCTTTCTTCCCCTCGTCATCCTTTCAAGTCGCTTCCCCTCATATCTCTCCCCTCATCCTTTCCCCTTAATCGTTTTAATCCTTCTTACCTTTACATTTCACCCTACCCTTCCTCCTCCTCCTCTGTCGTTGTCTCTCTCCTCTCCCCTTCTCCTTCGCTGCTGTTCTTTCCTATCTACCTCCTCCTCCCCCCTTCTTCTCTTCTCCCCCTTTCTCTCTTCTCTTACTCTCCTTTCATTCATGTACCGGTAATCCTTCCCAGTCTTCCTCTCCCTCTCTCATATCTTACCAAGAGTCCCAATTCCCTTTTCTTTTCCTCACTCCTACTATTTTCTTTCTTTTTTTTTTTTTACGGATATTCCTCCTCAGTTCTAGGTGGATCTCTCCCCAGTCCCTCCCTTCTTCTCTTCCTCTCTCTCTCTCTCCATTCCTCTCATTCTTCCCACTCTTACCTTTCACCCCACCAACGTCTCTCCTTCTTGTTCTTTTTCACAATAAATCTGCCCTCTCTCTTTTCAGACACTCATTCCCTTCCCCTATCCCTCCTCCCTCCCTCCCTCTCTCTTTTCCTCCTTCATTCCTCCTCCTTTCCCATATCCTTCCTTCCTTCCTTCCTTACCTCTGGTTCTTTCCGGCTAAGATCCTCCTCATTCCTTCTCATTTGCAAGCCTTCCTCTTTCCCTTCCTTCCTTTCTCCTTCTCCCTCTCCTCTTGCCTGTATGTTGGCTATGACCTTATATCTCTGCATTTGCAAGCTCCCCTCCTTTGGTTCCTTCTCCCTCCCCCCCCCGCCCTCTCTCTCTCTCTCTCCATATACTTCCATTCCTACCTGTTTCCCTACATACCTTTCTTCTCTCCCCCTCCATCCATTTTCCTGGCCTCCCTCTCTCCCTGCCATGTTTCCTCCCTGAATATCTCTCTCCATCCCTCCATGTTTTTCTTTCCCTCGTTCTCTAAATACCACCCTTCCTACATGACTCTCTCTCTCTCTCTCTCTCTCTCTCTCTAACACGACCGGAGGGAAACTTACAAGCCAACCCTTCAGGTTCATCAGTGTGGAGTGAGAGGTAGGAGGCTCCAGGGAGAGAGGGAGAGGAAAGAAAGAGGGAGAGAGGGAAAGAGGGAGAGAGATATGGAGGAAGGGAGGAAGGGAAATGAGGGAAGGAGGAGATAGAAAAAATGAAAAAAAAAAAATCATCAGTGAAAAAGTTAAAATATTGAGAATCTTAATTTGCAAGCTCCCTTCGCTTACCCCTTCCCCCCTTCTCTCTCTCTCTCTCTCTCTCTCTCTCTCTCTCTCTCTCTCTCTCTCCCTCCCTTCATTCCAAGTTTTAATCTGCCATTGATTTGTGGCATCTGTCTTTTTTTTTTTTTTTTGACAATGCAGGCACAATAAATACTGAAGACTTACCGATGGGCTGAGACAAAGAGAGAGAGAGAGAGAGAGAGAGAGAGAGAGGGGAGAATCAGAATGGAAGGGGTGGGGGTAGAAAGGATGAGAGAAACAGAGGGGCAGATATGAGAGGGAAGAGGAAAAGGAGAAGAGAAAGAAGGAATGAAGGTAAAGGATAGAGAGAAGAAATGAAGAGAAGGAGGAAGGAAGGAAGTAAGGAAGGGGAGACGGATAGAAGGAAGGAGATGGAAAGAAGGAAGGAAAGAACATATGCGAAAAGAGAATGAAGGGGAGACGAAAGGAGAGATGAGAGAGAGCGAGGGAACGAAAGTGAGGAGGGGAAAAGAAACAAGAGGTGGAGAAATATCAGAGGGATATGGAGGAATATTAATGCAATCTGCGTGTGTGTGAGAGAGAGAGAGAGAGAGAGAGAGAGAGAGAGAGAGCGAGAGAGAGAGAGAGAGAGAGCGAGAGAGAGAGAGAAAGAGAGAAACTACAGACCTCAAAATCCAAAAACACTCGTTCCATCTCAGTCGCCGCCGATAGTCAGTGGGTGTAGACTATACGTTACACCCTAAATATATAGAATACACTCACTGCAGAGTCAAGGGTGTTTCTCTATTGGTAGGTTTAGTGTGAGTTTATTCCAGCTTAATCTGTCCATTTGTCTACGTCCGTCTTTCTATATCTATCTACCTATATGTCCGTCCATCTGTCTATCTATCTACTTTTATTTGCCTACCTATCTATTTTTCTATTGTATGACGCCAAATCTTACGAGGGGTCTGTCTGTCTGTCTGTCTCTCTCTCTCTCTCTCTCTCTCTCTCTCTCTCTCTCTCTCTCTCTCTCTCTCTCTCTCTCTCACACACACACACACACACACACACACACGCACACACACACACACACACATACGCACGCTGTTGTGGAGATTCTCCTCCCGTGGGAGGACCGGGTGGAGAATCTCCACAACAGCGTGTGTGTGTGCGTGTCGAACCAACGAACAGAAGAGAGACTGAGAAATCAATCATCCAGTGGTTTTGTCAGGGCCTCCAGATTAATTCGCATGTATCTTTACCCTTGAGTTTTGGGGACAGGACTTTATTCTTGTTATAGTCCTTTCACCTTAACATGGCCCAGATTTTCGTACTTTTGACGCTTTTTTTACGTGGTAAAAGATAAGAATATTGCGACTCTTCATTCTGTCCAATGCATTTTTTCGTGACTAGCATTATATCCTTGTGGTAATCTACTGCTACAGCTAAGCAGTTAAGGTGAAGGGATGTCACTTCTAAGTCAAGTTAGAGTGAAAAGAGTACAGTATAGTTAATCCCTTCAGACCTGCATCATGTTATCTGTTTATATTGGTACCTACAATTATTAACTAACCTGAGATTAGAAAAAACATCTTATCAAAGGCTTAAGACGACCGTAGAGATCTTAAAGTCTCTCCTGAAAGATCTACAAATCTTAATGTCTCTCCTGAAAGACCTACAAATCTTAACGTCTCCCACCAAAGTCCTACAAATCTTACTGTCTCTCCTTAACTAGAGTACGGTAACTGCGTCTAGAGATAATATGAATTTTAAAAAGAAAGATAACAAGAATATTAAAAAGGAGAGATAACAAGAATATTAATAAAGAGAAATAATAAGAATATTGTGAAAGATAAAAATATTACAAAAGAGAGATAACAAAAATATTACAAAAGAGAGAGATAACAAGAATATTAAAAAAGAGAGATAACAAGAATATTACAAAAGAGAGATAACAAGAATATTAATAAAGAAAGGTAACAAGAATATTAAAAAGAGAGATAACAAGAATATTAATAAAGAAAGGTAACAAGAATATTAATAAAGAAAGGTAACAAGAATATTGAATGAGGAGAGATAACATGAATATTGAATAAAGAGAGATAACAAAAATACAGAAAAAGAAAAATAAGAGTATTAGAAAAGAAAGTCCCTAGATTTGAGATATTACAGAAAAGTCTCGTGGCAACTCCTCTTCACCAGTTTAATTATATAAATATGGAAATTTCATCACAAAAAAAAATTTCCAAGGAGCTATCAAACAAGAAGTTTCCTGGAATTTCCTTCTAATACTTTGCCTACCAAGCGTCTTAGAAAAATCGTCTTCTAATTATCTCGACCAAAAAAATAATACCTCCTCGGGCTGAAGAGAGAAATGAAAAGGCGAGACTTAAAATTGACAGAGAAATAAATCCATCGTGCGTTTCCTTGGGCCGTGTTTGGGGGGGGTGGATAATCCTGTGTCTGACCCGGATTTAATGGAACCTGGATTACGAAAAGCTCTCTCGCTCAGATCCGGGTTGGGTTAAGGATATATAATGGAGGTAAGATCTGGAGATTTGGAAACTCTTGTTATTATACTTGAGTTATTTGTCTGTGGAAGAAGAACATGATGAAAGGGATGAAGAGGCAAAGAAAAAAAAAGAAAATCATGAAGACTACAGATTTACCCTTTATTGTTAAGGAAGAGGAGGAGGAGGAGGAGGAGGAGAAGGAGGAGGAGGAAGAGAAGGAGGAAAGAAAGAAAGAAAAAGAATGAAAGATACAAAGAAAACATAAAACGTGGAGATTTACGTTCTGTCCTATCTAAATAACAAAGTCAAGCTGTGTAGGTGTGTGTCAATGTGCGTTTGTTCGTTTCTTTCACGAAGGCGGTAATGGATATCGACTTAATTCTTCATGCATTAGGTCGGAGTATATCCAAGGGGTGTCAGAAAAATACCAAACAAAAATTATGGTGATCGCGCGCAACGCAACATTGCGAAATTGTCGGAAATCGAGACAGGCGAAAGTAAGCGATTTTTTTTTTTTTTTTTTTGGTATGAACTGGTCACTGTGGCCTTAATAACGGTATGGAAACAAAGGTAACGTATTTGTAAACATTTTGTGGTGGAAAGGCTATTTGTTCGTCCCACAAATTTTTGCGGCAAACGCTAATCCTCGATGAAGAAGAGGAAGAGCATGCAGAAGGAGAGGAAGAAGGGGGATAGGAAGAAGAGAAAGAACAGGAAAAAGAGGATCGAGAAGAGGTAGAGGAAGAAGAAAAGAAAAACAAGGCGAAGAACAAGAAGAAAAAGAAGAGGAAGAGGAAGAAATGGACAGAAGAAAAAGAAGAGGAGGAGGAAGAACTGGAGACAGAAAAAGAGGAAGTGAGCAGATTTCTGGTAACAGGGGAAGGATTAACACAGATTGGTTTAATCTCTCGTTGTTACGCTGCACGGATTACAGTTTCTTAAGCCTTTCAGCTTTAATCTCTCTCTCTCTCTCTCTCTCTCTCTCTCTCTCTCTCTCTCTCTCCCTCTTATTTTGCTCTTTATTTGCTAGCCACATCGGATATCTGTGTTTTAGTGAATGTGATTTACGTTTATGCTTGTCCTGTGTGTGTGTGTGTGTGTGTGTGTGAGAGAGAGAGAGAGAGAGAGAGAGAGAGAGAGAGAGAGAGAGAGAGAGAGAGAGAGAGAGAGAGAGAGAGAGAGAGAGAGAGAGAGAATGATGCCTACAGTACCACTTAATAATAATGACCTTTAGACGCAGGGAGTAAAGCTAGCCAAACGTACATTCAGAAATATTAAGCAGATCAGTTACAATTAAGCTAAGAGAAGCAGGTGTCATTGTAGCAGCAAAGAGGACAGTTTAAGAGAAATTTTCATTTTCACTTCCTCTTCCATTACTCTAAAAAAATAATCATAGTAATAAATACCGGTAATCAGCTATGAAATCCGGAAATGCAAAGGTAATGTATGAAAATAAGAAAGCAAGGAAGGATGAAAGGAAGGGTGCAGGAAGAAATGGAAGGGAGGAAGGAAGGGTGCAGGAAGAAATGGAAGAAAGAAAGAAAGGGTGCCGGAAGAAAAGGAAGGAAGGAAGGATGAGTGCAGGGAAAAATGGAAGGAAGGAATGGTGCAGGGAGAAATGGAAGGGAAAAAGGAAGGGTGCAGGAAAAAATGAAAGGAAGAAAGGAAGGGTGCAGGGAGAAAAGGAAGGGAGGAAGGAAGGGTGCAGGAAGAAAAGGAAGGAAGAAAGGAAGGGTGTAGGAAGAAAAGGAAAGAAGGAAGGAAGGGTGTAGGAAGAAAAGGAAGGAAGGAAGGGTGCAGGAAGAAAAGAAAGGAAGGAAGGGTGCAGGAAGAAAAGGAAGGGTATAAGAAGAAAAGGAAGGGTGCTAGACGAAAAGAGAGGGTGCAAAAAGAAAAGGAAGGATGCAAGAAGAAAAGGAAGGGTGCAACAAGAAAAGGGAGGGTGCAAAAAGAAAAGGAAGGACGCAAGAAGAAAAGGAAGGGTGCAACAAGAAAAGGGAGGGTGCAACAAGAAAAGGAAGGATGCAAGAAGAAAAGGAAGGGTGCTAGAAGGAAAGAGAGGGTGCAACAAGAAATGGGAGGGTGCAACAAGAAAAGGGAGGGTGCAACAAGAAAAGGGAGGGTGCAACAAGAAAAGGGAGGGTGCAACAAGAAAAGGAAGGGTGCAGAAAGAAAAGGAAGGGTGCATGAAGATAAAGGAAGGTGCAAGAAGAAAAGGAAGAAAGAAAAGAAAGACGAAACCTGAGAGAAAAGATCACCAAGTTAGTGATAAAGAGATGAGTAACTAACTCATGTACTTAAAAATTATCATAGGGAATAAATGTAATCTCTCATGGGATTCAAAAGTACAAAGTAAACCAGGTAAAAATTAATTAGGAAAAGCTGGGGCCAAGTTAGTAGCAAAGGGGACAGTAACTTTCTAGAGGCTTCTGCTTCACCTGATGTACTCTAAAATAATCGCAGGAATAAATCTAGTCAACCAGGAGTCAGATATACAAATTAAGAATTATAAAGGTCTAGGTGCAAAGTTCTTAGCAAGGAGGACAGTAACTTGAGAGAAACATTTATTTTACCCTCATGATTTCTTTTATTTTTCATCTCTTTACGGAATTCATAAAATTAAATAAATATGTAAATAAATATGATCAACCAGGATCTTCAGAAACGCAAAGTTAACATAAAAAATTTAAAAGTCGATAGCAAAGAAGGAAGTACTTTGAGAGATTACCTTTATATCCCTCATAGCACTTTTCTATCAGGTCCAAAAAATATCATAGTAACAAATCTAATCCTCCAGGAGAATCAGAAATGCAAAATTAATACGAGAATTTAAAGTTCAGTGAGCCAAGTTAGTAGCAAAGAGGACAGTAACTTGAGAGAGACCTCAGGGTTGCGTCGACTTTTCCGGCGCTCCCATTGGCTCCTTAGTGCTGACGTCATACAGGTCCGCCCGCCGGCCAGCCAATCGCGTGCTTCCGGGTCTTAAAGGGAATGTTCAAAGGTTTGCTACTCTGAGATACGCTGGGTGGTGGTGGTGGTAGTGGTTGTGGTGATTGTGGTGAAAGATGGTGATTGTGGTAGTTGGTGGTGGTTGTGGTGGTGGTGGTTGTGATGGTGGTAGTTAGTGGGAGTTGTGGGGGTCGTTGGTGGTGGTGGTTGTGGTGAAAGATAGTGGTTGTGGTAAGAAGTGGTAAATGATGCTGTTTGTGGTTGTTGGTGCAGCGATGGTGATAGTTTGATTATTGTGGTGGAATATTCTAACGTTTGCAACTCTGGGGTAGGTGAGTGATGGTGGTGGTGGTGATGGTGACGGTGTTGGTGGTGGTGGTGGTGACTATGTTGGTGGTGGTGGTGGTGATGACTGTGATGCAAAGTGAATGTGGTGGTGAGGAAGAGTAACTGCGATCGATGGTGGTGGTGACGATTGTTTCGGTGGTAATGATGGTGGTAGTAGTGAATGCTGGTGATGGTGATAGTTGGTGGTGGTTTTGGTGGTTGCTGTCGATGGTGTTTGTGATGCTGGTGATGGAGATAACTGCAGTGGATGGTTGTGACTGTGGTGGAGGTAACAGTGATAGATTTTGGTGGCGATGTTGGTGACTGAAAATACTGACTGAAGGCTGAAGCAAATGACTGTGGTGGTGAATGTGGTTATGAACTGTGGTAGTCGTGAATTGTGGCAGTGGGGAAGAATGACAGCTGTAAATAAGTCCTAGAAACAAAAATTACACTCAAAAATAAAATTAAGATGTAGGAATGGAAAAAAGCGCAGGAAAAAGGATTAAAAAGTGCACAGAAACAGGAGAGCATTTGGGATGGAAGGAGATACAGAATTACATACCCAATACTGCCTTCCACACTGCACTCACAAAACCTATGTAATGTAATTTGATAATGAATACAAAACTCTTCACTCCTCCCTCTCTTTGTTGATAGTTGTTGATTGCTGGTAATAGTTACTGTAAATGATGGTAGATGGGGTGCGTGACAGTATATACGGGTGTTGATGGCTGTGGTGAATGTTAGTAGTAATGATGATGGTAGTGTCTGCAAATATTAAGAAAAATTTACGTTGACTGCAGTTACGAATGTTGGTTGTAGTTATAATGATGGCAGTGTCGACATATGGCAGTAAAATTTGATGCTGATAGTAGTTACGCTTATTGGTAGTAGTCATAATGATAGCAGTGGCCGGAAGCAGTGATAACATCTGATAACAAGGAAGAACAGATAACCAGTCACTGAACCGCAATAACAAGGAGGAAGAACAGAACTAGAGCATAACACCCAATGATCATGTCACCTTTATTTTGACGATGAGGAATATTCAAATACATTTAGTTTGGAGTTATAGTCAAAGGAATCTGTCTGTCTGTATGTGAGTGACTGTGTGTCTGTGTATGTCTGGTTAGTGTAAGCTTATGTGTCTGTCTTTCTGATTGTATGAATGTCCATTTTGTGTACGGTTATGTTTGTCTGGTTGAATGTATGTATGTTTTGTGTACGTTTGTGTGTGTCTGTCTGATTGTATGTGTGTCTGATTGTATGTATGTCTGGTTTGTGGAAGTTATAAGGGCTTCTGTGAAAATTCATCATTCTGTTTCAGTATCCCTTTACCTGTGACTGTCTCATTGTCTGTGTCTGTTTCGGTGCAAAATGTACATCCATGAATATTTTTGCTTCTTTATCCCACTGGTTACTGAAGCTATCTAGCTACCTATTTATCTACCATTCTCTCCGTCTACCTACCTACCTACCTACCTATCTACTCACTGAAATATCTATATCATATATCTGTATGTAACAGTCTGATTATTCATCTTTATTGGATTGTCTGTCTATCTTTCAGTCTGTCAACTGTGTATAAACTACGCGTTTTTCTACGAATATTTTGTCTGTCCATGCCTTCTTATCTATCTATCCGTGTCTGCATATACATCTGTCTGTCTCTGTCTATATGTCTGTCTATCTGTCTGTTTATTTGTCTATCTGTTTATCTATCTTTTTATCTGTCTGTCTATCCATCTCTGTATCTGTTCCCCTGCCTATATCTCTGTCTATTAAGGCATTCCTGTCTTTTTGCCACCCGTCAATCGCGCCATATAACTGTCCTTTTAAATCTAACCATCACTATATTCATCTATCTTCTCATTTCCTCCTAGAGTCATACACTGTCATTGTTCGACTGCAAATAACCTTCACAAATTAAGCAAAATAGATGTTGCAGTATATGGAGTGTGTATCCCCTTGACTTTTCAGAATTTTCCATCGGCTAATGAAATTGTCTCTTACTGACTCCCTTCAGCCTCCCTCCAGCCCCTCTTTACTCCCAGCCTTCCTCTCTCTCTCTCTCTCTCTCTCTCTCTCTCTCTCTCTCTCTCTCTCTCTCTCTCTATTACCGTCCTATTAATTCGCTCTTAAAAGCTTCCCATTACTGCGGGCACGTGGCGCCGTCCTAGCTAAACTCTCTCTCTCTCTCTCTCTCTCTCTCTCTCTCTCTCTCTCTCTCTCTCTCATTCTTTAAAGCAAGAGTTCACCCACTTCTTAATGTAAACAATGGATCAGCTCTGTCTTCCTCAGTCTTTCGTTTTCTCTGACCATGACCCCAAGTTTTTTAAATACAATTTGTCCTGGAATCTCAGTATAGGCTAAATGAGTCTAGATAATGTCTCTCCTCTGTTCAGTTTTTTACGGCAGGAAAATTACGGTAAAGACAAAATTATGGGTAGGTTAGCCAGGTATATTTATAGCCACTGATTGCTGAATAAACTCACCTGTTGTCAGATCAAATAAAACACCAATATGCATCCAAACAGATAAAGCAAATAAAGTTGGTTCTTAATCTGCTTAATGGAAAAAGAAAAAGAAAATCCTCCACTGTAAAAAAAACATGCTGGAAAAATATATTACGTGAGGCGTCCCACAGCAATAAAATGATTAAAAACTCTGGAGTATCGTAGGTGGAAAAATATGCAGTACCTTATCATGGGGAAAAGTCGGCGGATAATTACGAGTTTATTTCCTAAAAGTCAGAATGAGAGCACAAAAGAACAGGAAATGTTTGTACTAAATGAGCAATTGAACTTCCGGTCTGAATGGTGGCGCCCTCGATCAAAAAATATTGGTACATATTCCGTGCGAAACATTTTGATGCCACAGACGATGGATAATGTGCTATAATACGACCAGTTGATTTTGCCTATCCAGCGGCACTTACCCTGTTTTTTTCTATGCTTTCTTTTCTTTTTCTTTTTTCTTCTTTTTAAAGTGTACTGTGTCGTTTCGTATAGCGACATTTTATTTTAACCATATAAATACTATTGTTAATATTTGCACATTCTCAAGTAAACAGATTAAATTTCTTGTGGCATCAGGAGCTAAGATTATATTGGTATTTTTGGATATCACTGCCCTCTTCCACATAACATTTTTTTTTTTTCCCATTTTAATGCCTGTTTTTATTACCGAAAAAAATTGTTACTCGTATGGTTAGGAGAATTCTCTTGTTAGTGAAGAGTTTTGTGAAGGAAAACTCTAACTTCCCTATTTCTAAAGCCTCCTCTAAGCTGAAGAAAATCGTCTGGAGGTGGCAAGAATAGTATGAAGGAGTTAAATAAGAACGATGTAGGCTAATCCTGATATCTAACGGCAATATTCCAAAAAAGAGTAAGTAAGGCCAGTAAGCAATATTGAGAGAGAGAGAGAGAGAGAGAGAGAGAGAGAGAGAGAGAGAAAGAGATATGGTCCCTCATATTCCGTCACCACTTGTTTCAGAATATATCATCCAAAACTGTACATGTGCCCATACCTTCATCCTCTCAGTTACAGTAAGATAGGCCTTAGTTATGAAGAATTTTCAGACACAGCGAAACTTTTTGAGACTTATCGTTCAGGTTCAGTGACATCAAACTTGTGTGTAATCAATACTTCCTGTGTTGACTGTTCCTGGAGCCTGCCCATGTGATGATGATGATGACAAGGAGGAAGAGGAGGAGGTGAGGTGTGATAATGATGATGATGATCAGGGGATGGAGGAGTGTGATGATGGTGATGATGAGAGATGATGATGATGATATGATGATGATGAGGAGGAGGAAGAGGAAGTGAAGTGTAATGATGATGATGATGAGGAGGAGGAGGAAGTGGAGGAGGAGTGTGATGGTGGTGATGAGGCAGTGGACGAGGAGTGTGGTGATGGTGATGATGACAGATGATGATGATGATGAGGGGGTGGAGTGTGATGATGGAGATGGTGACTGATGATGAGGAGGAGGAGGAAGGGGAGGAGGAGGAAGAGGAGGGGAGGACTGTGATGTCAGTGATGGTGATAATGACGATGGTGATACTGAGGACGATAATAATGATAACGAGTGATGGTGATGATGATGGGAGTAATAACGGTAATGAAGATGATTTCGATAAACAAGATACGATGACGACGTCGACGATGATGATGATGATGATAATGAAGATTAAGAAGGAGGAGTGAATTAGGGTGTGGGTGGAGGAGGGGGGAGGGAGGATATTGAATCCATAATAGTTTCTCTTAAAATATACCGTAAATAAGTAAGGAAGAAACGGAAGGCGCCAGACGATGATGATGATGGTGATGGCAGTACTGATACAGAAGACAGTAGTGCTGTTGGTGATAACAATGATGATGATGATGATGATGATGATGATGATGATGATGATGATGATGATGATGATAAGGATTAGGAGGAGAGGGAGGAGGAGAATGGCAGTGATGATGATGATGATGATGATGATGATAATTATTATTATTATTATATTATTGTTACTATTATTATTATTAATATTATTATTATATTATGGTTACTACTACTATTATTATTATTATTATCATTATTATTATTATTACATTTATACAGGAGGTGAAGGCAGATAAAATGGGGGTAGAATTGAGAGCATTTGGGTGGGTGTATGGAGGGTAAAAGAATTTGAAACCAGAATAATTCTTCCTAAAATATAACAAACTGAGGAAGAAAATGAAAGGCGGGAAACAAGTATTTTTATGCTGATGCCAAATATAATCCTGGAAGCGGTTGAATAAGGTCAGGATAGAATAAATTAGATAAAATTATGTTAGGTCGTCAGGTTTATGGTTATGTTAATGTTAGATGAGTGGTGATGTTGACGATCTAAACTGTACTTTATCTCTTTGACTGTGGTAAATATATGTGAATTAAATCAAACAGGCACTCAAAAGCTGGAATATAATGCTTAAGTCACTCACTCTCTCTCTCTCTCTCTCTCTCTCTCTCTCTCTCTCTCTCTCTCTCCAAGAACTTTGATCATGATAATTTTGACTGTTTAGATGTAAGGAAAATTGCCTATATTTCCCTAAATAAAATGCAAAACAGGAATATAACAGACTAGAAATGAGGGAGACGAGAATTTAATGAAAGGAGGAGGGTGGGAGGGTGGGTGGTGGGTGGGGAGGAGAGGATATGACACGAGAATAAATTGTCTTAAAATATAACTGTGTGTGTGTGTGTGTGTGTGTGTGTGTGTGTGTGAGAGAGAGAGAGAGAGAGAGAGAGAGAGATTTAGTGTGTGTGTGTGTGTGTGTGTGTGTGTGTGTGTGGAGAAAAGTGGGCGTTGAGGCAAAGTTCTTTATGCGTGTGTGTGCCGAAAATAGCCGTGGACAGGGTTATTCTTAGCCCACTTCGTCCTTCGGAAAACTTCACAATTGCCGGGAGGGAGTGTGAGGTAATATAGTCCCCCCCCCGAGATGTCCCCGTTTTCTTTCAGTCTTTTACCTCCGTTTTTCTTATCTCTATTTCCCTCTTTCTCTTATTAACTCTTTCTATATTACCCTCTTTCTCTCTCTCGTTTGACCTCTTTCCTTTACTTATCTCTTTATTTCTCCTTTGACTTCTTACCTTTTTCTTATCTCTCTGGCTTACTTCCTTGTGCCTTTCTCAGTCTGTTTGTCGTTTCTTTTATTTTCTTGGTCTTTCTTCATTTATTTTTCGTTCCTTTTTGTTTTACTGGTTTCTTTTCTACTTTTTATATCTTTATTTTACTTCCTTTTACCTTTCTCAGTGCGATTTCTCTCTCTCTCTCTCTCTCTCTCTCTCTCTTCATTCCATTTTTCTTTTTCTTACATAACTGCAAGGAGGGTGTCTGATGTAATATAGTCTCCCCATCTCGCGTCATCTCGTTTTCTGTCTGCCCTTTTTCTTTTAACTGTCCCTCTCTATCTTCTTTCTTTCTTTAGTTATCTTTTCTCTTCGCCCACAATTGCCCACAGGGCGTGCAAGGTACTACAGTCTCCCCTCGCGTCATTACAAATTTTTCCTTCCTTTTTCTTCTTTCCCAGTTTGTACTTTTTCTTTTTCTTTTTGTCTCCTTTTTAATTTCCCTTCCTACAGTATGTTTCTTCTCTTCTCCTCTCGTTTCTCTCCGTTTCTCCTTCCTGTTCTGTCTTTCCTTCTTTCATTTTATATATATATATATATATATATATATATATATATATAACTATCTCCTCCCCTCTCCCCCTTCTTCTCTCCCCTCTCCTTTACCTGTGTGTGTGTGTGTGTGTGTGTGTGATGCTGTAAAACTGTCTTATTAGAAAGGGAAAATCATGCCTGGACAGCACTGGAGATTAGGAGACAATAGCATTCTTGTTAGCTTATTAGGCTTTGTAACACCTTCTGTTCTCCTACTCATTTTTCTAATATGTCAAAAAAAGACTGTATTAAAGATCGTGCAAGAATACCGTACATCGACGCACCAAATACACAATAAACAGGTAAGGAAGAGGTGTTAGGGAGCCTTCCTCTAATCTGATTAAATTCATAAATGTCTAATCAAATCCATAAATATCTAGAAATGTTGCCTCTTAAGGAATCCATGTACGAATATTGGAGCTGGCCATGATAACACTGATTTATTTACTTATTTATTCATTTATTTTTAATGGAGAGGAAGCTAAAACAAGTCCCAAAGCCACCAAATTACTTTCCAACAGATGCTGGAAGTTGTTGAAGGAAAAAAGAAAAAAAGAATTCTGAGATGCCTAATAAAATCTGTAACAATATTGAGAGTTTCAGCTTTTACTCTGAGTCCATGTATAGTCCTTCAGGGAAAAAAAAAAAAAAAAAAATGAATGACTGTACTTGTGGGTAAATGTTTCCTGCCTGAGAGTGACGGTGAGGCTAATTACCAAGCTTTTAGTCAGATTTCACCCTCATGGTAGTACCTCCCAGGGTCGATGGTAGTCTGAGTGGGAGCCTCCTTATCCCACGAGAATAAGGCCCATGTATCCCTTGATTTCTGAAGGGCATATTAAGCGACGAGGGAAAAAAAAATAGGTTTGTGTCATACGGCCCATAATCCTTCTTAATGATCATTCTACCTCCTATTATCCCTTGCTAAAATTCCCCTTTATCCCTAGTCATCAACGACCCCCCCTCTGCCCCGCCATCTCAACCATATCCTTTCTCCACCCCATCTTCTCCCCATCCAACCCCTCTCCCACCTCCCAACGTTCCTCACCCCACCCCGCCCTCCCCCTTTCCCTCTTTCACCCTCCCTCACCATACCCCAGCCTTGCCACCAAACTTCCCGCTCTCTTCCCTCTGCTTTCCCCTTCTGTTCCTTCCTTTCCCTTCCTTCTTTACTATATTTCCCTTAAACTCACGGAACCAGATGACTGAGTAACGGTAACATCTTTCTCTGCAACAAACAGCCTCAAGACAACCATTAAGTATGATGTGGTTTGCTTTCCTTTGGTCCCCTTTGTACTCTTGCTCCACCCTTTCCTTTACCCACTTCTCTCCCACCCTACTCCACCCTCTCCCATCCCACCTTTCCTCCATCTCATACCACCTCCTCCCACCAAGTGGTCACCCCACCCTACCCTACCATCTTACACCACCCTCACCAACCCTCAACCCACCACCTCCACCACCCCACTTCCCTAACATTTCTTCCTCACTCTTACATCCAATCCAACTTTCCCTCTCCCAACCTCACCCTCACATTGTTTGAGAGCTTACGAAAAAGAAAAAGATGTGACATAAGTAACATCTCTTACAATTCGCAACCATGTTGTTGAAAAATGCTTTTGTCAAGTTAAGCACCAAAACTGGGTTATCCTGGAGATTATAAAAGACAGCAAACCTATGTACATCGTTGGGAAGTTCATGTACGAGTAAAAGATGCTGCTTAAATGGCTTTCATGAAAAAAAGAACTTTTTTTTTTTTTTTGTGTCCGACTCTGGGCAAAGGCTTCAGGGCCTATATCTCGGGGGCAGTAGCCTATCCCAAGGCCCAGTAGTCCTCCTACACCTCCACATGTCACCACTTCGGCGCTAACACCCACCGTCCATATTGAATACATGCTAGGGCTGTCTCATACAGGACTGGTGTATTGGTATTAACGGGGGTATTTTTATGACATGTCGGCGGGTCATCTGGTAGATCAGGAAAGTCTGCTTTTAATGAAATTCAAATCCTTAAACTGTTCCCTGCCCCAGCCGGGATTCGAACCTGGGTCCATCAGGACTGCAGGCCGCCTCTCTACCGATTCAGCCACCGCCTCCCCCAACATAATGCTGAAAAAAGCGCCAAAATTAGCACAAAGTTTAAGTCAAGTGTGTGACCTGCTGTGCTGTAGTATGAGGGTCCAAAATCCAAAAACTGACAATACGCAAATTCTCAAACAAGATAAATAATTTCGAAGTGTGCAGATCTATCAGGGAAGTGAGATACCGGTAGCATACGGTACTTTTTCTTCGTTTCGTGAAAATAACACCACCAAAAACTTCCTCTCTCGAACACGCCCCACACTGCCAAGTTTGGACGCCTATAACTTTATTTACCCCTTGTCCCTGTCTGCCCTGTAGTACATCCAGGAACGGTGATGTAAACAGACTACCATGGTTCGTGCTGTGGGGGATGGTTAGGGATAGGAGGAAATAGACTGCCTGCCCTAATGACCCTCTTGTACCAGACACGAATAGAATCCAAGGCCTCTTCTTCATCATATTTCCTTTTCCCTCTCCTCCTCAACTCTTCCTTCATACTCTTTCCTCCTACTCTCCCCTTCCTTCCTCCTACACTCCCCTTCCCTCCTCCTATTCTCCCTTTCCTTCCTCCTACTCTCCCTTTCCCTCCTCCTACTCTTCCCTTCCCTCCTCCTACTCTCCCTTTCCCTCCTCCTACTCTCCCTTTCCCCCAGCTTTCCTACCGTCACATCATCCCAAATCCCACAGGCCTACTTGTCACCTAAAGCCTTCTTCTCTCTCTTCAAAACAGTCACTCACTTTAATTTCTCTCACTACAGGCTAATTTTCTATCATATTAACCTGTTCAGCCCTCGCAAGTCTTTTATAGTTTGTTCTTGCTATCTTGAGACTATCTTATTCTGCTACTTTTTAAACTGGAGTCAGCTTCTTCAGTAATCCCTTCAATAACAGAGGAGTCGCTTTGTTCTTTGTATTATATAAATTTACTTTCTGTGTCCGTATTGCCCTCTCTTCTGTTTCCATACCCATCTCTCTCTCTCTCTCTCTCTCTCTCTCTCTCTCTCTCTCTCTCTCGCTCGCTCTCTCTCTTTAAAACTCCTCTCGCCAATACCCTTGTCAGAGCCAAGCGGATCGAAATCTCCCTAAAGCTACCACCAGACCCGAATCCTCCTCCCATTCAAATTATTACAGGATCAGATGCCATATTTGCACTCTTCCCTAGGGTTAAAGTGGAATAAAGTCCTCTTATATTTCACACAACTGTACATGTCATCATTTCGACACTAACACCCACCGTCTATATCAAATACAAGTTAGAGTTGTCTCATTTAGGACTGGCGCACTGGTACTAATCGGGATATATTTATAACACGATGCTGAGTCTTGTGAAGGATCAGCAAAGTGTGTTTTTAAGAAGTTCAGTTCAGCAAATTGCTAGCTTCTCGAAAATAGGTCGAATTCTCATTTTATTTCCCTTTACTCAAACTGCAGCCAATCACTTCACGGTCTTTATTGGAGTGAATATTAAAGCCACAAAATGAGTAAAACATAACGTCTCGTAATAAGGTGATAGTGAAATGTCATTGAAACTTGACTGACGCAAAAAATGGGCAGCGTCCCTCACAAATATTTCCCCATGGATCACATTAATTTGCCAAATCTTACGATAAACAAGAAGAAGAATACTAAGAAGAAAAGGAAGTAGAAGAGAATGGAATAAAGAAGAAAGAAGAGGATGAAAGAAGGAGAAGAAGGAATATAAGACGAAGAAGAAGAAGAAGAAAGATGATGAAAGGAGGAGGAGGAGAAGAAGAAAAAGACGAAGTAGAAAACGTCCCCGGATTCAAGACGTTTAGCCCCAGAAAATGAATAAAATCTGTTTCCCTGAGGAGGACAATGGAACGACAGCCACTCAGCTTCCTTATAGACGTCTTGAAAGGAGCTCCGAGGAGATGCCATAGAAATACTTATGTTATGCCACAGGGAAAATTATATTTCTTAGAAGGACTGTTTGGGGAGACAAGGGATTGCGATGGGGAAGGATGGGAAATCCTGTCTCTGTTTTTTGATATATTTTGTGTGAGAGAGAGGAAAATTGTGTGTGAGCGGGGAGGAACTGGGGGGAGGGGGAGGTGTGTGAGGAAGTCGTGTGTGGGGAGGTGAGTCTGTGTGAGTGGGGGCAATGGTGTGTGTGTGTGTGTGTGTGTGTGTGTGTGTGTGTGTGTGTGTGTGTGTGTGTGTGTGTGTGTGTGTGTGTGTGTGTGTGTGTGTGTGTGTGTGTGTGTGGAAAGAGAGTGAAGGGCTAAAAGCAAATGTCAGAGATGAATAATGTCATGATGGTTATTCACTGCTGATGGACGGGCTGGCGAGGGACAAAAACATATGGGTATTGGAATGAAGAACAGGTTGAACGGAAGGAGGGAGAGTGGAAGACTGGAAAATAAACCAGCTGTTGTTTGCAGACGATACAAAATTGGTCGCAGATTGGTAGGCAGAATTCAGCGATTAGTAACGTTCAGTGTGGAAGAATTTCTCACAGGAGGAAGTGGAGAGAGAAGGTAAGAAAGATTAAGCTGACGTGATATGGCAGAAAAACAGAACATAGCGATATTAACCCTTTCATGCACGGACTCCAATCGAGTCATTAAATACCATCCTGTACAACGCACCATGATGCACATCGTGTCGAACAAAGCAGGACACAAGTTTCCCGCCGATGTGTGTCATATATATCCCATTGGATCCCAGGGGTGCTGGGCGAGGCATGGCACTGGGTGGGTACTAAGCGTACCGCCCTCCGCCTATGGGCTCATAGTCGGGAAGCTCATAGGTCCCTACCGGGGGGTTCCCTACTTTATAAGGACTTGAAAAATCCCTGTTCTGTCCAATATTCCGGACACCGGGCTTCAATGGGATATATATATATATATTTTTATCCGATTCGTGTCATGGTGCGCTTTACAGGTTGTTAAACAATCTAACGACTCAAACCACCTGCGCCGGAGAGGGTTAAAGTAAATCTGAATGGGTGAAGATACTGAGAAGGTAACGTGTTCAGAGTATTGGGGTGACACAGAAGGAAATGGAACTCACAGACATGAAAGAAGGTTGAGGCCAAGAAAGGGCAAAAGTGATGTGTGGAGGGAATGGTCAGTGTCTGCTTAGGCAAAGATTGGTATGTTCACTCAAAACAAAGTCCTGCGCAGCTCACAATTATAGCAAAACCCTGAAGAATAAAAGGCTCGAGCTACTACTATCCTCTGCTTCATTCCTCGAACCTCAGATGCTTCAGGGCAAAACCAGGAGTGTGGTGTGCCGGACTTTAGTTGGTGAGTGTACAGTAGTTCCAAGTGACCTGTGTAGACGAGACGTGCAATCCCTCAATGCCAGGGATCGTAAAATGGTGGAAACGTAAGGTTATGAAGAATCGAAGGCCTGGTAGTGGAATAGTTAAGGTGAGATATGACAATGTAAGGAAGCTGACGTAGTGTGGTGGAAAGGGCAGAACAGGAAGTGTTAAAGTGAAATAAACATGTAGAGATTACGGGTGATGATCAGTCTGATGAAAATATGCATAGATCAAAAGCAGGAGCGACAGGAAGAGGAGCTGAAAGGTGGAAGGATGGTGTGAAGAGATAGTGAATTACAAAGGGCTGAGTACCCAGGAGAGTGTGAGTGTGCACAGAAATAAGCAAACTGGAATTCTGAGGGACAGTGCAAGGAGATTTCTGACTCTGAAGGTCAAATCAAAGGCAATGACACTTAAAGAGATCAACTTTACATACAAAATCTCTATACGGCAAATCACAGAGTTGGAGCAAACTGGAATTAAGTGGTGTTTGAGGGAATAACGAGCTATTACTAATCTATAATAATGTGATGCGACTGAGGTAAACGGCAGATCAACGGGGCCTGGTAGTGGATGGACTGAAACTGCTCTGGTATAAATAAAAATGCGACAATTGAGAGTATAAAAGTAAGTGAATTTTGATGTTTACTCCCTTTTTCTAACCTTACCTCGCAAAAGTGTGAATAATAAAAATAACATGCATGAAAAAATCTAAAGGATACCAGTGCTGTTTGTCATCTCTTAAATACACTGACTTTTAACAATCTCATTCTTACTACCGGTACCAGCAGACGATTTTATCTAGTCTACGTGAGAAAGAACCCGATTGTGGAGGGCTTAATAACAAACTCTTTTACCTCTTCGCTAATAAACGTCTCGAAAGCTGAAGAAAATTGTCTGGTGGCGGTAAGCATGAAAATAAGAAAAAAAAAACTTCGCACTGCATGGCTTAAAAGAGTAAAGAGAGGAAGAGACAAAACTAGAAAGACAGTCTGAGGATTTGTGGGGAGATGAAAAGGAGAGCAAGATAAAGTGTCCAGGGTCTTATATAATTCTTTCGGTAGAGAATTTCCGTGAAGAAGCTAATCCCACCCTGAGATTAGGCCATCTTTGTTTTTATGAAAGGTCCCAAAAATAGCTATGAAAAGGAGGAGCCTGGATGAAAGGACGAGAGAGGAAATATATAGCTATAAGTGAGGGTGGAATGGAGCTTTAAAATAGAGTGGAATAGAGCTTGAAAAAGACGGTCAAGGGGACTTTAAATTCTCCAGTAAGTCGTGGGTAATGATGACGTTTTTTCTTGGTACATGAAGAGGCGTGTTGGAGGTTTTTCGTTTTTTTTTTTTTTTTTTAAGGCTTTACTGTACTCTATAATGTACCTCTAACGTGTGTTGTGTTGGAAGAAACCCGTTATAGCAGTCAGACCAAGGTGAATGAGAGACGTAAGCATATAGCCTACATTGGTTCCTCAGAAGACCTCACTCACTCATCACACACACACACACACACACACACACACACACACACACACACACACACACACACACACACACACACACACACACACACACACAAAACCACCCCCTGCACAACTTGTAAATGGAGGCGATTTTACGAACAGAGGATTTTATTTAGCACAGGATGGATCTCTAGTAGTAAAAGGATTAATTAAAGAAGTAGTGGGGTTAATTAACTAGTAAAGAGGCTAATTAATGCTATATCTAACCCTGCCTGTTAGTAATCTCTCTCCTTAGTTAAATAAAGTCATCAAGGGATAATAAAATACCGGTAAAATAAAAATAGATTATCAGACTACAATGGCAAAAAGAATATTGCTTTACAATAGGGTCGAAAAAAGCTTCAAAAGAGTGTTAAATGGAGCTTTCAAGAGGATGGAAATGAGCTTCAAAAGTCAAAAAAAGTTCTAGAAGGGTAAACAGGCTTCAAAGGAGAGATTAAAGACTATGAATATTATGAGATGATGCTGTGTGACAAGAGATTAACACAACAAAACTTGATGTATGGGGAAGCTGAATGATGATGGTGAAAGTGAATATGAGAGAGAGAGAGAGGTAGATAACGAGCGGGGGTAGAGAATTCGGAGCCCCTTGCAGAGTGGAAAATGGGAAGAAAAGGAGGATATTTATAAACCTTTTTAAGAATGGAAAGAAATAGTACCTTATAAAAGACGTAGGAGCATCAAAGTCACTAAGACGTATGAGAGATGTAGGCTTCGATCTGGACTACCTCTCAACTGTTCCACCAAGTTTGGCTAAAATCGGCGAAAAACCCTTCGTTGTCTCGAAGCTGGAACTATTCTCACGACCCTCTCCCTCTCCTTCCCTCTCTCTCTCTCTCCCTCTCCTTCTCTCTCTCCCACTCCCACTCTTCTCCTCCTCCTCAATACAGTACCGGTTATTATGGACCAAAGCCACAAGTTATAATGAGGGTGCCTATAGAAGTTAAAGGGGGTGAAGAAAGGGGAGGAAATGAGCAATTCGAGAGAGAGAGAGAGAGAGAGAGAGAGAGAGAGAGAGAGAGAGAGAGAGAGAGAGAGAGAGAGAGAGAGAGAGAGAGAGAAATGATAGGGAGAAAGGAAAAGGGAGAAAGAGACAGGGAGAGAATAGGAGGTGGTAGACAGAAGATAAAAATATATATATATATAAAGTAGAGAAGATCAAGGAGAGGAAAAGAAATGGGAGAGAGAAGGTTGGGGTGGAGGGAGAGAGAACGAAAGGAGGAAGCGAGGAAAGGAGAGAGACGGTCGGGGAGGGGAGGAAGAGACAAAGGGAGGGGGTACAGAGGAGAAGGAGGGGAAGATGGGGTAGGAAAATAGGAAAAGTAGGGATGGGGAGAGGGTGAACTGGAGGAAAGGATACGAGAGAGGAAGGGAGGCACTATGGAAGGGACGTACGTAGGAGGGAAAGGAAAGGAGAGAGAAGAAGAGAAAGGGAGAGAGAAGAGGAGAAGGTATCAATAAATCGAAAGTGGGGATGGGTAGGCGAGTGGAAAGAGGCAGAAGGGAGGAAAGAAATGTGGAGGGTGGTAGCAGGGTAGGGAAAATGGGGGCTTATCGAGTGGAAGGGAGAGGAGGTGTGTGGAGGGAAGATGAGGGTGGAGAGGGAAG